>NW_004567110.1:2465906-2466505 GCF_000260355.1 Condylura cristata | reverse complement strand
TGGGACAGAGGGACCAGAGCCGCTGGCCCTCCTGCCCCCACAGAGGGCGCCGGGAGACCCACCCTGCAGCCCACCAGCCTGCAATCTGCCCTGGCCCCCATGGGGGATTCACCGGAGCCCCGCCTCAGGCCCAGCACTCGTCCCCCGCGGCTCTGGGGTCTGGCGTCCACCTCCACTAGGAGGTCTTTAATGCTGTGGACACCCGCCAGAACTGCGCCGAGGGCGCCGGCCCAGAGCCACAAACCTCCACTGGTCCTGCTGTCCCAGGGGCTTGGGGCTCAGCCCCCCACCCCCAGGCCCCAGCCTGCTGCCGGGACTCCCAGAGGGGCACAGGGGCCCCCCATGACACCCTGGGGCTGGGGCCCACCCTGACATCGCCAAGCGGGGACGCCTGGGCCCGAGTGAAGGCTGATTAAACGGTTCTTTGTTCTACCTTCCAAGCAGGGGAAATATGGACCCCGAGGGGCCTCTGGGAGGAAAGTGCTGTGTGATGATTATTTAATATTTTACGGGGCCATAAATACACCAAGTGCCGGCAGCCAAGCACTGCCAGCCGCCGCCCCGACACCGGGCAGCTGCCCGCCCGAGGCGGCGCTTCC
>NW_004567110.1:2463141-2465386 GCF_000260355.1 Condylura cristata | reverse complement strand
GGAACCCCGCCTCCACAGAGACCCCCCAAAGCCCAGGGCCCAGTGGCCAGGCTGAGAACCGGCCAGAGGCCTGCTTCGGCGCAGGGCTTCTGGGTGTGGCTGGCCTCGAGGGAAGGGGCAGCCCGCCCTGGCCGCAGGGCCCCCTCCCCTACTTGGGGTCCCTCTCCAACCCCAAGTGGGACCTCAGGAGGGGGACAGAGTTCAGAACCCACAGTCACTCTACAAACACGAGGTGGTATTATGAGCTCAAGAAGACTTTGGCCCCCGACGCCCAAGGCCGCGAGCTCGCCCTCCCCGGGCCTGCCCGGCTCTCGGACAACAGCCCCAGGAAAGCCTCCTGAGCCACCCGGGCCTCGCCCCCCCAACCCCGCAGACGCGCAGATGGCCAGAGGGCACCCCGTTCCTGTCCCGGGACAGTGCGCCCAGATGGACAAGCCTGGGTCCCCACCGGGACCCCAACCCCCAAGTTGACCTCAGCTCCCAAGCTCACGGCCTCCAGGCCTGATGTTCCTGCGGAGGGATGGGGTGCTTTTATTCGCGAGGCACGACCAAGCACAACCCAGGGCAGCGGAGCATTATGGGACTTCCGCCAACCCCACCCCCCGCAGCTCTGGGAGCGAGGCAGCAGTTGCGGGGACCTGCCTGGGCCCCCCAAGGAGAGGCGCCCTGCCCGCCCACGTCTGGGTGGGCCCTGCTGCTCAGAGCAGACAATGGACACGGGGCCAGCCAGAGTGCGGGACGTGAACCCTCCGGGCACAGAGGGCCACAGCCGAGGGCGCTCGCCAGCAGGGCCGCCCCAGTGCGGTCACCCCTCATTGCACTCCCGTCCCCTCCCACTTCGGCTTCTATGAGGTTCCCGCACAGCGTGCCTTGCTCAAGTCCTCCAGGCTCCAGGGGCATTCCATAGTCCAGAGAGACGGGGTGAGGCCAAACTGGTGGTGCCCTGTTCCCAGCGGGGTAGCAGGTGGCCCCGGTGAGGACCGTTTACCATTCTCACAGCACAGACCTAGCCAGCACCCAGTGTCAGTGCCAAGGCGGTGGGTAGAGAAGTGGGGTGGGTGAGTATAGAAAGGTGAGAGAGTGGCCGGACAGGTGAAGTGCAATGACGGGTGGGTGGAGGGATGGGTGGGTGGGTGAGTCAAGGGATGGTTGGGTGAGTGGGTAGATGAACAGATGGTCAACAGGTGAATGGTGGGCAGATAAATGGGCGGGCTGGACGTGGACAGGTCAGTGGGTGGAGGTGGGCACACGGGCTGGTGGCAGAGCTGGAGCGACTCTGGCTGCCAGGACCGAGCTCCCGGCCTCCTCCACCTCCCTCCCCTCTGCGCCCGTCTCCCAGACACCGCTGGGAACAAGCTGACAGTGACAAGTGAGGGCCAGGCTGCAGACCCATGTGGCCTCCGGCCGTCACACAGCCTGACAGTCCGCCTCCCCGAGGGCTGCGGCCCCCTCCCCTCAGCCAGCCGGCTCGCTGGTGTCCAGCAGAGGAGAGGCAAGAGTCTTGCCACCTCTTGTAATCACGAGGCGCAAACAAAACAAAACACTCCTTCCCGGCTCTTTCCCAAAATAGCCGCTCTCGCCACCCAGACACGCTGGCTGGCTAGCTCTCCCTCACTCAAACCTGACGAGGCAGATTTTCAGAGCCCCGAGCCAGCGCCGTGGGGGAGGGAAGGGGCTCAAGAGGCCGCGAGCCGTCCAGGGAGGACGCGGGCAGAGTCCCGCCCTGGGGAAGCCGGGCCCGGCGGCGGCCAGTCCGTGCCGAGGCCTGGAGACTAGGCCCGTGGTGAACCCCCACTCCACCTGGGGAAGAGTAATCGCCCCATTTCTCCTGCGAGTAAAGCAAGCCCCGAGGGGGGGAGCAGCTGACGGCCACACAAACTGCAGGGCCAAGCCCCAGGCCGCGGCCCCTCACGGCTCGACCAGCAGCAGGGCCAGGGAGGACGCCTGAGGGGGGCTTCGCGGGGCGGGGGCTTGGCTGCTGGTGCAGAGATTCGACGGGCAAGTGAGGGCCAGAACACACCGTGCGCTCTCAGGGAAGGGCCTGCAGCCTCAGCTTCCTCATCTGTGTGATGGGAGCAAGAACCCCGAGAAAGAACCCCGAGAAGGAGGAAGGTGCGGACTCAGGTGAGGCTCCGATCGGGGCCTGTGGGGCACCCCCACCGCGCGGCCCGAGGACACTCACAGGCGACTGGGCACCGCTGTGCCACGGCCCTGGCCCGGCGGAGAGGCTGCCCGGGGTGGGCGG
>NW_004567110.1:2461902-2463005 GCF_000260355.1 Condylura cristata | reverse complement strand
CCTGCCACGTCCACCCCTGCTCCTGCCGGGACTGCCACCCCAGTTCCCGCGCCTCCATCAGTGTCGCAGGCAGGGCCAGCCACAGCGGGCGAGACCTGTGAGCCTCCGGGCCCAGCCCACCCCTGGAAACCACTGACCCTTCCTCCTGGCGCCGGAGGGGCGCGGCCCCACGAACACCTCCAGCCTGTCGCTCCTCTGGCGTCCACGCATGGGCCTGGCACCATCTCCCACCTGGACGGACACCCCAACCTCCTCGCAGCACCCCCGCCCCAGCACCAAGGGGAAACCACCCAACAGCCAGAGCCACCTTCTCCCACACAAAGCGGGGCCCCCGACCCCACCCAGGGGCCACCTCCAGGCTGGGCACCCCGGCACAGCCCATCCGCCCACAGAGGCTGCCTCCGGAGCCTGCCCAAACCCCCTCTTGCCCCGCACCAGGCTGTGTGCCCCATGCCCGCTCCCCGACTAAGCCCTGCTCTTCCCGGGGTCTCAGCTCCAGCGTCTTGGGCCCCGGAAGCCCCAGGGAAGCCTGGCAGAGGGCAGGAAGGCGGGAAGGCACCTGGTGCCCCGACCGCGGGCACGTCACTGACCTTGTCTGGCCAGGAAAAGGGACCCACTTGACCACAGAGCACTTGCATTCCACCCAGAGCCTCGAGACAGAGGCGATGGGAAAGAGGAGTCCAGGGCTGCGCCCCAAAGCAGCCGCCATGCGTGGGCAGGCCCCTCGGCCAGAGCAGGAGCCACCGACAGGCCACTGGGAGCAGGCACCAGTGAGCACGGCCGCGCAGGGAGCTGTGGGACTGACCGGCGCCAGCACGCACCCTCAGCACCCTGGCTTTCAGCTCTGGGGTCCTTCCCGGCGACAGTCCCGAGACCAGAGTGCCAGGAGCCCAAGGCACGCTGCCCTCCTACAGGGCCAGGTGAGGTGCCTGGGGCACGTGCTGCCGGGCACCGCCCTCCCCACCTGCAAAGCGGAGGGGCAGCTGCTGAGCTGGCAGCACCATCACCGGAACACGTTCCGGAAGCTCCGCAGCACAGAAGGGCGGCTGCAAGAGGGGTGCGCGCCCCTGCAGCCAACACCCCCAGCAGCCCCGCCCCTGCCC
>NW_004567110.1:2457250-2458032 GCF_000260355.1 Condylura cristata | reverse complement strand
TGGACACGGGCCCGAGCCCCGCCCGATGGAGACGGCTGGGCGGTCAGTGGCTGGCACCGAGGGCCGGGGTGACCGAGGACCCGGCTGCACCCCGTGGCCAGGGACCGTGGGTGATGGCCACGGCACGGGAGCCTGGGGCCAGCCGGCAGCACAAGGGCCCCGGCGGTCCTGTGCAGGTGAGCAGGGGTCCAGGCAGGCGCCCGTCGCCTCAGGCCCGCCTGGGGGGCCCAGGAGCCCCCGACAGGTGGGACCGTCAGGTCGCGGGGCCTCGAGGACTGGGGCTGCGCCACGGCTAGGCGCCGGCAGGAGACCTCGTGGGCACGGGCAGGACGTCACCGTGGACGCTCGGGGTCTGGGGTGAGCCCCCACAGGGAGGGTGGGCCCCGGGCCCGCGAGACCCCGGAGCGCGCTGAGCCCACCCCTGCCCGCCGGGCCCCACTCAGTGCTGGGGCCGCCTCCCGCAGCCCCTCGGGCACCCCGGGCCCCGCAACGGGGGTGCAGCCCCATCTCTTGGGGTGCGAGATGGACGAAGTGTGGCCTCCCCAAACCCGCAGGTGAAGCCCCCACGGCCGAGGCGGGGGGTCTCTGGGAGGCGACTGAGCTAGCTGCGCCCATGGGGGCCATGACGGGGCTGCGAGAAGGGGCCGGGGGGCCAGATGCAGCTGGGGGGCACAGGCAGGGTTGGAATGAGGGGCCGGGAGCCTGGGGAGCGGAGAGGGGGAGCAGCTGGGAGGAGGAGGACCGGGAGGGGCGGGCAGGGAAGGGCGGGAGCGGGGCGGCCG
>NW_004567110.1:2453125-2455095 GCF_000260355.1 Condylura cristata | reverse complement strand
GAGGCTGGTGGGCTTGCCCGGGCCGCCGGCCCCTCGCAGGGCCTGGCCAGGGCAGGAGAGCAGCCCACGTGCGGGCAGGCGGCCCCGCATCACTGACTGGCACTGCCACGCCTCCGTGCCCCGGGCACCGGGTCGGGACACGGGACCAGAGGATCAAGGGGAAGGCAAAGCGCGGCCAGGCTGCGCCCGGCTCCGGGGCTCCGGAGCGCCCCGTGGCTCACCATGGCTGGGGTTGCTGAGTGGGCAGGCGCTGGGGTGCCCGGGCCAGTGCCCCTGGCCCCGCCCCGAGCTCACGCCCCGGAGCCCGAGGCAGCAGGCCCGCAGCTCCCTTCCGGCTGGCACACCCCGCCCAGAGCGTGCCAAGCACAGCATGCGGCTCGGCCTCGGCCTGCAGCGGGGGAAGGCGGGACTGGAAGTTTCCATGCCTGGTCGCCTGTGGGTGGCCCAGGGGCAGGGGGACCCCAGGGGCAGGCAAGAGCCCGCGCCCAGGCCTCGGAGGCAGGTGCGTCGGCCCTGAGCCCCCGCGTCCCTCCCCCGGCCCTCAGGGCAGGGGCACTCAGGCCTCTAGGGGTGTGGCTGGGCAGCAGGGGGTGGGCAGTGCTGGACCGATGCCAGGCCAGGAAGCCATGGGGAGGCCTCCTCCTGCCGCCCCCCGCCAGGCTCGCCCCACGGCCCAGGGTCCCCTCTGCAGGGGCGGCCCTCTGGGCTCCACAGCCAGGCTCAGCTGCGCCCTTCAAGCCCTCCCCAGCTCTCTGGGGTTGGCACACCACATGCCCGCCCGTAGTGGAGAAGACCAGGGCACAGGGCGGAGAGCCCCTCTGGGGCCCCCTAGAAAACGGCTGCACGGGGATTGGAGCTGGGCCAGCCCAACCCCAGAGCAACGCCAGCTCCCTCCCGCTCTTCCGCAAATCCAGGTAAAAGATCCAAATCCCTCCCCACACCCCAGACCCCCCGCGGGGACTCTCCCAGCTTCATTCCCGACTTCCTTTCAGCCGACTGCCACGGGGCCTTGGCACAGGACGCCGGGCTCCCGCCCCCCAGCCCCGGCAGGGCCCTGCCTGCTCCCCGTGTCGCGCCTGCCGGCCCTGACCGCCGCCCAACTTCACGCTCACACTTGCTCTGTCTGACGCCCGGGGCCGGACACGGGGCCTCGGGTCTGAGTGACGTGTGCCGCGGCCCTGGCCCGCAGCCCCACCCGCACCCGGGGGAGCCGCCGCTGCCTCGCCCACCCGTCTCTGGAGCCCCCAGAGCTGCCCGCTCCAACGCGAACAGTCCGTGCAGGGCCAGGAGAGGGCGCCGGGCCTCGTCCACCCCAGGGCCCTGACGCAGAGGCCTCCCGAGGGACGCAGCAGGGGCCAACCCCAGAGAGGGTGAAGCAGGAGACGAGACCAGCACCGGGGCCGGAGGAAGCCGGCCGAGCGAGGGGACCCCCGTGGGGGTCGGACCAGGCTTCCTGGCACCCCTGAGGCTGGGGGCTGGGGCGAGGAAGCGGACCCCGAACAGCAGCCCCGGGCGGGAGCAGCAGCGCCCTCGCACAGAGGGCGGGGAGTCCTGGTATCACGGCGTGGGGTGCCTGCTCCCCTCCCCGTGACCTGGGGACATGCCCGCCTGGGGGAGTGGGCTGGGAGGGGCCTACTCAGATCACTGATGTGGACCCCCGCGGCCTGCCCGGGCCCCCCCGCGGCCCCCACGCCAGACCTGCAGGTGGCCCGGGCTGAAGGAAAAGCAGCCAAGCCAGCAGGCAGCTCAGAGGAGCAGGGCGGAGGTGGGTGCGGGGGATCCCCAATTCCCACGGAAACAGGGCCGCCTCCCACTTCTTCAAACTCCTGTCATCAGACTCTGGGCTGCTGTTTTCCAGGAATTTGCTTTCCTGCAAGACCTGCAGAATATTCTAGAACAGTTAAATCTGGCGCTGGTGGCAGCTGTTCCACCAGCGTGGCCGTGTTCACTCGGCAAACGCTGCGAGGCCC
>NW_004567110.1:2444184-2452169 GCF_000260355.1 Condylura cristata | reverse complement strand
GGTCTGAGCGCGGCCCGGACCCAGCCCAGCCCAGACGCTGGAAGAAGAAGCTACACGGGAGCCCCCGGAAAGTCAGAGTGACCTCAGCCCTCCTGGCCTGGGACAGCAGTGACCGACACGTGGACCAAGGGCACCCCAACAAGGAAGACTGGGCAAGAGACCCCAAGGAGCTGGGCCCCCAGTGGCCGGGAACGCACATCCCTAACACCAGCCCTGGCACCCCCAATGCCACCCCGCTGCCCCCAGGCACCACACCCCAGCGTGGACGGCCCCTCGGTCCTGACCCAGCAGGTCTCGCAACGCCCCCGTGAGGGCAGGACAGCACTCTTGCTGGCACAGCTGGGCAGCAGCCACGGCGCAAGAAAGCTTCCCCCTGCCCTTTCTCCCAGGCAGCGTGGAGAAACTCTGGGTTCAGCCCTCCCTGGCGACGCAACAGGTGAGCACTCAGCACGGCAAGCCGGCCACACCCACTTAGGTGTGAGTTAGCTCCCCACCCTGGAGGTGACCCACGGGGAGCGGCACACCTCTCCAGGCTCCCCCTCCCCTCAGCAGTGCACTTGATCTGCCTGTTCTGCTCCCCTCACTGCCCCTGCACCTCTGGCCTGTACCCCAGCTCTTACATATATTTATAAATAAATCTTTAAAAATATATGTAACCGTAGGTTCTAACACCGCCCTCACGGAGGTCAACATGCACGAATCACTGCGCCCCCGCCCCTGGGACCTGGCTTTGCACTTTCCTGCGACGGCTTTTGTTACGTAACATGCCAAAATCTTCCTGGAAGAGAACGTGTAAAAATGAACTAAAGAGAGAGGGGAAGAGAGGGCGGGAGGGAAATGCTCATGATGAAGGAAAGCAGGCCCAGAACTACTATCGGGGAAAAGGGAGCTTCAGGCCACAGCTATCAGACACGAGCAGGCCACATCTGCCCCAAGGACACCACAGGCCCTCACGCACCTGCCACGTAACTCCAAAGTACGTACAACTGCGTCGTCAAAAGGACAAGTGAGAAACCACTAAGAGCCCCCCAGGGCCCCCTCAGAATGAAGAGGAACAACAGTGATGGCCAGGCGACCACAGAAGCAGGCACGGGCAGACGCCCGCGGAGCTGGCACTGGGAAGTGAGCGAGGCCGTGGGTGCCCCGGGGTGGGCTCGGCACCTGTTCCTCAAAAGCACGGCGATCACACACAGCAACGCAGACGCAAACACTGCATGTGTTTCACCTACCGCGCGCTCACGGGTGGTCAGCCCCTGCGAAGAATTTAAAGAACACAAGGATCAAGTGTGATGGAAGCATCTCTGAACTGTACACACGCCAGGGAGAGCGTTCTTTCCAACTCTGTGGGACTTTATACAAAGTAATCTTTGAGCTACAGAGAAAAAATAGAACTTAACATACAGAAATTATATATTAGGAATGTGCCTAAGACAGGGAACGCTCAATAAATGTGAGCTAGCTGAGCTGCCGGAACGCAACAGCTAAGCCCACCCTCTCGGCAACTTTGCAAGCTGCTATCGCCTTTCTAGAGATGGACGGAGCCGAGGCCAGAGGGGCTGCCGTAGGTCATGCCAAGGTGGCACGCTCCAGACGACTGCTCACGCTCTGATCACTGTGTTGACGCAAAAGTGGCCGTAAGAGTGAGTGAGGCACATGGCACAGCCACTGCAAAGCACACACTTCAAACTCAAGCTGAAGGAAAACAGAATCATCTGTAATTTACAAGTAAGTCGTAACGAGAGCCCAGACAGAGGCAGCCAAAGCAGCACACAGAGGACCCTGTATAGCCCCAATACACTCGTTCAAAGCGCAGAAGCCTAGCCCTGCCCCTCCACAGAGAGGAAACCCCTGAAGAATGCAAAATAAGGGCCTGATCGTACACAGGCAAGAGTCAGCAGATACTTGACCGATGTGGCAAAACCACGAGCCGCCTCTTAAAAGTTCAATATATGTTGACAGCTAACTCCAGTTCCTGCCAAGCTCAGTTCAGGCCAGCGGCAGGGGTGTGTGCCTTCACAGAGCGGTACCCCGTCTTCTGCACAGCACTGTGCTGTTAGCGCCCGGGGCCGAGGGCCAGCACGCACACTTCCACCTCCGCTTCGTATTTCTTCCCCCCAGATTCATAAGCCGGAGCACCAGCCCCTGCCGCCTGGTAGGAGGCGGGATTTTTTTTTTTTAAAAGATTTATTTATTTATTCATACAGAACTGGGGTACAGGCCAGAAGCTCAGTGGTGGCGAGAGGCCTCACCAGAGACAGAGTGGGGAGCAGAACAGACAGATGGACGAAGCACACTGCTGAGGGGAGCAGCGGGCGGGTCAGGAGAGGTCTGCCGCGCCCTGGGGTCACCTCCGGGGCCGGCGGGGATCGAGCTCATGCAGAAGTGGCTTTAGCCTCTTAGTGCAGTGCTGTGCTTTAACCCGCTGCGCCACGAGGGAGGGCCTGGAGGCGGGATTTTTTTAACGAGCGACGGCCCCGCCCCATAAACTGACGTCCTTTTACAAAGAGGCGAGGAAGGCACGGACACACAGAGCGACAACCCGGCGGAGCTGGCCAGCGACACGCAGGAGGGGGCCTCGGAGGGACCGCCACCGGCCCCCGCCCTTGGCTTCGGCCTCCAGCCCCCGAAGGGACCAGCTCTGGCATCTCAGCAGCCGGCGCTCTGCATCTCAGAGGGGAGAGAGGGCTCGGGTGGGCAAGAGTCCAGGCCACGCCGTCCCCGCTGGCAGGCCGAGGCCGCAGAGCAAGTGGCGGGGCCAGCTCGGCATCCCGTGGGGCCCAGGGCCTCTCCCTGCTGCCCGAGGGAGGCGGGAGGACACGCCCGGGTCCCCCGACAGGACGGGCAGCCGTACCCTGACCTCACCCCGGCCTCGGGATGCGACTCGCTCTGGGTCAGCGTAGCGCGGGGCCGGGCGGGTGCCCACGTGACCCCACGGCCTTCCTGAGCTTCTGCCACCGCGGCTGGCGGAGGCCTCGCCCGCGGCGGGAGAGAGGCCAGCCGGGCAGGGAGGGTGAGCAGCTGCCGCCCGAGCCTGGGTTGCGGGGGACCGTCTCACGTCACGACCCGCACGGGAGGCGACAGCCTGCGTCACAGCCGCCAGCACGGCCTCAACGGAGGATCGCGGCTGGATTCCTGGCTCTGCCCTGTGTTCGCTGTGTGACCTCAGGCACGCTGCTCAGCCTTTCTGGTCTGTAAAATGACGAGCTACTCGGAGATGTTTCCCTCTGCGTCACAGAGAGGATGAAGTTCATGGAGGTGACATCTGTAAGGACCCAGAGGGCAGGCACATGGGACCCCGCTGGCGGCCGGGCGGGGTGATGTTGGGGGGCGCCGGGAGGCATGACCCCAGAAGCAGACGAGTCCCCTTCTCTTTCTTCCGGGCTGCCTCGGGGCTGCGGGCCCCTCGGTGTGCACGCCCCCGGCGGCCCCATCCCCAGACTCCACTCTGCGCCCCGGCGCCCCCATGTCCCCAAGCCCGCAGCAGCCTGGGTATGCCGCCGCTACTCCGCCACAGCTCCCCACGCTTCGCGCTCTCACTTTCCCAGCCCCGACGACAGCGTCTTGCTCCTGACAGCCCATCGGGCAGCCGATCAACAAACAACGTGGGGGCCCAGTGCGTGCAGGGGCTGGGACCCTGGGCCATACGGCGGCCCTGCCCTCGAGTGGCTGACAGTGGGCAGCCCAGCACAGCCCAGGCCTGTGACAGCAGCGTCACCTATGACCGGTGCCCAGCGGACGGCACAAGGACAGCCTGAGGCCTGACGTGAGCCTCTGTGCCAGGCGGGGCGGAGCCTGACGAGGCCCCGGGCTGCACCTGCCCAGAGTGCGGTGACAGTGTGCAGGAGGGGAGGGCTGGGAGGAGGGCGGGAGCAGGGAGGGAGGCAGGGCAAGGGCACGGGCGGAGGCTGGTGTCCTGACAAGGCACCGTCCCTCATGTCCCTCGGCGGGCGAAGGGCTGGCGCCAGTCTGCCCGGAGGCCTCGCGCCCTCCTGAGAGTCAGGCTGTGCCAGGCGCACCTGGCGGGGCCGTGCAGCCAAGGCCCGGCTCTCTCGGCAGGCGCGGCACCTTCTCACGGCCTGTCACCGCTGTGGCCTCGGGGGCTGCCATCACGTCTGAGCTCCCTTGGGCAAGACGGGCACCTCGCCCGCGCCCCCTTGAACACCCAGGACCGGTGTCACCTGCGCCTGCAGGGGAGCACGGGGCAGCCCGCAAGAGGCGCCCCAGGACTGCAGGCAGGAGGTGTGGGGCCTTGGGGCATGCCCGTGGCCCCAGGGGCTGGGCGAGTGGGGGCTGCGGAAGCAGGGCGACCTCCAACTGGGCCCCCAGACCGCAGGTTCACAGGGCTGGGGCCTCCAGCTCTGACCAGGCAGGGAGTGGGGGTGCTGGGGCTTCCTGGCAGGGACGGTGGCGGCAGAGTGGACGGTGGCAGCGGAGGGGACGGTGGCACCCGGAAAGCCATCTCTTCCCAGATGGAAGGTTATCTAAAGCCTGGCCGGGACCCTGTTAGGGGTCTCAAGAGCACCAGCCCGACACCCCACCGTGACAGATGGCCTCCCACTGGGGAGTGGGAGCCTGTCCATCGCCGAGGGTGTGCTGGCGCGGCGTTGGGGACCCCAGGTAGTGTTGGGGATGACAGAGGTGGGGATGGGGGTGGGGTGGAGGGCAGAGAGAGAAGGCTGCAGCCTCGGCCTGGCCCTCGGGGCGCCCTGGCCCTCAGGCACGGCCATGGCGGGGGTGGCCATTCACACCCGCGCTCTCCTCCGCTCAGGCACAAGGTCCCCACCGCGCAGTGCAGAAGCAGAGCTCAAGGAACTGACCAGGACAGGGCGTAACGCCCAGGGGTGCCGTCCTGTGGGGCAGTGGGCCCAGCAGCTCCTCCCAGGTCTGTGCAGACCCCAAGCAAGGCCATGGAAACTCTGAAGTCCCGCCAGGCGCAGCCCGACCCAGGCGCCCAGTGGGAGACCAGGGCCCAGGGAGGCTGTGACCTGCCGCTTAACCACGGCCCAGTCTCCGGCGCTGGCCCGACCTCCTGTCACCACCACGACCTCACCTCCACACACCCCGGCATGGCTCGCCCTCCTCTAGCCGGCACTCCCACCCTGCTCCCCACGACGCCCACGCCAGAGCTGGCCACCGGGACAGTGAGGACAGGTCCACCCACTAGGCTCCAGCGGCTGTTCCTTGGCCAGGTGAGACCCAGGAAGGCACACGCCAGGGAGGACCACGGTCAGCAAACCGCCATCAGCTGGGAGATTCCCTCGGCCCCAGGCCCACAGGCGACGTCTCAGTCTCGCAAGCCGGGCGGGACACTCAAGTGCTCCTGAATTTCTCATCGTCTCCTGCTATTGCACTTTTTTCAGCAACCGCTCCTTGTTCTCTGGGTCCAGTACATGAAATTCCGTTTTGTACTCAGAGGTCAGTGTCACGGCCTATGCCTGGGTTCACACCAACCCAAAACAGAGAAACTCCTGCTGGGAGCACGCAGTAGACGTGTCCGTGAGCCAGACGCTCGAGACAGTCGATGCAGCAGCGGGCTGCCCTGAAACGCTGGCTTAGCAGCGGGATACATTAACAGAAGTACGTCACCCGGAAGAGAGGAGGGGATGTTCTGCTGCCCCCGCCCAGCCAGCCGGGGCCTGGAGGGCGCAGGCAGAGGGAAGGGACCAGGCTAACAGAGACACGGTGGGAGGCCCCTGGGGCTCGGGCGGTGTCCGAGCGCCCGCAGACTGACAGCCTCTTGGCAAGGCTGCCCTGGGACCCTGCGCTGCACTGGGACTCAGCGGGGCCCTGCCCGGCTCCCTGTGCCCCGCACGCCCGGACCACCTGGATGTGCTCCCGCTGCAGAGCGCCTCTCCCGACCCGGAGCACCGGGGCCCGCGTCCCGTCGGCTCACAGCTCCCTTCGCGGGTCTCCTCGGCCTCTAGCGCGTCACGCTCTGCCGCCTCCCTGTGCCGTGTCTGAAAGCTGAGCGCCAGCACCTGGCCGCCTCGAAGCTCTGTCAGTCATTTCTCACGTCCGCGTGAATTCGCTCGCGCTGGCTGAGCCGCTCAGGCCCGGGTGAGACCCAGGGCTTCCTCGACGGGGCTGCAGGCCGCCCGCCACGTCCACCACTAGCAGTGCTTCAAATGGAAAGGCCCCCTCTGGGGTCCTGACCCTCGGGCCGGCGGGAAGTGAGGCTGGAACCCCTCGGAGACCCGGCGTCAGAGCTGAAATCCTGCTGCCACGCGACTGGCCCCCAACACAAGGAGTCGGGGGGACACCGCGACCGGAGGGGCAGTGAGCAGGTGGACGGAGGACTGAGAAAGCGCTCGGGGAGGACAGCGTGACCGGGATGGGGGCGTGAGGACAGCCAGCCGCGGGGCCCCGGCAGGTGCAGGCGCCGCAGTGCGTGCGCGCACGTGGGGACCGGTGGGGGAGGTGTGAGCACAGGTGCCGGGGGGAGCGGCCTGCGTCAGCGCCCGCTTAGAGGGTGGGCGGGGGCCCCAGAAAACGGGGGGCCATGAGCGTCAACACTGGCTCATCCGACACCCGCCCTGTGCAGCGACCTCAGCCGGGTGTCCCCGGGCCCCCGGGAGAGCCGTCTCTGCGCCCCAGGGCCAGAAGGACGCCCCTCTGGCCACCCCGGCTCCAGGGCAGCTCCCGAGAGGCCACGGTCCCTGGGGCCGCACTGCCGAGCCGCCCCGACCTAGCGGACCCAGGTGGGGGCTCTGGCCTCTTGGGTTTCTAGCCACCACCACACTGAAAGGAACAGGAGCCCCACTTCGCCCCATGCGCCCAGGGCGCCCACTGGGAAGGCCCTCCCCTAAAGCTGACTGCAGGCTCCCTCGCCAGGGAGCAGACGCCCGGTGGAATATTCCACAGACCCATCCCCGGCTCCTGGGAGACGGCGCCACAGCCTGCCGCGGGGATCCTGGCCCAGGGCAGGGCCCCAGGTGCATGCTGCGCCTCCCTGTCTGCGCCCCAGTCTCCTCTCCTGTAAGCGGGGTGCTGCTCCCAGGTTTGGGGAGTGAGCACAGGTGTGAGGAAGCCCTGCGGCGCCTGCCGGCTGGTCTGGGGCCGGCTTCCACTCGGGGTCATCAGGAGCTGCCCGCACGTGCAGGCCCGGGCAGGTGGATGGGGACACCCACGACCCAGTGTCTCCCGATGCAGGAATTAAGGGGGGCCACGAGGCGGGGCCAGAGCTCTGGCTGTGATCAGCCCAGGAGAAGCCCAAGAGGACTTCCTGGAGAGGGCGGGCCCGTGAGAGGGTGCAGAGGCCACCGAGAGACGCTGGCGCTGGCCGAGGGGGCACGGCACAGGGCAGCTTCCCTGGGCTGCGCCATCGCCGACTGCCCCCGCCCAGGGCCGGGGCTGGTCTTGCCGTCCAGACGTCTCCAGAGCCTCGGCTGCGGGGCGGCGTGCAGCAGGCCAACACCCGCAGTGCCAGGGCGAAAGGAGAGGGGCTTCCCGGGCTGCAACCACGCTCTGCTCCCGAGGGAACAGGGGCCGCTGCCCACCGAGGTCCAGCCCAGCCTGCGGGAGTCAGCAGAGAGCACAGGGAGCCCCGCGCTTCTGCGCAGCTGGCGCCGGCCCCAGCCCCGGTGGGGTGCCCTGAGCCGCAGGGCCTGGGGCTCCCATCTCAGTCTCGATCGAAGTCTCCCCTCTGCGAACTGCGTGACCAAACCACCCCCACCCCCACCCCGTTTCCAGCCGGCAGGTGCGGTCTGACTCCTGAGCACCGACTACGCTAATGACCCCAAAGGCGGCAGCAGCTTCCACCGCGTCAAAAAAGAAAGTCCCGGAGGTGCCAGCCCTGTGGGGCCGAGAGCCCCAGTCTGCCCGAGGCACCTCCCGAGCGGAGCTCACAGGCCGGCGGGCACAGGGGCCTCACCCGGGCCTGCGCCCACACGGAGACGCTCACATCACAGCTAGCAAGGCTGGGCCGGCCCCGCCCCCAAGGGCCCTGTAACAGGCAGGGAGGCCGGGTGGCCCCAAGCAGCGGGCAG
>NW_004567110.1:2441719-2443471 GCF_000260355.1 Condylura cristata | reverse complement strand
CGGCCCCCCGCGGGTGCGGCCGGGGGAGCCGACCTTGCCATCGGAAAAGCAGCCGGACGCAGAAGCCGCGCGGCCACAGCTGCCCGGCCAGGGCTGGCCTCACCCGCACACCTGCCGAGAGGACACCTGCACGCATCTCAGCACGCTTCTTGAGGCGTCTCTGGGCTCAAGGCGCACGCTACCAGCGGTGCCAAGACACACGGTGAGAGCTCGGTCCGTCTCAGCCCTGGGTCTGAGGTGAGGGCGGGCCTCTGCTCCTGTGGGGCTCAGGCCCCCACCGGCCGGGCGTTTCCTGTGCTCAGCTACTGCGGGGCCTAGCAGAACCACCGGCCTCCGCTCGACATCACTGAGGGCACAGACATTTGGGGGCGAGGGGACCCCACAGGCGGCCCGCTTGGGAGGCACATTGCTCTAGGCGACAGCAACGTGGCCTCACGCCTTCACCACCAGGCTCACCCCAAAAGCCCCAAGACGGAAGGGGCGGCCCTGCCCGGGGCTGGACGCGCAGGCTGAGAAAGGAAGGACTTCTGTTTCGGCCAGCGAGCCCAGGGCGTGGGGCAAGCCGGAGCAGAGCTGGTTATGGAGGCAACAGAAGGACGATTTCCTCCCGAAATCACAGAAACTTGCACCGATGAATTAAACATTTCAAACAAGATGACTCTCCCAAAAGTCTTGTCAAGCGAGAAGAGGAGCCAGGCCGTCCTGTGCCAGCGCTTCCTGCTGCAGATGGCACCGAGAAACCCCGTTTCGTTCAGCCCTCAGCGCTTTCCAGACAAAGGAAAACACCAGGGGGAAAGTGCCGGAGGTCCAGGGAAATGGGGGGGCCGGCCAGCAGGGTGGGGAGTGGGGAGGAGGAGGTGCCTTCGCAGAGTGACCGTCGGGTGGGGGCAGGAAGAGGCCACCGGAGCCCTCGCAGCCCTGACAGGTGCTGGAGCTGGCACCACCGAGGGCCAGGTGCTGAGCCTGCCGGCGCAGAGCAGAGCAGAGCAGGCAGCCCTGGCGCCAGTGCCTGCCCCTCCCGGTCCAGAGCGTGGTCCCCACATGCCTGGGGGGTGCGGGAGACCGCCCTGGGCACCCGCCAGAGACCCCCTCTGGGGACTGTGTCCTTGGAACCCAGACGTGGGCCTCGCGTGGACCCACTGGACGCTCCCCAAACTAGGGCTGAGAGCCCGCGATTGC
The DNA here is from genome assembly GCF_000260355.1 of Condylura cristata. Lineage (NCBI taxonomy): Eukaryota > Metazoa > Chordata > Mammalia > Eulipotyphla > Talpidae > Condylura > Condylura cristata. Next base: position 2,442,292 of record NW_004567110.1, on the reverse strand, counting down.
AGGCCAGCATGCAGACCTGCCCTACCCGTGCCAGAGCCTGGGGGAGGGGCGACAGTTCCCGCCCTGCCCAGTCCCCGGCCCTCCGCCCCAGCGCTGCACCCCACCGGCACCCCTGCCCCAAGCCCAGCGAGCGAACTCTCCTTCCGGGCTCGGGGCGTCCTGGCTGCAGAACTGGAAGGCGCCAGGCGGCGAGCGCCCCGACCCGGGCTCCCCGAGGCTGGCGGCGGCGAGGGGCAGCGCCTCCCACGCTCCAGGAGCCGCCGCTGCCACCGGAGTCCGCGCGCGCCGGGCGCCAGGCCGGCCCTCTCCAACTCCGGAGAGGTAGTAAGTGTAAGGCTGGGAGCCCTGCGCAGCCCAGCCCGCGCCGGGGCGGCGGGTGGGTGGGTGTCTGCTCCGGGATTATTCTTAGCGCTCCACTCTCTTCGCAAAAGTGGCGCCTCCGCCCTCCGGGCTCCGGGCTCCGGCACGCTCGCTCCGGGCTCGCACGCCGGCCCAGACAGCAGCGCCGAGGGAGGAGAGCCGCGCCGGGTGGGGTCCCCGCGGAGGTGCGGAGGCGCCGGGGGCGGGGGTTCC
>NW_004567110.1:2408494-2439458 GCF_000260355.1 Condylura cristata | reverse complement strand
AGCCTCCGCCCCTGGGCGCCGCCGACCCAATAGCCCAGCGCCTGCCGCCCAGAGCGGGGCGCCCTGGCGCTCGGTGGGCACCGCCGCTACTCGCAGGGGCCGGGCCTCGGGTCTCCCTGTTGCTGTTGGCTTTCTCAGAAACACTCCTTGGCTCTCAAAGCTGGGCGCGGGGTGCCCCCGGAACAGCGCAGCCCTGACCCCGCTGCCCAGTCCCCTCGAAGCCGCTGAGGCTCCGCGTCCACCGGCCTCGGGAGGGAACCGAAGGCTGCTGGGTCCAGAGAGGCAGAGAAGAGGCCACGCCAGGCTTTATCGTCTTCCCAGTTCAGGTTCCTTGGCCTTCCCCAGTCCCCCCATTTCCTTAAGTCCTCAGGGGTATTCCAGTGACCACTGTCCCCCTTCAGCCTCTTGCACGGTGGAGATGAACGTGGGTGGGGCAAAGCCACGGCGACCTCTAGACACCGCCTCCTGGACTTAGGATCCCTTGTGGACCCCAGCCAAGGAAGAGATGGCGGGAGCAGAGTGGCGGTGACTCCCCAGACAGCGGGGCTGGTGAGGGGTAAGGCAGCCAAGGGTGCCCAGAGGCCTGCGACTCAGATACCCTCAGGCGGTTCACAGACTAAAGCACCGCTCACCTCTGAGACTCTCGTCCGCAGGGACTCGGGCTTCGGCGTGTGGGACCCTATTCCTGACCGAGGTGCCCACTCACCACCCCACTTGGGGGCCTCGGGGGTGCTGTGCCTCTGGGTCCCCCCGGGCAGGGGAGCCTGTGCTGTGAGGCCTCGCAGTCGAGTCTCCCCTTGGGAGACTGGGGCTGCAGACACCCTTGGGCCAGCGTGGGGGCAGGAAGCCCTGCCCTCAACAGCCACTCTCCCAGTATTCATTTTGGAAACCGAGGCCCCCGCGCTCGACGATTGAGCCTGGCTGCCCGGTGAGTCACTGCGAGCGGGCGACAAGGATTCCCAGCAGCTGGTAATTAATTGCGCCGTGGCTGGGCCCACGATGGAACCCCAGTGGGGCCTCCCGCCGCTGGGCACCGGTGCCACCCCTGACTCACCCGTCGGGCCTCGCCATCCCTAGGCGGCCGCCTGCCTGCGCGCCACCAGGGGGCACTGGACTCCGACCCAAAGGTCGCCCTACGTGGAGCCAGCCTGGGCACTGGGAGCCTAGGCTGTCCCAGTGGGCGAAGTGCGGGAGCTGGGGGGACCCCACCTCCAGACGTGAGCTCTGCGGAGAGCCGCTTCTGTGTGTACTGTTTACACACAGCCTCTCAGGAACACGGAGCCCTGTCTGCTAACTGGAACAGCCCCAACCAGTCACATGTGGGAAAATCCCACCCAGAGCCGTCAGTGCCCATCTAGAACCAGCAGTTGAACCTCCCTAAGGTTTCTGGCCAGGGCCCCTCCGAGGACCCAGCTCAGAAAAGCCCAAGTTCCCAGTGCCCTGAATAGTCACCACCCACTCCCACCCCACCCCAGATCTCCTTTCCTTCCTCCTCCAAAAGGCAGCCTTGGACTCAAGAGAAACAAGCACAGGGAGCTGGATCTGGGGGTGCAGGAGGGGTGTTCCCGGCTGCTCCCGCACACCCGCACTCCGTTCCCTAACGCTAGAGTCTACTACCAGTTTTGACGAGCAGGTGGGATGGGCACGGAGCCAGGTGCCAACATTTTCCCAGCGCCCGACCCAAGGGCAGACGCTGGCTGGCACTGTGGGGTCACTACCAAGTCGCAGTCAGGTGGCCACGGGGGGCCGAGAGGCCTTTCTGGTGGTTTCCCCATGGCCAAGACCTCCCTCCACAGACGTGGATTCAGAGCTCAGGTGCAGCCAGTCAGAACCCAGGATTCCCCCCTGGCCACAGTGATTGGCTGAGCCCTCTCGCCTCTCAACCAATGAGAGTCCTGGGAAAACACTTCTCTGCTGAGCCCGCAGGGGGCTTCAGGCCTGGGCCAGTGGGCCTAGCTCAGGGGACCAAGTGGCCTGGGCCGCTTTGAGCTGCTTCGGGGTGAGACAGCCTGCTGGCTGGCAGCTGTCTCTGGCCTCCAGGGTCCACCCTGGTCTTCCTGAAACTCTGGGTCTCCATGAGTAAAAGCCGATGGATAATGAAGAACATGGGTCTTTATAACCCTCTTGATGTGGCTGGTTCTGGATGCACAGCGAGAGGGACCTGCCCTGCCAGCCCAGACCGCGGCTCACCCCCAGGGCAGAGGCTTATTCCAGCCCCACGGGCGTCAGGGCGGACTGGGCTCCCAGGGCAGTGCTCTGCCTGCCCAGATCATGAGTCTGTGAAGCAGACTCTCCTGCCAGCTCTGGACAGGTCGCCAGGCTGGGCGAGGTGCCCGCGTGGGCCTGTGGCCGGCTCTGTGGGCCAAGGTGGGCTCCCAGGATGCCCGCTCGTCACCACACAGAGCCCCAGCTCACACTAGTGCTGCTTCTCTGAAAGAGGCTGGGGTGCAGGACCATCACCCCCTTTTCCAGAGGAGCGAGGGGCCTCGCTCCTCACTGCCCCTGAGGGGTGCGTCCTGTCCCTCTGGAGAAAGTGAGCCGAGTCAGGTGGGCCACGGGCAGGGGCTGTCCCGGGGAGCCGGGTCAGTGTGGGTGCTCTTCCAGCATCAGGGCGCTGCCCTCCACTGGCACTGCCCGGCAGCCGGCCCGGCGTCCCCTGCGCCCGACGATGGGGGTTCCTCGCCGTGGAGACCTGCCACTTGCAGCCAGCTCACCCGGGAGCTAACTTTAGCGGTCACGTGGCGTGTCCCTTATGCCTGTGCCGGAGTTTACAGATCCCTGCGGAAGGTGTTTAAATATTTTTCCTTTTCAGAAGCTGGTTCTCGCCTCTGCCATTTTCACCTTTTGTGGCAGAAGGTATTTTTGCAAACGCAGCGAGGTGGCAGCGACTTCGGCACGACGGGTCCTGTACACGCCGCTGCTATTTCAGGGAGTTGCAGGTGTGCGCTTTGCAGCGTACGGCCCAAGCCCCAGGGAGAGCAGCGGGGGCTGGGTGTTTCTAGAACCCCCAGTTGCCCACACCTCCCTCAGGAAGCCTCCTGGGACCCCCGATGGGGTTTGGATGCTCCATGTGTCCCCCCGTCCCAAGCAGCCCCTGCTTCCTAGGGAGGTGCCTGTCTGACCCAGCCGGGCCCCAGCGCACAGCAGGCTCATAAGCGCTGAGCAGAGTGAATGCCCTGCAGCCTTGAGAGATTCCGGGGAGCCTCTGGGGGGGCTTTCTGTGTCTCTGAGTCATTCTCTGCCCCCCCAACATCACCCATCAGACCAGGGGTCTCTGTGGTGGATGGGTCCTGGGGTCAGTGATGCAAGAGGGACAGGAGATCTGAGTGACTAGAGGGAGACCCATGGGGCCCCACTGAGGTGGAGGAACCCTAGACCTGCACGGCCAAGAGACCCCGAGGGCTGCCCAGCAGAGGGGACATGGCCTTCTAGTCCCAAAGGCAAGGAAGGGCCAGCCAGCTCTTGCTTGGTCTGCGCAGGGTGGTGCGGGCCTCCGGGTGCAGCCTGGTTCACGTCTCCTCCCGTGGGGCCGGCACTGAGGTCTCCACCTGCGTCTGGCAAATGAGAAGCCCAGAGAGGCCCAGGGGCTTATGGGAGCTCATGGAGCAGAGATGGGACTTCATCTACCAGGCCTGGGGCTCCCAGGGAAACCAGGGAGTCTGTGAAACCCAATTCCCGCCCCAGTAGCCATGGGGGGCCGGCCAGTATCGGGGTAACTGTGGGGAGAGCGGGCGATAAGGTTAGCCAGCAGGTGCAGCCGGAGAAGGGAACTGTGGAGGGTAAGAAAACGGGGCGGCAGGGAGAGGGCCTGGTGTGGCCTGGTGTGGTCCGGGGAGGCCTCGCAGAGGACAGCGCTTGCACTGAGACTGGGGGAGGACGCCCGGGCACAGCGGCACAGGCAAAGGCCCCGCAGTCAGGCTTGTTTGAAGGGGCCGGCGGGAGGCTGTGGCCAGGCATGAGCACAGGGCCGGTGGTGCGAGGTGATGGTAAGAGCCCAGAACTTGCGGGCCGCCAGGGGACATGGGGGGGGCACCCACCTCCTGCTGGCATCCTGTCTGGGCAACTCTCAGACCTGGAGGAAGAAAGTCCCCGAGCAAACGGAGGGCCAGCGACACAGCAACACTCCAAGCATCGGCCGGGAAGGCGTGGCGGCTGCACCGTGCAGCTGCCCCCCAGGGGCACTCTCGGGGCGCCAGCGCTCCTGAGCCCCACCTCCCCCACACTAACCTGGCCTCTGGCCGTGGACTCTAGCCCCGCGCCGTGAGGAACGCCCGGCTGCTGGCCGGCCCCGGGCCGGCGCAAACTATGCAGCAGAAAGCCAGTGTCTTGCACGGAGAGGCTTCTCCCACTGCCAGCGGACAGCTACCTGGGCCCGTGAGGCGCCCCCATGACCCTGGCCTCAGACGCCCCCATTGGGGGGCCCCGACCCCTGACGGGGGGCTCCTGGCAGATCCCCGGCTTCCACCGGCCATGTCCTCCGTCACTTTTGGTCACTTTCCTTCGGACAAAGCTGTCACACGGCCAGGCCTGAGTTGTCCCCGCCCAGCACACTGACCTGAGCCCGTCCACGGACACGCTGGCGCGTCCTGGAAGGCCGAGGAAGACACCCGGAGCACCGTCCCCAGAGCCTCCTGGAGGAGGGCGCCAGCCCCGGAGCGGAGCGAGGCGGAGAAGCCCAGAGAGGACGGGGCAGGGCAGGCAGCCAGCAGAGCTGTGTGCGCTCATCCACCGAGCACCGGGTCAGCCCTGCTTGGGGCTCGCGGAGGAGAGGTGGGCACAAGACAGGGGGCTGTAACGCTGGGGCGCACCAGTCACAGTGGGCACATTGGGGATTGCCAGCGGGGGAGGGAGACACGGCGAGCGACTCCGAGGGCCGCCTCATCAGACCGGCAGGGTGACCAGACTGGAACGGCTGGTGCAGGTGGCTGTCTCGTTTTCAACTAACAGTCGGCAACGTGCCTCCCATGTCTGGCCCGGGGAGCAGGGAGTGGCCCTCACTGGGCAGCCGGAGCCCATGTCCAGCCGTGGCCAACGCTGCCCTGGCCCCACAGAGTTTATTCCTCGGCCTGGGGGCTGAGGCCGCGGCCAGGTGAGGCCGGGCTTCGCCGTGAGGCTTCACGTGGTCGCTGAGCGGGCAGATGGCCATCTCCGGGCACGGCTGGGGGAGGCAGGGGCAGTGGGCCTGGCAGCTCTTCTAGAAGGGTTTCTCTGCACCGTACAGGCTGCGCCCTATGGCCTCGCTTAACTTAATTACCACCTCTGGGGCCTCCTCGCCGATATAACCACGCTCGGGCTTCCACAGGGCACTCTGGGATGGCACGAACCGGCTCAGCAGGGCTCCAAGCCCGCAGGGGACCTGGGAGGCGCCCGTGGGTCCTGAGCGCAGGAACTGACTGCTCAGCTGCATGGACTCCCTGGGTTTCCCGGGGAGCCCAGGCCTGCCTTGGGGCACCCAGAGGCGGCCAGCGCCAGTGAGGCAGGGTGACTGGGAACAGCACTGTAGGAAGGACATTAAACAGCGTGGTCAGACGTGAACTGGGAAGAACGAGATTCTCCCGCTAAGACAGACACCGTAATGCTGGCTTCGCCGCGCCGAGAAGCAACCAGTGTTTATCAGAAACACTCAGGAGGACGGACCGCCCGCACCCATGTATTCCAGCAAGGAATGCATTTCCTGTGCCCAAAGGTTGCTGTGAAAACTGTTACATATTAGTCACCAGGAAAATGTAACGGCATTCAAGAACAGGTTTTTAGCGGACCTCATGAGCTCAGGTCTAATGCAAGAGAAATAAACAGAGGGACAGAAGAGAACGCTTTACTTACACGTTTAAAATATTCTCTTGGACCCAGAAGACAACAGAAATGTTTCACATGAAAACATCGGGAGCAAAGTTAACACTGCTGGCCCTCCCTTGTGGCGCAGCGGGTTGAAGCACAGCACTAAGAGGCTTAAGCCACTTCCACATGAGTTCGATTCCCGCCTGCCCCGGAGGAGATCCACATGGCGAGGCAGACTTCTCCTGACACCCGCTGCTCCCCTCAGCAGTGGACTTCGTCGATCTCCCTGTTCTGCTCCCCACTCTGTCTCTGGTGAATCCTCTCACCCTTCACATCTCTGGCCTGTACCCCAGTTCTATATGAATAAATAAATCTTTAAAAAAGAAAAAGAAGAAGAAAAAGAAAACATCGGGAGCAAAGTTAGCACTGCTTAGAGACAAGCCCCGAGCTGCCTTCCTGAGTAACAGGAAGGCTGAACAGGTCACATTTTCAGTACTGTGTCAAGACATTAGAGAAATAAGAAAAAGGAAATTCATAGAGAGTGAAAATGGTTGAAATAGAAAAAATGTAACTAGTAGAAAGAATGAATAAATGCAACAACTGGTTCTTTGAAATGGCTAATAAAATAGAAAGAACCCTCGCGGGTCCAATCATGGGGGATGCAGGGAGTAGAATTAGACAAGATCAGCACCGAGAAGGCAACATACAACATAACCACAGAACAGGGGAGATAAAAACAATTATGGGACAATATTATAGGCAACTCTGTGATAACAAATTGAAAACCTCGAGGAAATGGACGATTTCCTAGTAAAAGCAAGTTACCAAAATCAGTCCAAGAAAAAATGAAAATTTTCATAGACAAAATTACCACAGAAGAGATTAGAAGGTGGTGGAGATGCGTCAGTGAAAAGGACCAGAGCAGGCAAGCCCACCGCCGGTGTTACCCGGTCTCCAAGTAACTACCCATGCCCGCACTGGCTAAACTGAGAGCCAGGTAAGACAGAAACGCCCTGGCTGAGCCTCTGCCGCGCCTTTAAGGAGACACGGCCGCGGCGGCCACAGCAAGGCGGCGCCTCGGAAGGCAACACTGGCCAAGGGGATCGCGACTCATCACACACCTTCAGGCGGGTGGCGGCAGGGGCCCCGTGGGGCGCCTGCAGGCTGGGGTCACCCTCCTGGGCACCCCAGGAAATGAGCAGGCACCCAAACAGGACTGAGCAGGGCGAAGACACACCTGCGGGACGCGCCGGACCCCACTCAGCGACGCCGTGGGCTTCACTGCAAACTATGAAAGAGGCAATCCTGCTCAGATTCTTTCAGACATTCCCATTCCATCCTGACTTGAACCCGCAGAGGGGAAGCCAGGGGGTTGCTTTTAATTGAACAGGATGCACAAGATGCTGGGTGGGCAGCATCTGACGTTGTGGGAGGGCCACAGCTCCGACACTTGGGCTTGACTCCGAGCTCAGGGAGAGGGCACAGTCCAGCTCTGGGCCTGCTGATGGCTCCGGAGAACGCGCTCTAATGGCGGGCACGGACATGCACGCGCCACCCCCGAGGGGCCGCTCCGTGGAAGGCTCCAGCCCATAGGGCGGGGTCGGGAGACCCAGTCCGAGCTCCGCCAGGGCTCCCAGCAGCGAGCCAGGACTCTGCAGACCCTGCCCTGTGGCTGCTCACCCTGACCCTCCAGCCGCTGGCCGCGCCCCGCCCCCACCCGCCCTGCCGCGGTCGCTGTCCACGGTGCTGAAGGCGTCCCCGCCCCCAGGGCTCCTGCTTAACCCACTTTGCCAGCAACATACTGTGATTAATCAGCAGGTTTGAAATGGCAAACTAAACTCTAACGGTGGAAGAAAGGAACAATTCTTTATTGGTTTGCTGAATCCACGCCAAAGGATATTTTTCCTTTTTACCAAAGCCGTATCTTTAACAGTTCTCATCTCCTGGGCCTAAACTGAACATCTCAATTTTTGAAGAGGAGCGAGTTCCCCCTGCTCAGGTGAGCAAACAGAACACCAGCTAATTCGCCAAGGCTCTGTTCCTCCCCAGACCCACCCCTTCCTCTCCCTCAGAGGGAGTAGCAGGCTGAATTCTGTGTTAACTACTCACGTATGTCTTTACAGGTTTGTTTTTTTTAAACAAGCCGTGTGTATATCCTTAATAAAGACACCTGTTTGCTTTTTGAGCTTCTCTCACTAACGTCGTTGCAGAGTCTTCTGTGCTGCGCTTTACTCCTGTTTCTGAAGTACACCCGTGGTGTTCCGTATTGGCGACTGCACTCCGCAATTTACACACCGCTCCATCCTTAATACGGCACAAAGACCTAGGGCCTTTCCCGTTACAAAGCATTCTGCTATAGAATTTGAACGTTTAATTCTGTCACGTGGCCTGTGTTGCACAAGCCACCAAGTGTCCCCTGAGATTTCCCAGGGACTCTGGGCACAGGGAAGGACCAAGTCAACTTGGCTAGGGGCTTGCCACCCCCAGGTAGAGGTGCCTGCCTGCCTGCTGCTGGGTGGGGCAGAGTAACGGTCGTCCGACACTGGGGTGTGATGGAACATGGCTCAGTCGTCTCCAGGTCAAATAATCTCACGGGAGTGAGACTCTCTTATCACTCTGCTGGTATCTTGTCTTCCCAACTTCTTGCTGGCACCTTTTCATGAACAAACCTTAAAAACTTTAAGGTAGCTGAACCTGTCGTTCTGTGGTTTCTGCCTTTTTGTCAGACCGAGGAAACCCATATCCATCCAAGGCCCACGAGAGAAGCTAACGTGCTTTCTGCTTGCCTTTCCCGTCTAGGCCCTCGCCGAGAACGGGTCTGTGTGTGTGGTATGTTCGTGGGTCCCATGTCTCTAGCATTTAAAAATTACAACAGATCACATGATGTGCAAGTAACACAGTTTTGTTTCCTTTCTAGCCCTGAGGCCTCTGATTTGTTCTTTTCTTTGCATTTCTGGGCTGAGAAGGCCTCCTGTTCTCTGCTGAGTAAGTAAAACAATGAGTGCCCTCTTTCTGTTCCTGGTCCTTTCAAGAGAGTACTGACAACCCAACATAAAGAGAGAGGTCTGTTGTACTTGTGGTCTGAAATAGATACCCTCTTGCAGGGTTAAGGAGAGTCTCAGCTAGACCTTAAATGGGAAGGGCTCAGCAAAAACATTGTCCACATCTACAAAGACTTTCCTGCTTCAGTGTGTTAAATGGTGGATTCATTAATAGCCTTTTAATGTAAAGCTAACCTTGTATTTTCTGCAAAAGCACAGCGTGGAGAGGATGGGCTATCGTTTACATGCCACTAAATCCATTTACTAACATCTACGCTAGAATTTTTACATCTACAAAATAATGCATGATTTAGCTTACAGCTCTATTTCTTATGCTGTTTTTGTCAGACTTTAATACCAAGGTTCTACAAGCCTTACTGAACAAATACCTGAGTGTTTTTCCTCTTTTCCTACATTCAGAAATATTTTGTGTATCACTGGAATGTCACTCACCTCGAATCAAAACTCACCGGGAAAAACTACCTGGGTTTAGTTTTCTTCTCAGAAGGACTGTAAACTACTGATTTGATTTCCTTAATGGCTGTAGGATTATTCAGTCCATTTAGTATCATAAATTTTCATTTCTACTATATTTTTCTAGAAAATGGACATATCGTTTAAGTCTCCAAGCTCACTGGTGGGTTCTTCATCATTTCCTCACACTCTCCTCCCACTGTTCTCTGCAGTATCTGATGCCCCCTTTTATTTGTGAGGTGGTTATTTGTACCATTTCTTTTTCCTTTATGAGTCTAGTCAGAGCTTTCTCGGATTTATTAGCTTTTCATGACACAACCTTTGACATTCGCTACTGTGTGTTTCTTTCTTATTTTATTAATGTATAACCTTATCTTTATTATATCCTTCTGTTGTCTTTGATCTCTTCTGCCATCTTTTTCAGCCCCTGGGGATGGCGCTCAGTCAGCTCACACTCTCCGCTCTGAATGTGAGCGCGCACGTTGCCGGTCCACCCGAAAGGCCCACACTCCCGCACGGTTGCGTGTACCCACGCCACGAAGGTTTCTTCATTCAAGCCCAAGTTACCTACAAGTGTTCCCTGGTTTCTAAACAACGAGCCCTTTGCGACAAGCTTTTAGTGACTGAAGTCCGGCTCGGCCAGACCAAGTCCTGGCAGCGTGTGTGGGTGACGAACCCACTTCCGGGCCAGGTCATACATCAAGTCTCAGCGGGCTTCGGCAAGTTTTCTGCAGCTGTTCATCATTAGTTCATTAAATCAGTCTCCTGGTTGGATTTTTCAAATCTTCTGTATCTTTGATAGTCTGTTGTCTTGAACTTGCACGCTCTGAATTTTATCTATTTCTCCTTTTTCTATTACTCTATCAGGTTTTGCTTTGTGGATGTGATGCTCTGTTTTTATTTTCTCAGAGGTACAGCTTTCTGTTTAGACATCGGCACCGCCCTGTCACTGACCACCTTTGCCTGCCCCCGTCCGGTTACGTTCTGCTAACCATCACTGTTTGTTTTTGCTTTGCTTTGTTTATTTGCCTTCCACACAAGAGTGCAATCAGAGGATCCTTCTCTTTCTCAGGCTGATGTATTTAGCTTAATATAATACACTCAAGATCCATTCATGTGGCAAACGGCAAGATTTCATCTCTGCGTTCATGTGGATTTTCTTTTTCCCGTACAGATGGGGGGTTGCGTGTTGTTTCCATTAAGTAGCGGGTCTGTGACGCTGGGTGGGTCTCGCGTGCACAGCCTTTTCAAGCAGCACCTGCACAGTACAGACCGCGTCATGTTCCCCACAGAACCCCAGTCTCCACCCCTCGCCACTTCACCCACCCCCTGCTTTCCTGTAACTAGTATTTACTTCTTTTGGTCTAAAAGTTTTGGTTTCCTTAGTCACTCACACTTCGTCCTTCTTGGAGCAAACAGTATTCCATGTCGCGCACACACCACATCTCTTTTATTCACCGGATGACCTAGGCTGTCCATTCCCTGGCTACTCTAAACAGTGCAGAAATGAACAAAGGGGTGAATACACCCCTTCAAATGAGTGTTTTCATATTCTTTGGATAAATACCCAGAAGTGGAGAGACTGGGCCACTTGCATCCCTGTTCCTTTCTCGAAATCTCCCCGCTCTCCACCGTGGCCGGCCATTTCACCCCTCCACTCCCCTCGCCTCGCCAGCACGTGCTGTCTTGTCTTAGTCTTGGGGCATGGTGTAAGGGCGGCGGCCCATGTGGCTTTGACTGACATTGCCCTGGTGACGCGTGGCGGCAAGCGTCCCCCCGAGCGCCTGGCCGGCACGGGGTGTCTCCCTCCTCGGGAGAAGGCTCCACTCAGAGCTGCTGCACATCTGACAGCTGGATTGCCTGACGCTGAGTCGCACCTTGGCAGTCCCCCCAACGTGAGTCGTGTCTCCCCCACCCAGCACCCTGACCGCGCGCTCTGACGACGCCAGCGTCCGCGGTGTGGCTGCTTGCGAGTCTGACACAGTCCTGTTTGCATGCCCAGTGGCGCTGACGCCACAAAGACAACTGCAGGCTGGTGCCGAGCCGCTCACTGTCGCCACGTCCTTGCTTCAAGTCTCACATGCAAGTCTGTGGCTCGTTTTCAATTAAGTTTTGTGCACGGCATAAGCCAACGGTGAGGTGTCACTCTTTCTCACGGGACGGTCCCGTTTTCCCAGCAGATCTTCGTGGCTGCAGGCGAACACCAGTCCGTCCATATCTACGGACGTGTGTGTGTTTCCGGCCATTTTGCTCATCGTTCTCTGGCTGTTCTTGCGATTCCTCTCAGCTCCTGTCATCCTCTTCCCTCCTCCTGGATTCCTTTAATGACACATTTAGACGTGTTTTCGTTTTCTTTTGTGTGTTTGCTATAGGTCTTTGTCTTATGGTTACTGAGAGGCTCATATATAACCGCTCCTCGTGTATCACAGCCTGCTGGGGGTTGATCACCTCATAAATCTAAACACATTCCAAAATGTTGCCTGTTTGCTCCCGACACGCTTTTATCCCTTTGATGCCTCCCGTTACATCTTTCCCTTCTTAATTACCGCTACTTTAATTTTATTTTGCCTTTTAATCTTCGTGCTTGCTTTCTAAGTGACTGATCTACTACGTTTATTGTATATTTATCTTGTCTAGTGAGATCTGTTAAACTTTTATTTTCCTGCTGTTTGTGCATTTCTTCAGCTCAGTCAATGAGCGGCTTACCCGTGCTCTGCAGACTCCGGGCCCTGCGCGAGTCGGGAGGGTCCCGTTCCGCTCGCCTTTCTGGGTGCCACCCTTTGGGCTTGAATCCAGGGCTCCTGCAGGGCTCTTCCCTGTGGGCCTGCTTGTGCGTCTTCCTCGGAATCCTGCCGTCTTTGAAAACTGAAGCTACTGCTTGGTCAAAACTCCCGAAGTCCAAGCTGGTGCTGGCCTGTTCGTTCTCGCTTGCTGGCTCATGGACACACTCGCAGATTTCTTGCTGTACCTACATGACTGCTGGCTGTTTTTCCCCAGGAGGCTAACTCTGGCCCCTCAGTTCACTGTGTGACTGCTCTTTTCACGTTTACCATTCTTCTCCGTGCTGCGAGCCACTGTCCAGAGGCCCAGGCGCCAGGCCAAACATGCGCCTCGCCTCACCCTTCTGCTTCCTGGGCCCAGGCTAGCTCTCAGGACACCAGGTGCCAGTGGCCTCCAGGCCGGCAGGTTCAGAGGCTTCGTCTGATGGCTGCATCTTTGGAAACCGCCGAGTCCAGGCTTCCCCTGAGCCACAGGCCCCGGAGACAGGGCGGCGGCGCTCACTCCTCACTCCGGCTGCAGGTGGCCACCTGCCGCGCGAGCCACAAGGCCTGTTTCACCCCACTCATGTCACCGGACACATGCAGCCCGCCAACGGTGTCAGGAGGCCAGCGAGGTTCTGTGAGAGGACGCTAGCCCGAGGGAGGCCAGGTGGACGAGGGCAACGCGAGTGAGGGGGAGGGGAGGGCTGGGCGTGTCAGCCAGGCAGTGGCGACTCGTGCTGGACACCGGGTCCACTCAAGCCGTACGCACAGAAGCGCCCAAAATGAGCATTTTGTCTCCATTCCTTCAGACAAAACTAGCCGAGCCGAGGTCACAGGACGACACGAAGCTGGGCCAGGCTGGGCGGCTGGAGCATCTTCCCGCTGGCCCTGCTCTGCTGGGTAGGTGACGGGCGTGACCGCTGGGTGGCTCGGGCCGCCGCGGGCCTGTACAGCCGAAGGGAGCAGCGTGAGGAGGCCCAGCGCGGTGCGGCAGGCCCCGTCCGTCCGCCAGAGCTCAGCCTCCTCTGCCCGGGGAGGGCTGGGTGAGGGCCGCTGGCTCAGGCGCCTGGAGAACTGGGACTCAGCTGTCGCCCGGGCGCCTGCCCAGGGCTCTGCCCCCAACCAGTGTCGCTCTCCCAACCCCACAGCAAGAGGGAGGCGGCACAGCCGGCCAGCACACGGCCACCACGCCCAGTTCCTGACCCCGGCCCGGCCAGCACACACCTGTGCCCTCGCGAGGCCCCGCCCCGGCCTCGGGACTCCTCCGCTCCAGCACAGCGGGGTCTGCACAGACCGCCCAGGACCAGCGTCAGCAGCGCGCCCGGCCATCCCTAACACCGTCCTCCGGGAAGACCACTCCGCCCCTGACCCGAGGCGCCTGTCTCACGGCGTTCAGCAGCACTCTGGGGCGGGTGCTCGCATGTTAGGGACAGAGAACGCCACAGGAGAACGAGGTCACGCATGCACTGACTGCTCGCCAGCACTGTCCTGGGCTTCGGCCCCAACTTCGCTCTCGTTTCTGCCCGCATCTCTGCTCCCACCTCCCTCCGCAGCTCCTGTGGCGCTCAGACAGAGCCCTGGCCTGACCGTCCCGACGCCGTCCCCAGCCCGGAGGGCCCACCTCACGGGAGGTGTGTGTCTTTTCCACCTTTCAACGGTTTTTGAACTCGGCATCCGCCAGGGACGCCCAGCGCAGTCAGCGCGTCCGGAGACGAGGCCTCCCCGCCCCTCGGGGCTGCCGTCCTGCGCTCGGCTCTGGCCCTCGCCGAGAAACTCGAGGCCGCTCTCTCCACGGCCACTTTTGAATCGCAAACTCCGCCGACTGACCGAGGACTTCATGCGTGGAAGCCCGAGGGCAGCCGCGCCCTGTGCCAGCCCGGCCCTCCCTCCCCACCTGCCGTCCTCCGTGTCCTGTCCACCCGTAAGCAGGTGTTTGCAGACACCGCTCCCTGCACAGAGAGCGCAGGGGCCCCTGGGGCTGTTTCCCTGCGGGGGCCGGGCTGCACCCCCTCGGCAGGCCACAGATGCCCCTTCCACCGCAGCCCGCCCAGCGTCAGCACGGTCACTCAGCCTGGGCGCGGCAGAGCTGGCTGCGGTGAGAGGCTTCTGCCTCTGCCCCATGGCCGCTCCCAGCCCCCTCTGCTGGGGTGGGGTGCGGGGCCCCGGGGCCTGCGGGCTTCACAGAGGCCAAGACGCCCCCGCCGGCTCTCTTCAGGGCTCCCAGCACCCGGACACCAGCCCGCCCGTCGCCCGAGGCCTCGTCACTGACGCGGTGTGGGGTGCGGTGTCCTTTGATGAACACCCCAAGGTGCCTCCGGTCCTGCTGCTCCCCTGGCAGAAGTGGGGCTTGCGCCAGCCATAGCCCCACCTGGACAGCGCCGAGCGCTCGGGGGTCCCCACAGACACACCATGTCCTCAGCCCCGCGGGCGGTGTGTTGGGAAGCAGAAGCGGCGGCGGCATCGGCGGGGCTGAGGAGGCCGCGTGGCGAGGCCGCGCCGGCGGGTGGCCGGACCAAGACGGCCTCAGGGCCACTCGTCCACCGCTCCACACACGTGTGCCGGACGCCACACACGCCCGGGGCTCCAGGCGAGCTGGCGCCGCTCTGCAGCTCTACCGCCCGGGTCAGAGCTGAGGAAATGGGGCGCAGAGGCGCGCGGGCGCGGCGCGGCCAGGCCAGCAGGGGACGACACGGACGCGCTGGACCGGCAGAGGCAGGAGCGGGCCCTTTATTGAGAACGGGTCGCAGGCGCACGGGGCTCGCTGTGTGGGAGCCGGGAGCAGCCCTGGCGGGCGGGCGGGCGGGTAGCACAGGCCTGTGCAGGGCCCGCGGCTCTTCCTGGAGCTGACCACAGGGCCGTCCCTGTGCCCACTGCCCCCGGGATTCCAAGAGTCCAGGGGCAAGGAGGCTCCCCCAGACGACTGGCCGCCCCTCCCCCACACCGCCCTCTCCTCCTGTGGATGTCCTGGGCTGTGACCCCCAGGCTGCAGGACAGGGCAGGGTGGCACCACCCTCTGGGCACCGGTCAGCTTCTGCCCAAGCGCCAGCTCCAGCAGAGGCGTGCTGGGGGCGGTGGGAGGTGGGCACGGCCGCCAAGTCTGGGGCCCTCGAGGCCTGGAGGCTGCCGGAGAAAGGGGGAGCCTGGCCGGGGGTGTGGGGGCACACCTGTGCCGGCAGGCGCAGGGCCGGGCGGGCGGCGCTAGGCCGGGGCCTCCAGGGCCTGCAGGTGCACGCTGGGCAGGCAGAACCAGGACGGCGGCAGCGCCTTGCTCGAGCAGTCCTCGTGGAGGCGGATGTGCAGGAAGAAGTCGCCCGTGCAGAGGAAGAGGAGGGCCCCGAGGCAGGCGCACTGGCCGGCCGGCTGCACCTGTGGGGGAGAGGTGTCAGCAGCCGCGGCCCCTGGGAGGCCCCCCAGGGCTGCCCCAGGGCCTCGGCTGGATCTCTGGGAGAACGGCGCTCCTCCCCTCGCCTGGGGTGTCCGGGTAGTGGGGGGGGCTGGGATCGGGGAGGGGCTGCGCCGTGTCTGGCCGGGAGGTGGCAGGGTGAGACCCTCTGGAGGGGCCGTGATGCGGGTGGGGGCTGAGGCAGCACAGAAACGCGGGGTGCACGACTCCTCCCGGGGCCTGCCCGCCGGCCCCACGCCGAGGTCAGCCGGGGGAGGGGCGCCGCAAGGTTCAGCCCGCCACGCACCGCGTCCAGGTGGAAGGTGCTGGAGCCCACGAAGGACACGGCGTGCGGCAGGTCGTAGTTGTGCACGCCGTTCTGGTGGTCCTGGAAGGGGACCACCGTCAGGGCGAAGGGCCCCACGCTGCGCGGGCTCTGGTTGGTCAGCCGCACCTCCAGGCGCACGGGGTCGCCCACCCGGCAGGCCGCGGGCTCGCAGTCGCAGGGCTGTCCGTCCACCAGCACGTCTGCAAGCGACACGGGACACGCTGTCGGGCAGTGCCGGCGCCCGCCCACCTCGGCCACCCACGCCTTCCCCCAGCCAGGCTGTCCCCTTCATGCCAGGCCAGGTGCGGGGGACACAGAGGTGGGTCCGCCCTGTTCTTCCAAAGGGCAGGCTGGGGTGGGGGCCAGAGCCGTAACCTGGGGGCAGGCGGCGAGCCTTGCTGGAGAGGGCGGAATGTCCAGGGGTCACGTGGGGTCCCAGAGGCCTCCCAGGGGCCCCTGGCCTGCCCACTGGAGGGTCTGAGCTCTGGGCCCAGGGGCCCGTGGAGATGAGAAAGGTAAAATGGTGGAAAGCTTAAAAGGTGGGGGCGGGCAGGTGCCCGCTGGGGCCTCAGCCACACACACACCTCAGAGCACGCCAGCAGGGAGAGGGGGCAGCCAGCCTGCTTGGAGGACAGGTGGAGTCCTCAGGTGGAGACCCTGGCTGGGATTTCAGAATGACAAAAAAAGGAGCAGAAGAGAAGCGAGGACAGATGCTAAGACACACGAAGAGGGAGGCAGAGGCTGGAGGGTGCAGCCCCTGCCCCAGCCGGGGGGCAGTGCCAGCCTTCTCCCCTGGGGCCTCCACAGGGAGCTCAAACTGCCCATATCTTGAACCTGGACTTCCCGCCTCCAGAATGGAGAGAGAACAGATTCCTGCTGCCTCTGTCCTGCCCGTGCTAGCTTATCATGACACCTGGACACGGACAGTCAGGAACCTTCCTTGATGCCGGGAGGTTACCTGGTCACCCCAAGCCTGGCCATCAGGCCTGTGTGCCCTCCCCCCATAGGAAGAGCACTGGAACCCAAAAACACTCCCACCATCCTGCCTTTTGTGGGTTCGTCACAAGCGTGGCCATCAGGCCAGCGTCCTGCATGGAGGCAGCTGGGGACACGCCCCTCCACTGCCTGTGACACCAGGTGGTGCAGGCTGACCCTCACCCCAAGCAGCTGTGGCACCTCCACGCGGGAGGGTGGTAACTGGTGTTATTCCAGAACATTCTCGTGGTGACGCTGAGTGATGAGTGAGCACACATGAATGGCCATGCACATGTGAGACACCTGTGTGAGGCGTGTCGGGGTCTGGCTCTGCAGTGAGGGTGGGCGGATGTGCGAATGTGAGAGACTGCGAGTATGTGGTAGTGCGTGAGAAGGGTGAACGTGTGAGTGTGTGAAGGTGATGCATGAGTTCCAGTGCTGAGAAGTTCACTATCCAGGGGAAGAAAGAGGTAAGTCAAGAGCTCAGCCATGCTGACGGGTTCTGGGGTGAGGTGCCGGGGGCCCAGAGGAGAGAACCTCCACTCAAGGCAGGCATGGGGTGGCAGCCAGGCTCCAGGAGGAAAGGACACATTTCTCTTTTCTAATAGATGCTGTCAAGGCTATGATTTGCCCTCAACACTTTGCTTTGGCTGCACCCTGTGCTTTGGAATGTGCAGGGGCACAGGAGCTGAGTCTGGTCAGCTTAGTAGAAACTCAGGGTTGCTGGGACCCTGCACTGGTTCCTCTGTAGTGCCAGGAAGCACTTCAAAGGGTGTCTGGTACAGAGCAGATAAGCACACAAAAGCTGGCCCTTCCATCTGCTGACTGCTCTGTTCCTCTGGCATGGAGCTTGCTTGGCCACTTCTCCCTTTGTGACCCCACACAGGTGACCTAAGCTCCTAGCCTCAGTTTCCTCTTCTACAGATGGTGCTGAGACCCCCAACAGTGTGGAACCCAGCTGCTGCGCCTGCTGTATGGCCCAGCGGGCCAAGGTGAATGCTCGAGCGCTGACTCGAGGTTCCAGAGCACCTGGACAGCGGCTTCCATCCTGGCCTCTGTTTGCAGGCTGAGAGGCGGATTGTGAGGGCTGCCCTGCGGGTGCGTGTCACGGCTGTGGTTCCTCTCCTGATCGGGGCCTCAAGGACACTGGTGAACAGTGAGCCCCACCCAGCAGGGCAGTCTGAGCCTCTCAGTCAAATGGGCGGTGAGGTGGAAAGAGCAGGTGTGGCCTTGGCGGCCAGTTCCCCCAGGGGAGCGAGTATTACGTGCAAGGCCGTGAGGCAGTGCCAGGCTATTCCCCCGCCTCGGCTCTCTCGTTTTCCTGCAGAGAACGGGTGAGTTTTGCCCTGAGCACTGGCCCTCGGCCCATCTGCTGAGTTGCCCCTTTAATCCTTCCCTGGCTCCGAGCTCTGCTGGCCCCCTGGGGCCGTAGGTGGCAGCAAACTGGGACAGCTGGTACAGGCCCCAGAGCTGGCTGCCCCGAGAGTTGCCGCCATGCTGGTGACTTTCTGTGCCCAAAGCAGCCACTTCCTTCCCCCCAGAGTGCCAGCATCTCACAGCCAGATCTTGGGGCACTGAGCCCGATCATCACGCATGCCCCCCGCGGCACTGGGGAAACAGCAGAGCACAGCAGAGAGAGGCCCAGTTCGCCCGGGGAGTCTGATGCGCTTCCTGGATTTAAGAGGGTGCCATGGCCGCCCTCCTGGGACCCACGGTGTTAATTAAGATTCTGGTAAAAATGAATCTAATGATAGTAATGATGCCGGTGGCGGCTGTGTGCGGGCGGGGTTTCAGCCCCGTCAGCACGAAGGCCCCAGCACATGCCTGCGGTAATTAATTCCCTTCTCTGGCTCCGGACCAGACCAGCTGGGCTGCCGCTGGAGAAGGGCCCATTCAGCAAGGCTGGCGGAGCAGCTGACGCCTGAGGAGAGGGAGTCAGGGCCGGCCGCCGGCTAGTCACAGCCTCGCTAGGAAGGAGCCGGGAAGAACTAATTGGAAATATTCTCCAAGGTTAATGCCAGGGAGCAGTTTCTAAACCGTCAGGGTTAGGGGGCAGGGCTGGGGGCTCGACCTGCCACTTCCTGGCAGGACCCTCCCACCTGTTACGCCCCAAGGACGGTCAGGAGTGACTGCCCAGGGAGCCCACGCCCCCCTTCTCCCATCCCCAGGCGGGCCGGGGTGCACCCCACTCAGCCATTTCAGGGCTGGCGCCAGGCGGGCCATTGGGGTGGCGGCGGCCAGCACCTTCTCTGCGTCCCGACCTCTAGATCAGTTGTGGCCGGCCCGAGGGGAGGGAGGGGGCAGGGACACCAGCCCGTGAGTGTGGTGAGGCACTGGCCAGATGGGGTCTCACAACCCCAGGGGCCTCCCCAAGGGCACACAGAGTTCAGACTCTGGCTCCAGAACTTCCACGCTGACAGCCACCGTTCGGGCCATTGAGGGCCCAACACAGGTGGGGTCAGTGAGGCCGGGCAGAGCCCCACCCTGGGGAGGGACTGCGCAGGGCCTGGGTCATGAGTCTGAGCCTCACCGTCCCCCGCTGGAGAGGCAGCACGCCTCCCTGCAAGGCGAGAGCGCGAGTGTCACGTCCCGGTAAAAGCGCCGGACTCGGGAGCTGCAGGCCACAGCCCAGGCCACAGCGTCTGGGCTCTGGCTGCGTCTGCAGGGCACCTGGCACGGCCCA
The DNA here is from genome assembly GCF_000260355.1 of Condylura cristata. NCBI lineage: Eukaryota > Metazoa > Chordata > Mammalia > Eulipotyphla > Talpidae > Condylura > Condylura cristata. The sequence continues at coordinate 2,420,035 of NW_004567110.1, read as the reverse complement.
GCCAGGACTCACTGCCCTGCGGGGCCCAGCAGGACGGGCTCGGGCCCTCGGCGCTCCCGGGGGCCTCCACACAACCCTGCCACCGCCACCCAGGGTTTAATGGGCTGGCACCCTTAACTTGGCCAAACGCTTCACTTCTGCCCTCACGCCCCCTCTCCCCATGTTTCCCACACCAAAGTGGCCCCACCACGCCAGGCCCAGGCCTGGGGCGCTCTCTGTCCCCACCCAGGCTGGCTGCCCAGGGCGCCCACAGGCACCCACACTTGCAGCCCACCCCGCACTCACACCGCGCCAGTGCGCCGACTTGCAGACGCGGCATCTTTCCCTCCCCCGTGCCGGGGCCACGGCTCCCCTGTGCTTCCGAGGCAAGGGGTGAGCCCCAAGTCTGGCCCCGGGCTCCTGCTCGCCCCTGCCGCAGCCCTGGGTCCCAGCTGCCAGCACAGCCAGCTCGACCCTGCCCAGGGCGTGGCGCGGCCCCCTCGCTCGGCTGGCCTGGGCTCCGGCTGCACAGAAAAGACCCCCGTTCCTCCCCCCCGGCCCCGTCACTCCTCCGCACAGGTCGGTTCCGCTGCCGTGTCTCTCAGCAGCTCCCCTGTCTGCACCCCTCACGCGGCGCACAGCAGACCCCCGTGCTGACCTCACGTGTCGGCCGCGTGGCAGGTGAAGGCGCCAGAGCGAGCCGGGGCCTGGGGCCCGGGGCCTGGGCTCCCATCCGGACCCACCAACAGGCCCCTGGCCCCCAACTGGCTGTAACCCCGGGCGGCGGGGCCACGGCCACACAGGGAAAGTCAGCACCAACCTCCCAGCCCCCGCTGCCCGCTCGTGGAGCTCTCCTGCGGCCAGGCGGACGCAGGGGCCTCGTGGTGTGAGAAGTCCCCCGGGGGATCAGCCTCTCCCGCAAAGCGTTAAACTGGGCCACGGTCATCTCCTCCCGGCCGCCCCATCCCGCTTCTCCTTCGCCTTTAATACCAGCCCAAGTCACGGACTTCATTTCGCTCGGCCCAGAAATTCCTCCTGAAACCGCTGCCACGTTTATGCTCCAGCGCGGCCCCGTCTGCCAGAAGCACGGGCTATAAATAGCAGAGCAGACGGGGAAGGGACGGAGCCGCGGAGGACGCCGGCGCCCCTGCTGGGAGCGCTCTGGCCAAGGGGGGCCCGTGCAGGGAGCCGGGGTGGGGTGCCGTGCCCCCCAGGTGGCGCAGAGGGGCAGAGGGAAGCTGCTTCCCCCGGCCCTGCTCCGCTCTGCAGGGGCTGGCCTCGATGGCGGCCTCGGCCCGGCCTCGCCAGGCTGCCAGTCTACCAGGCCTGTGCATCTCACGCAGACGCTCCGCGAGGGGCCGGCACACACCAGCCGGGCGCTGCCAGCCCCTCCCTCCCGCACCCCAGCACCCCTCCACGCCGCCACTCGCGGGCGCCTGCATCCCAGCCCTGCTCCTCGGCGCGTCTCTGCACCGCCACACTGCACGACAGGCGCTCGCTGCTCCCTTACACAGCCGGACACGAGGGGCGGGGCCGCGGCCCCCAGGTACCCGGGCGAGGCCCAGCTCCCGCCAGACCCTGGCCGCCCGCGTCTGTTTGTTTCTGTTTCAACATCTTCTTTCTGTCTCGAGGATCAGTTTGCAAGCCCCACGGCGCCCCGCTAACTCCACAGTTAATACACCCACGGAACCACTGTCACAGGCAGCCTGGGCACCGCCACCCCCAGCCCCCACACTGGCCTCCCGAGCCCCGACCAGAGCAACCTCTAGCGGGCTTCGGGTTGTCCAGCCCCCTCACTCTGCACTGTCGCGGACACTACAGAGTGGCCTCGGTGACTGGCTCTGCCGGCAGCGTCCTGTTTCGGCCCCTTGTTGACCCGGGAGAGTGGTGTCAGCGCCCTGCCCGCCGCTGGGCCGGCCAGCCCCACTCCGCCGCTCACCGCGAGCAGCTGCGTGCCAGGAGCCTCGCAGTGGACACTCACGGACAAGAGCGTGGTGACTTAGGCTTTGGCCCCTCGGGCGCGTCGTGAGGCCCAGAGTGGAGCTGCCGGGTCGCAGAGCTCCGTGCGCCCCCAGGGCCCCCCGCTGCCTTCCCCACTGGCCGCGGCATTTTCCACCCCGCCTCGGGGCGGAGGCCTCGTCTCTCCACACCCTCCCCGACACCCCTACGTCTTGTTTTGCTTCCCGCCGCCCCGGAGAGGGAGTGGCATGGCCTGGGCTCGGATCTGCACCCCCTGATTTCAGCAGCCTGGGGCTTGCTGGGGGCTCGTTGCCCCAGCGGGTGATGCATGCTGGCCGGCCTGGGCAGGTGCTGGTCTTTACCTGCCCCACCCACAGCCGTGATGACCTTCAGGGTCCCAGCGCCCGCCCTGTGGTGCAGGGCGAGGAGTGAGGGCAGCCGGGGGCTCAGCATGAGCCCACACAGCCGGCCGCGGCGGCACGGAAGAAACACGCACGCACCAGCAGGCGCAGCTCAGGGGCCGCCGCGGCCTTCCCGCTGGGCTGGCCGTCCAGCCTGCGCCGCCTCCTGTGGCCGGGCTCCCGAGGGCGGAGCCTTCCCCGCCTGCAGGGCACACCCCAGCCAGCCTGGCCCAGCCGGCCAAGCCCGGGGCCCCGCCCAGCGACGAGACAGAGGGGGGCACGTAGGCACCCGGGGTGGGGGGGGCTGGGATCCAAAGCACAGACTGAGAGTAACGCAGAAGGAACTCACAAGGCGAAGGCCTGGGAAGCGGGGGGCAGGCGGCCGAAACACGTCTCCAGGTTCGGTTTCACAAGACAGACCAGGCTTTACCTTCGCCATAAATCTCGGGTGCGCCTAGATTTTAGAATCAAATTTGATTTGCGCCGGGCTTGGCTGGGGAATTAATCAAGGCGCTTTGTCACTCTGTAGATGAAGCAAAAGACATTCAAGTGGAAAAAAAATAGCTGGCCTTGAAATGGGAGGTGAGTGCTGAGGTGGGGGCTGTTGACTGCACCCCCTACCCCCAAACTGGCCCTTTGGCTCTGAGAAGGGGAACAGGCACATCTAGCCAGAAACTAATGTCCAGTGAAAAGCGGGTCGCGAATAGGGCCGTGTCCCAAGGCCCGGAGCCAGTTAGGTACTCAATGAAGCGCACGTTTTCCAGGCTGCTGACGAGGGCCATGAGCAGACCTTTTCTCTCTGGCCGTCGGGAAGCTCAGAGCCACGGGCCGGTCCCCATCCCCCTCGTGTGCACACACGACCCCCCATGCCTCTGGGTCATGACCAACTTGGCCAAATGTGGTTTCCCTGAGCCCAGACATTTAGAATTTCCTCACCACTTTACTGTATATGGAGTGTGTGTGGAAAAGAGGCCAGAGCATGGATGCAGCCCAGGGGCGGGGTGGCCATGTCGGGGGCCAGGGTCTCGAGGCACAGAGGCCCCACTGCCCTCCCTGCGCCTCGTGCCCGGGCAGTGCTGGGCAGTGCCGCCTGGGACCCGGGCCCCACCTGTCCCAGCCCCTGAGGCTGCTCTCTTCCGGGAGCCCAGCGCGGCCCGGCTGCGAGTCGCGGGGGTCACTCACTCCCGTGGCCCTCGTCAGCGCTGTGCGGGGTGCCCACGGCGGCGGCCAGTGACCAGGCTGATGAGTTCATCGTGCAGAACGCCTCCGCGCACGTGTGATTACCCTCAGTCGAGAACAGCTCTGAGGAGCCGTTTGGCTCTCTTGGGTAAATAATTTACTTTTACAACTTTTCATTAAAGATTAAAGGGAATTAAATTAAAATTAAGGCAAGCTGGAGAGGCGACCCACACCGCTTGCTGTTCCTGGTGGGGGTGCTCCAGCTCCCCCGCGTGTCCACCCTCAAGCGGGACCGCATGGGGCTTTCAGGGGGGCAGGCCCGGGGGTGGGGGGAGCCAGGAGGTGGGGGGCAAACCCTGTCAGAGGCCAGGGCGCCACTCTGTCTGCTGGCACGCAGGCAACTCGCCGGAGGGCTGACCCAGGCGTGAGGTGCCCAGGAGAGCGCTGAGTTTTGGGTTGACACGCAGACGTGCCCTGGGGGGTCGGGAGGGCTTCTCCGGGCAGGGCCGGCTTCACAAGGGCTCAGGTCCAGCATCTGAACCTGGGGCTCCCCGCACCAAAGCTGCGGGTGCCAGCCTGAGGCCCTACCCCTGGCCTGCACCCCCAACCTGTGCAGCAGGCCCATCCACAGGAGGCTGCACCCCCAAACTGTGATAAACTGCAGCAGCCCTGCAGCGAGGGGCAAACGCAAGTCTGGGTCCTGACCAGAGGAGAGCTGGGGGTCACGACAGCTCCCCAGGTGGCACACAAACATGTCCTACAGGCCCCAGATGAGAGCAGAACTAAGGGACCAGAGGAGGGCGGGGCCACGAGGTGGGCGTGACCACGAGGGGCGGGGCGATGGGCGGGGCCGTGGGTTGACGAGCTGGGCGGGCGGGTGGAGCCATGGGCGCAGGGTTGGTGGACAGGCGGGCAGCAGGTGACGGGCGGGCTGGAATGGGTGGAATCCCAGGGCCATGGAGCCCCGAGGAGGGGCCGGAAGAGAGGCCAAAGCCACAGGATGGTAAAGGCTGCAACACAAAGCACACCGTGAGGCATTTACTGGCCTCTGGTGCCCAGCTGACCTCCCAGCAGACCGCGAGGCCAGCGCTGGGGGCGAGCACGCCCGTCTGGAGCAGACAGATGCTGTGCACCTGGAACCTGCCCTGCCTCCGCGGGAAACGGCGGCTTTCTGGCAGGGTCGCCTTGTCTGGGGCCTCCTGAGGCCTTCCCCTCCAGCCTCTCTTTTGGACAAGCACTTCTGAAGATAACAGAAGATAAACCAAAAAAAAAAGAAAAGCAGAGAAGAAAATGAAAAATAGGCCTGCTGGCTGGTAACATTATGCAGACGTCTTCCAGAGAACAGCAGAGAATCTGAAATGACTCCTGGGTCCCCAAGCCATGTCTCCGCCTCTCCAACCTCCTTTTTCATCCTCTCCCAGCCCTTCTAGGTAAAGCGGAGATCCCTGCCACCCACGCTGCACGCCAACCTGTGGCTCTGGCTTCAGCCTTGGTCCTGACGCCGGCGGTGAGCCACCCCTCTCGCCCCGCCTGTCCCCTCAGCTCCCCCCACACAGCAGCTCCTGCCAGGAGCCCTGGAGCTGGCCCTGTGCTCGCCTTCACTCGGCCTTCTGGATTTGGAGCGGATACTGTCCCGGCTCTAAGCAGCCGTGGCGAGTCAGGGGCAGGTCTGTGGACCAGGCGGCGGGCAGGCGTCAGCGCTGCGCCAGGTGAGCGAGCTGGGGTGTGGTGGGACCTGCTGTGTCCTGGGAGAGGATCTTTAAAGCAGCCACTGGTCAAACTGGGCTCCCAAGGGTGGGCCGGGTCTGCGTGACGGCGCGCTCATACAGGCGGCAGTCGGAACAGACCTGCAGAGGGGCGACGACCCTGGGCGAGGACGTGTCCACCGCCCAGGAGGAGGCTGGGAGGACCCAGCCTGCTGGCGCCTTGACCTTGGGTTTTGCCTCCAGGCCCGTGAGAAGACACATTTCTAGTCTGAGCCGCCCCGTCTGTGGTATTCTGTTCTGGCAGCTTAAGCAAATGAACACATCTTGATCATTTTCAGAAGAAATATACGAGGCACTGAATAGAATCAGTAATGAGATAAAGACTAAAACTGAAATTCAAATGAAACGCCATGAGGGCGGCGGGTTAAGGGATCCAGCGGTCAGTGGGCCTCGGAGGGCGCCGCGGCCGCATCAGGGCAGAGCCCGGGGAGCCTCCGCGCTGCAAGTCTGCTGAGATGTGTCTCAGAAAAGAAGAAACAAAGGGACCGACCATTACAGTTACCACCAGTGCCCCTGCTGCCCGGAGCTGTCCCGGGCTGCGTGCGAGTGGGGCGGGACGCTCATGACCCCAAGCACCGCAGGACCCCAAGCCATCGGCTGGCTGGCCGGGACCTCGGGAGCCCGCAGGGCCCTCGGGCGCCTGTGACCCATTCCCTCACCAGGAGCCGGCAGGGCGGGGCCCTCCCAGGGACAAGGCAGGCAGCTGGCGGTGAGGCTCGGAGCAACCCTGCCTGCACAGACGGGCCACAGCAGCCCCCACGCCCTCTTAGTGGGGGCGGGGCACTAGCGCCTGCAGGGCCTCCCTGCTCCCGGGACTTCAGGAAAGAAGGCAGCCGGGCTGGGGCCTTGTGAGGGGCCCAGCCGGCACCCCACGCCCTCCCCGGTCTGGCCTCGGGCCCCTGCCTGCTCACTTCCCGACACAGCTGAGGAGGAGGAGACTGTGCGGAGATAAGCGTTGCCCCAAGTCCTGTTTGAACAGGTGGACGGAATCACGGCTGGAGAGCCCCTGTCCCCACATCCTGTCCAAACAACTGGCCACTAGTGACCAAAGGCACCAGGCTAGATAAAAAGCGATAGATCTCACGGATGACGTCACCACTTCCTGGGGGAGCCAGTCAAGAGCCCCCCACAGCTGGAGGGAAACGTGTCCGCATGCCCAGGCGCTCCGGGCCGAGCCCGCCACCCATCAAGGCTCTCTCCCAACCTCCCACCTTTAAGTGAGCCCTTCCCAGGTCTCAGGCGCTCTTGGAAATAAAGCATCAGTTTCTAGAAAGAAGAGAGAAAAGCAAAGGAGGCGCCTGTTTCCCAGCTTGCAGGGGTGGGGGACACCGGGCTCCCGGGGACGGAGAGCAGCAGCAGCTGCGGGATCCGACCAGCACCCACTGAGAGAACGTTCCCGGCCGAGAGGACAAGCCAGTGAAGGCTCCTCTGGGGTGGGGAATGGGAGCGGGAGAGGAGGCCGGTCAGCCCAGGGGGTGGGAGGGGGCACCACCTATGATGGTCATAAGATGCCGGTGTAGTTAAACAGCTCTCCTCTGTACAGCAGGAAAAAATTAGCCCTGAACTAAACACTTTTCTGTCCCTGCCTAAAAGAAAAAGAAAAGAAAGAAAGAAAATGATACAACAGTTTCATGTCCCAGAATCTCAAGGATATTTATATCCAGCACCCAATAAGGTAACATTGACAACTTCTGGCAGCCAATGAACTGTTATTACCAGGCATGCAAAGAAGCAGGAAAACAGGATTCACAATGATGAAGGGGAAAAACCCGTCGACACAGGCCCAGAACGGACACAAATGTCAGACCCAGCAAATGAGGACGTTAAAACGGTGATAACGGTATTCCAGATGCCTGAGCAGGAACGACATGGGGACACAAAAAAAGACCCCATCAAACGGCTGTTTGGTGAAATGTGCAGCATCTAGATAAGCGGGATGGGTCAACAGAGTTTACAGTGCAGAAGAAGAAGCAAGTGCACTTGAAGACAGGCAGTGGGAACTATCCAAAATGATCGGCAAAGAGAAATACACAAGTAAAAAGGATGTCAGTAAGTCTTTGAAAAATGTCAAGTAACCAAACAGCTGCACTTGGAGTCTCCCAAAGCAAAGAAGAAAAGACCTAAGACATGAGAAATAATGGCCAAAACTTTCCCCAAACCTGTAAAAACTGCAAACTCCCAGCTAAACACATCCTTAGCATAAGAAATATGAAACAAAACACAGGCACACACAGTCCAATGATTCACACCCGGCGATAAAGACAAAGATCTTAACAGCAGCCGGAGGAAAGTGGCAGGTGACGAACAGGCCCGGAGGCAAAAGGGCCGGAGGCTCATCCGACCGCGCGGGGTGTCCGGCGGCCCGGTGTGGGGACTGCTAGCCTAGAGTTAACACTCGGGAAAAATTCTAAAAATCTAAGGTGAAATAAAGGCTTTTCCCAAAATGTTAAAGCAGAAAGGAGTTAGCAGAAGCAGAGCAGTGCTTGAGAAGAGTTTTCTAAAAAGTCTCCCAGACACAAGAAAGATGACACCACATGGAAACATGGATCCGTGTGATGTGGTGAAGGCGCAGGAACTGGAGACCACTGGGTAAACTCAATTTCTTTTACTAAATAGCATTTGGTGGCCCTTACAACGTACACACAAATAAAGCTTCTGACAATAATAACATGAAAGCCCAGAGGGAAGGGTTGAAACTGCCACTGTCGCAGTATCAGACCCTTAGAGTATTACAAAATTGTCTGACGGCACTTCAAGATAAAGGTGTATATTAGGGACACTAAAATAATGGGATAAGAGTCAAAACTATGAGCCAAACCAGTGATAAACAGCTTATTTGCAAATGACATGATTGTCTATACAGAAAACTCGTCAGGTCTGAGAAATAAAACTAAAACTAATAAGCAATTATAGCAAGGTTGCAGGAAAAAAGATAAATACAGAAAACTTACTTTCTTATGATTAGCAATGAACAAGTAGAAGCTGAAATTAAAAATATAATATCATTTACCAAAGCTCCCCAGAAGATGAAATAATTAGGCATAAACCTAAATACAGATGTGCACAAATACACGATCTATTTGAGGAAAACAGCAAAACGTTGATGGAAGATCAAAGAGAAACTAAATAAGGACAGCTATATTCTGTATCATGGAGACTCTCAATTCATGACTTCGTTATAAAAGGGTCAACCTTAAAAGGACATAAGAATCCTAAATGTTTACATAATTAACAGAGCTTTAAAATTCGTAAAGTAAAATCGGAGAGACATGCCAGGAGAACGAGACACCTCCTATGGTAGTTGGGTACTTCAGTACCCCCTCACTCAGTAACTGAGAGACATAAAGAGAAAATGAGCCGGCCATCAAAGCACTGTCAAACAACCTGACCTAATGACCAGCAGGGAGCCTACTGCCCCCAAACAGCAGGACAGGCGTCGTTTCCAAGTGCACATGAAGTATTCATCAAGACAGATCATATTTTCAGGTAGAAGTTTAAGAAGATTTATGCCCTGCAAAGTGTATCCTCTGCAAACAGCAACATGTTATCAATCAATAACAGAAAGAGATCTGGAAATCCCCCAGACATTTAGAAACGGAACATACTTCCAAATAACTTTTGAGCCAAAGAAGAAATGAAATGGGAAATTGGTAATCATTTTGAACTCAGTGCAAACGAAAACTCAACACACTGAAACATGTGAGATGCCAAAAAAAGCAATGTTTACCAGGAAATTTGCAGAACTAAACACCTATTAACAACAACAAAAAAAAAAACAGAAAAGTCTGAAATAGATGATTTCAGCTTCCACTTTTGAGAAATTAGGAAGAACAAACTCAATCCAAAGAGAGAGAAAGGAAATCGTAAGAGCAAGGCCCAGGGTCCAGAGTGCAGATCTCCGGCCGCCCACTGAGCTCCTCCTGGCCCTCCAGCTTCAGACCCTGCATGGCCCCGTGCATGCAAGGGGAGGGCTCATTTAAAATTTAACTTGCTTTCCTTTGCCCACAGGGAAAAGCAGTGGGAACAGGTTTCTAAAAATAGCCTGGCCTGTCAAAACTGCTAACCATCAGACAGGGCAGAGACGGGAGAAACAGTGAGGAAGAGCCGGGAGGACTCCCAGAACAGGGCAACCTGCTGCTCCTCTCCAGCCAGCAGGCAGTCTCCAGCCGGCCCTTGGGCCGAGACCACCTCCTGCGTCAGCACTGCCCCCAGAGACTGCCCAGCACTGGGGCCTCTTCCCCAACGCCCGCAGCCTCCCTGCGTCCAAGCTGCCGTGGACCGGTCTTCACCTTTCATAGGAGCGGCAGCAGCTCGAGGACGGGGGCCTCTCCCCGGGCACACGGCTGGCCTGAGGCTGAGGGTGCAAGCCCAGCCCATCTGTGAGACTCGTGGCCCACTGTGCACCAGGGTCCCCTCCCACAGGTCCTCGGGCACCATCCGTATGAGTGGGGGCAGCTGAGGAGGCTCTGGCCCAGCCCTGCCAGGATGCCACCTGCATGTCCACCTTCCTTGCCAGGAAAAGAACAGACGCAGCAGAGCTGTGCAGGAGGGCAGGAAGCCAGGCGGTTTCCAGCACTGTTCCTGCGGGCACCAGCGCCCCCCGCAGCGCCTCTCGGCAGTCCACGGACCGTGGCTGAACAGATGTCCCACGCGGCACCAGCACAGCCAGGCAGCCTGCGTCCAAGTGCGCCCTGATGGGGCCTGCAAGGGGCACGACCCCGCTTGGGAGCTGGGCCAGAGGCCCCACCGCAGGTCAGAGCACAGGGGCTGGGAAGCACAGGCCAAATGGAGAGCGCCCGGTTCGAAAGAGCCCAGACACAAAGCGCCGAGTACCCAGCCCGAGAACCAGTCTGCAGAGAGCACTGCCCAACCTCACCTGGCCTTCTGTGCCCGCGTGCCCAGACGTGCCCCTACCCCCAGGCTCTTCGGTCTGGGCCACACTCGAAGGTGGGGCTGACTACGCCTGCCTGAGGCGTCCGTGGGACCCCTTCCTGACAAGCATCTCTGTCGCCTGGGAACACCTGAGTGGTGGGCCTGTGGCCAGCTGGGTGGTGGAAGTGGGGTCGACCGAAGCCATGGCTCACCCGGTGGGGGGCTCCAGCCTGCCCTGGGCAGCCAGCGCCCTGGCTGTTTGCTCGCGGGTTTCCTGGGCTCACAGGTGAACACACCTTTCGCACCGCGCCAGAGGGAGGCCCCGGGAGGTGAGCGAACCGTGTCCTCGGGAGGACAAAGTGGTCACCCCACTGAGCGGATCTCAGCGCCGGGCCTGGCCCATCCATCATTAACAGGCCTGAACTGAACATCTGAAATCAGCAACTCGATTAAGACGGCCCGGCCCGGCCTGCCCACGCCCCGCGCCACCACCCTGGCGGGAAGGGCACTCGTGGGGAGCATCTTCCCCCGTAATGGGGTTACTTGGGGCCTGGCAGGCCAGGGACAGGCGACGTGTCGCTGCTGGCGGAACAGCAGGTGTCTGCGGGCGCATCTGTGGAAACGGGCCGCACAATCTCTCCATCAGGACACACGCGGACAAGGACACCGGGAAATTGAATCTTCTTGCTAATTAATGGCTTTAATGCCTGTGATTAGGCCTCAAACACAGTCTATTTTCCCAGAGATAAGTTTAGCCCTGTTTGACAGGGACCGAAGCACCCAGCAAACGCTGACGCCCAGGAGCTCAGCTCTGCTAATCAAATTCAGGACTCTGCAGCCACCCCTCGACCTGCAAAAACTGGTCAGAGCGAAACGACCCAGGACCGGGCTCGGCTCCCTGGTGGGCTGCGCCTGCCGGGCCAGGGGGTTCTCCCGCTGGAGCACCGAGGGGGCGTCCGGAGCCCTGGGGCCCCCAGAGGGTCAGGGGTGCGCAGCAGGCCAGCAGCAGGGAGACGGCGCTCCCCGGCCACGCCCTCGAGCCGGCACACGCACGCACACCCGCCGGGGCTGCTCCGGGTAACACTGGGGCCTTCTCATCAAGAGCCCCCTCTCCCCTAGCGCCCCACCGCGGGAAGGGAGCCTGTGGGCTGGTGGGGGTGTGGGGGGCAATCTCATTTCCGCCTGTCTCTGGGCAGGAGGTGGCATCTCGTGGGCTGGGGGGCGGCCTGGGCCCTGCGAGCTGCTCGTTAGGCCTCCATGGGGCTCTCTCAGCCCTCCCCCAGGAAGCCAGTGGGGGGGCCGGGCCCTGGGCCAGGGGTCTCTCTGCAGGCAGGAGGAAGCACCCCCACACCCCACCCCGTGCCTGCAGCGGGGCGGCCCTCCCC
>NW_004567110.1:2401456-2402807 GCF_000260355.1 Condylura cristata | reverse complement strand
CGGGGTTGGGGGCGGGCGGTGGCGCCTCAGAAAAGACGCAGGACGAGTGCGCAGGCCGCCCCGCAGGTCCCGCAGCCGGGGCTGGCACGATGGCTCCTGGCCGTGGTCGAGACAGCCTGGGGCCGCACGGCCCCCACTGCATCTTCCCAGACCGGAACCCCGCCACCACGCCTCCAGCCTCGGGCTCCGGTTCCCCCAAACTGAATGACTCTGGTGGGACACGGCAAATTACTTCCTAGTTCAACATAGTAGATGCAACGAGTATGGCGACTCAAATGTAGTGAACAGGGGTCTGCAGGCCGCTCAGAAACCAGCTCCCCGCCGCGTCGCAGCGGCCTCTGAGGAAGGCGGGCCTGCCACGGCTAGCTCCTCTGACCGGCTGAGCCTGGCCCGGGGCAGGCACCCACCGGGCGAAGCCCCCGCCCGCCTCTGCGCCCGCCCCCATGGCCGCCGGGGAGACCCGGGCTGAGCGGACGCCCGGCCCACACCTGGCGGCCCGGCCCACACCACCGCAGGCCTCTGGCCTCTCCCGCCACAGCTGAGCTCCCAAGTCGCTGGAAGCCGGCAGCTGTTCAGTCAAGCAGGCCCAAGTAGCCATCACGGGCCACCGTGGGTAGTAAGAGGCGGCCCCACGCGGGGCCTGCGGCGGCCCAAGGCCAGCCCCGGGTGCGCGGCCGAAGGAAGCCCAGCAGCCGCGGGCCAGAGGCGGCCGGGGCGGCGCCGAGTGCCGGCTGTGGTCTAGGAGGGAAAAGGGACGTGTTCCCCGCGCACGCGTTACTAGTGGACACCCGGGGGCTCGGCAGAGGGCGGGACCCACATCCATCCAGGGCTGGGGGTGGGGGGCACCAGGGTCGTGGCGAAGCTTCACACCGCACCTGTGTGCCAGAGCCGCCAGGCACAGGCTCGCGACGCTGCAGGACCACTCGCAGGGGGGGCCCAAGGGGGCGGCGTGCGAGGCCGAGGTGCCCCTCTGCAGGGGCTGGGAGGCGCATTTGCAGACCCCTCCCACCTACAGACCACCGAAGCACGGCGCCTTCTGGGCCCTGGCTTGAGTCCGGGCAGCAGGGGTCACCCAGGGGGGTCCAGGGCAGCAGGGGTCACCGAGAGGGGTCCAGGGCAGCAGGGGTCACCCAGCAGGGGTCCTAGGACAGCAGGAGTCACCCAGCGGGGATCCGGGACAGCAGGAGTCACCCAGAGGGGGTCCAGGGCAGCAGGGGTCACCCAGGGGGGGTCCGGGGCAGCAGGGGTCACCCAGAGGGGGTCCGGGCAGCAGGGGTCACCCAGAGGGGGTCCGGGCAGCAGGGGTCACCAAGGGGGGGTCCAGGGCAGCAGGTGTCACCCAGGGGGGTCC
>NW_004567110.1:2398425-2399660 GCF_000260355.1 Condylura cristata | reverse complement strand
GAGGCCCCGGAAGGCCCAGGAGGCGGGACACTCGGATTTAAGCCTCTCAGGCCGGAGGCCGCCCTGGGCATGGCTGCTGAAAAGCCCCGTCCAGGGGCCCTAGAAGCTCAGTCCCTCGGGGCTGCCCGTGAGATGGAGCCTTTCCACGCTGTACCGAGCAGCCCGGAGGCCGACAGCTCCCTGCGGACCCCCGCAAGGCGACCCCCTCATGCACACAAAGAATTGGGAGCTGGAGAAAGCCAGCACCTCACAAGTGGGCCCGGACACCACCTGACCTTGAGGGAGGTGAAGCACCTAGAGCCCAGCCCACTGGGGACCTGCGGGGGTCTCTGCCAGCTGGGCCCCTCTGTAAGAGGAAACCACGTGGACGGGAGGGGCGAGCCAGGCAGTCGCCTCTCCCCCCTCAGGTTATCCAGTCCTCGCGCCAGCTGGAGACCCCTCTTGCCACACCCTTGGCGGGGGGCGGGGGGCAGGGGGCAGGGATGGGTCTGTGGGAAGAGGGGCAGGTCCAGGGCTGGTCAGGCATTCTGAATCTGGGGGCAGGCACATGCTAGTCTCAGGCGGTTTCCTGTCACAGGGTCAGAGCTTCCCCAGCACCAAGGCCGCCTCAGGGGTCCATCTCCAAAGTCATCCCAGTGGCCCCAAGAGTGAGGTCCCAGGGAACCCCGCAGTGATCCCGCTTTACTTCCCCCAAGCTCTGGGGCCAGGAGGCAGAACCCATCCCAGTTCAGGCCAGAGAGGGCCTGCTCCCCCAGGCGCACTGGGCCCCCGGGGCCCGGAACACGGCCGCAGCACAGGCTGGGCTGAGCAGGGAGGGGCGAGCAGGCGGATCTCTGAGTTTCTTCTCTCAAGAGCAGCTGCATTAACCACATCTGAGCGCTATCTCCATTTGTAAATGTGACAGACTCGCTTTCAGAATTAATTTCCTGCCATGTCAAAACCTGAGCCTGTCAGACAAGGGCTGGCAGGGGAGAGGGGAGGAGCTGAGGGAAAGCACAGGCAAAGAAAGGATGTGCTCACTCATTCACCCACAGTCTCTCACTCATTCATTCAGACACTCACTCATTCATTCATCCAGTCACTCACTCACTCATTCATCCAGTCACTCATTCACCCAGTCTCTCATTCATCCAGTCTCTCACTCATTCATCCACTCACTCATTCACCCAGTCTCTCACTCATTCATCCACTCACTCATTCATCCAGTCACTCACTCATTCATCCACTCACTCATT
>NW_004567110.1:2395435-2398170 GCF_000260355.1 Condylura cristata | reverse complement strand
CACTCACTCATTCATCTAGTCACACTCACTCATTCATCCACTCACTCATTCATCTAGTCACACTCACTCATTCATACACTCACTCATTCATCCAGTCACACTCACTCATTCATTCAGTCACTCACTCATTCACCCACAGTCACTCACCCACAGTCACCCACTCATCCATCCTCAGTCACTCATACTCATCCACACACTTGTTCGCTCACCCACACGGTCACTCACTCATTCATGCACGTAGTCATTCATCTATTCACATACTCACTTCATGCCTATATATGCTCACTCGTTCATTCACATATTCACACATTCACTTATTCATACACTCACTCACGCATACTCACTCATTCACTCACATACGCACTCATTCACTGGACAGTCGCTTGCTCACGCGCACATCTGTTCATCCAGCGTCAGCATCACCCCCGCGTGCACTCGCCACTTCTCGTCTAAGTCCCCTGGGCGCACCTGCTCCGAACCCCACACGGTCTCGGCTGGGGACAGACACGACGCAGCCGCACCTCTGCTCTCCGAGAGCCAGATCTGTAGAAGACACTGGGCAAGAGGCTGCCCAGCTGGCACGAGCTCCGCAACCCTGGCCAGGGACAGCGGGCTCAGAACGTGCCCCCTCCACGTCTGCAGGAGGCGCAGGGAGGTGGGGCACTGCAGGCCGGCACCGGCCTGGAGGGCGTCCGCGGCTCTGGAATTACACGTGGCTCAGTCGGGCACGGGGGAGGCCGGGGCGCAGGCCTGCCTACGGGCCTCGCTTGGGAGCTTGGCTTCTGGGACAGTGGGAGCCAGTGTGTGTGATGTAAAAGGGGCTTTGGACATTGAGGCATGTGCGACAAACCACTACTTCCCACGCGGAACACACCCCAGGCCACGGTGGATAACTGCAGCCACCAGCGGCCTCCAGAGGGTCCCCACGTAACACCGCCTAACAGCCAAGCAGACAGATGCCGTAGGGAGCGGGGAACCCCAGCTGGCCTGCTGACACCCACCCAGTGGCCTCACCTGCACGGCCGGCCGCAGTAGCCACGCGCCTGCAGGGCTGCCGTGCCCCCTTTGGGGAGGCAGGTGCCAGGGGCGTCCCTCCGGTCCCTCCTCTGCCCGCCCTGCCCGTCAGGCCTAGCGGGGGTAGCACAGTAGATTCACAGGGTGGGCACAGGGGCCAGGCAGCCCAGGAGGAGGCCAGGGAGCACAGTGCGCTGGCCCGTCCTCCCCACCATTAGCACCAGTCAGCCGGCACTGTGGGGGGGCCCCAGCCCAGGAGAGGGGGCCCTGCCCGGGAAAAGAGCTCCAGAAAGGCAGCTGGACGTGAATTCACTCATGAAAGGGACCACAGCGCCACAGCCAGCAGCTCAGTCAGGTGGGGGGAGGGGGAACGCTCCTTTGCAAATGACACGAAAGAAGTATGAAAGTGCATCTCGGGGGACGTTTGCCAATCTTCTACCGCTTTACAAAAAACACAACAAAGCCTCAGGTTGGGGCAGCTCTCGGCACACTCCCTGGACACACCGATGGCCCAGCCCAGGGCCTGCAGTCCTGGCAGAGGGGCCCCCAGGCCCAGGGGCGCTGGCTGTCTGAGGGCTCTGCGGCCTGCTCCCTCCTCAGCTGGGGGCTCGCGGGGCCAGCAGCAGCCCCCACATCCTCATCTACTTCATGGATCCCGAATCTCCTCTGTGCCCCGCAGTCAAGATCAACAGTGCCTCAGGGGCCCTGGATGGACCGAACACGGGGAAGATGCTTCTGAGGGGGTCACACCCTGTGGTCACAAGGGGCACCTGCAGGGAGCCTGTGGCTTTGCCAGGGCCAGAGCTGGGAGCTCTGCCTCGCTGGGGACTGGGGGTGGGACACTACCCCTCGGCCAGGGGCCTCTGCCATCTCCACCTAGATAGCGTCCCTGGGTTTCCCTGCTGGAAGCCCGCCTCTGTTTTTAGGCTCATCCCCTATTTCTTCCACGACTTCTCCCGGCTCACCCCCGACAAGGTTCCGAGAACATCCCTACTCTCAGCACCCCATGAAGGCCAAGACCGCAGACCTGGGGCCTCCCTGGGGCGGGGGCAGCACGGCCTCATCTTCCCACCTCTGCTCCAGAGGGCTGGCCTGCGTCCAGTGCAGGCAGTGACCCCCTTGAGCAGCTGCCCGACGCCGAGCCAGATGCAGCACCCTGACCGTGCCACCTGCTGGCTTCCGTGGCTCCTGAGGCCTGCCGCTCACGGTCCTAATGACCCACAGAGATGTTTCATTAAAGCAGAGCTGGCTCCTGCTTCTCAGCACAGCTGGGTTCCTGCAGAATAAACTTCATGTTTCCAGAAACAGGACAGGCGCGGCGATGACCAGCCACAGCCTCTGTGGCCGGGGCTACGCTCCCTCCCTCCAGCCCGGGCACCTGTCCTAGCACCTCCAGCTCCTCCCACAAGTCAGCAAGGTGCAGGGACACAGCGGAGACCGACCCAGGTGGCCGGAGGGCACGGGGGTCAGGACACCGGCGCTGCAGCAGTGCAGGCCGGGCGGGAGGCATGAGGCCCGCAGGGTGGGCGCCGCCCAGAGGAGGGCCCAGCTGTGCTAAGGCTGTGAGGGTGCCTCCAGCCCTTCTGGCCACAGAACACTTTGAAAAGCTGCACTCTAAGCCCTGGCTTCTGTGCTGTTGCGCCCAGTAGAAGGAACCGAGGCCACGTGCCTGGTGCCGCCCCAGCCCGCCCCGCCTAGGCCGGGTCCCACCCCGCCTGCAT
>NW_004567110.1:2388483-2390713 GCF_000260355.1 Condylura cristata | reverse complement strand
GGACCCTGTGTGTCCCCACCAGGGCCAGGCACGCTGGACACGGTCAGAGCCGCGCTCCAGACCGAGCAGCAGCACATCTGGGCTGGCCGCGTGTGTTTCTGTGCTTCCTGCTCTCGGGTTCTCCCCAGGGGTCATTTTCCCTTTAGGAAATTAAGACTTCAGACTATGGCATATTATTCCCTCTAATTAAAAAAACTCACGCCAAGCTTGGGAGGCAGCTGGCACCCCGGTGCTCGCAGACAGAAGTGCCTGGTCTCACGGGGGGCGGGGGGCTGAGAGGATTAGTGAGAGGAGCACGTGAGCGTGTGAGTGCCGCGAAGCTGCCAGCGGCCCCGGGCTTTGGAAACCGTCCCGCGGCCCATCGCTCTATTCGCTGTATTCATTTCCTTTCGGACGTGAGCCATAAAGTTCTACAGCTGGCTAATAAAGCCACGTACCTGCCGGTACACCCCCTCCCGTTCAGCCCACAGCCACCGACTCAGCGCCAGCAGGGACTGTGGTGGACGCTGGGGGTGTGGCCGGCAGCTGGCTCTTGCAGGCTCAGACCTGGCATTTGGGCATGAGGGCTGACGGTGGTGACACAGGCGACAGTGATCCTGCCATTAGTCCTGCCAGAAAGAACGTCCTCAGAGCGCCCCTCGGGCGCAGGACCCTGGTGAGCGCTGAATGTGTATCTTCTCGGCTGAAGACTCACTGTTTCCGTGGGCCCAAGGGGCTGGGGACAGCTCTTCTCCATGTCAATGCCACCGTCCCAGGGATCAATAAGAAAGCTCACCCAGCCAGGAGCGGAGGGACCGAGGCCATCGGGCCTGGCACCTTGCTCTCCCACATGTCACTGTCAGCATCGCATGCCATCAGCTCCCCACAGGACGCCTGGAGCCAGACGTGGGCACGCCCGTCAGCCTGGGCCACCTCCCGGAGCTCTCCGTGGTGCTGAAGAGCCGGCTGCAGGCCTCAGAGCCCAGCTAATCCCCCGAGAGGCAGCGCTGGGCGCCCATGTGGCCAGTGGGGGGGTCCAGTCCCGAGTGCAGCAAGGGCCCAGGAGGCAGATGTTGCCGAGCTGGGAAGCCACCGCCGGGGCGCACCCTGCTCTGAGACCCAGCCCCTCAAAGGAAGCGCCCATCTGTCCTCCCAGGCTGCACTTTCAGAACTGTGCATCGCTCCGTAGGCTCTCGAGGCCCAGCAAGAGAGGAGGCCCCTGGCCAGGCCCAGGCGGGCACCTCGGGAGCCTTCCGCAGCCAGAGCCACAGTTTCCTCTGGCGCTGGGCAACTAGCCGCAGGGCCCAAGGGGAGATTTTTATTATCGTGACGGTGTCAGATGAGACTCGTGTTTAAAAATAAAGTCTAAACATTGAGGAAACATTACTGACATGCTTGACGAAATTATTCGCCGATTCAGTCTCTGGTCTGCCATCTGCCGAGCTCAGGTTCACGGGGCGGCACCTGTCCACGCCCGAGTCGCCAGCAGGCAGTCACCGCGGGAGCCACCGCACGGCCGTGCCGTGGGACCTCCTGCATGGAGCCTGCCCCGCACTCGTCAGTCCGGCTGGGACACACGCCTCACACCGGGGTGCTCGCTGCCGAGCCGGGCACAGAGGGCGCCGCCCCGGGGAGCCGGGCGGGCAGGAGCCGGGACGCTGGCGCGCGCTCCTGCACCAGCCTTCGGCGCTCCTGCGATCTGACCCTGGACGTCATCCCGGCAGGGGCGGGCTGGCATGTGGGGATGACCGCTGCGCCCTCGACAGCCAGGCGAGACGTTACTGGGGCTGGCATCGCCCATCCATGGGATATGCAGAACAGGGCCACACCCCCGCCCTCAGGCTTCCGGCCTGGGTCTGTGCCCTGAAGGGACACCACTGGCGGGTGGCACCTTCTTCTGGGTCCCAGCACAGGCTCCTCCGCAGGCTCTCATGGACTCCGGCTGAGGCTGACGCAGACCGGCCTCCTGCCTCACTCTGGACAGCTCCAGGGCGTGCACAGCAGGGCCCAGGCCTCCGCTCAAGTCCTGTCAGACCCGAGTCCCCCTGGCTCGGGCGCCTCCAGGTCACAGCACCCGCTGCAGACGCCGGGCGTGTGAGCTCATGCCCTCTCATGCGCAGGCCGGGGGGGAGGGGGACCCGAGCACCTCACCCCGCCTGGGGACCAGCCCTGGGGAGTGCCTCGCTGACCACACCCTGGGACCCCTGGACCTGCCACCTCCTGGCTGGACCCAGAGGGGTGTCCACACCCT
>NW_004567110.1:2385177-2387358 GCF_000260355.1 Condylura cristata | reverse complement strand
AGGATATGATGGTCCAGCGGAGCCCCAGCCGCCTGCTGGTCTCCAGGCCCTGCGCCTCCTGCCGCGCCGCCTCCAGCTGCTTTGGGTTTGCGAACTGTCCCTCCTCCCCGGGGGACTCGGGCACATTCTCAAAGTTGAACTTGTCCACTTGAATCGCCATTCTAGGAGGAGAAGCAGCAGAGAATTAATAAGTTGGGTAATTGCTTCTGCTGGCTGTGGGAGCCGGCACACGCCAGCGTGAGGCTGGGTAATGAATCATTATCGTCGTAATTCAGAGCGGATTCATCCCGGGAAGTGAAACAAAAGACCCCAGGGCGGCGCCACTCTGCTGCCGGCCTACGCACAGTGCAGGGGCGGAGACCTAGTGGGGGTCCCGCCCCGGAGGCCACGGGGGTCTCCCAAGTCCAGACGCAGCAGCAGGGCAGGCGGCCCCGCCGAGTGGCGACCGCTGGACCCTGCGGACCCGAAGCCCCTGCAGGCCAGCCGCCCTCTGACCCCGTCACCTCAGCCTTCCTCAGCCAGGGCGAGGGCTGCTGGCACAGGCCAGGCCCACGTCCCAGCACCCGTCTGGTGCGGCCGTGTGCCCGGAGCCCACTTGATTTGAAGCTACTGTCCACCCGCCCGTCGTTTCGACTCCAGTGCCCGAACTGCGGCCCATCACCGCTGCGTCCAGCCCTCCCGACTCGGCAGTCTGTAGGGGACACGGGCTCCTGCCTCAAACCCCGTGCTGGGGGTACTCACCGACCCGTGTGCCCAGGGACCTTTCGACACCCCCGCAGGTCTGAGCTTCACCGAGATCCCCGGACTCTTCTCCCCTCCCCCACCCCCTGCAGACCCCCATCTATTTCCGTCGTAGTGTTTGTCACGAGCTGTAAGTCCTTATTTTTAGGTTTCGTAGCTGTCTATGAGTCCTCCTGGAACTCAGCCCTGCTCAGGGCACCCCGCGACCAGGCCTAGAACAGCCCCTACTCGGGGCACCCCGCGCCCAGGCCTAGAACAGCCCCTGTTCTGGGCACCCCGCGTCCCAGCACCTGGCACGCTGCAGCCCCGCTGCTCCCTGAGCTGTGACGGCGTCACAAGCTGCCCCCGCGCCCTGGCCCCTGACCCAGCTGGTCTCCAGACCAGACAGGACCAGGCTTGTTCACGCCTGGCCTACACCTCCAGGGGGACCTGGTGTCCCCGTACAAACTC
The DNA here is from genome assembly GCF_000260355.1 of Condylura cristata. Classification (NCBI taxonomy): domain Eukaryota; kingdom Metazoa; phylum Chordata; class Mammalia; order Eulipotyphla; family Talpidae; genus Condylura; species Condylura cristata. Next base: position 2,386,167 of record NW_004567110.1, on the reverse strand, counting down.
GGGCCCTCGGGCAAGGCCTGCTGCAGCGCAGGAAGAAGCAGGGCTGTCTGCACGGTGCACCCCCAGGCGCTGGCCACAGCTGAGAGCCACGAGTCTGGCTGAAGACGGGCATGGGCACGGCCCCTCCCCCACCGAGCTGGGCCGTGGCCAGCTCCCTCAGCCAGCCCAGCACACCCTTCCTGGCCCGGGGGCGTGACCCACACACACAGGAGACCAAGGCGGAGCCCCGCGGGGGCTGCGCCTTCGCACGAGATGGAACTCCCTGTGGCCGCGAGAGCCAGAGACAGCCCCAGGGTCCACCTCAGCCCCCCACTCCGGGGCGCGGCCGGGCCAGCCGGCCTGGGAGGATGCGAGCTGTGGGGGCAGAGCCCAGGGTGATGAGGGCCGACCACCCCGACCCCCGCGGGCAACCTGGCGGCCAGGCAGCATTGGGGACAGACACACGAAGACGGGCCGGAGGCACCGCCGCCCGCTGTGCCAGCGTCCGCTCCGGCTGCCCCCAGGCAGGCAGGCGGGAGGCAGCTGGTCACCCCAGAGCCACAGCCGCCACGTGCCCCTCGCCGGGAGCACCTTCCGGTGCAGGGCGCTGCCACCCCCCTGCCACGTGCCTGCGGCGCGGCCGACTTGACACCCCACGGTCCACGCGCTGAGTTTCGTTTCAAAACAACAAAATGTTGAAAACAATCGAAGCCGACATGTCTGTGCGTGAATTTCTCACCTGCGTGCGTGACCTCGGGTCCTTCCAGACACGAGCGCCTGCGGCCAGGCCAGTGCGGAGGGCCCCGGGACACGCCTGGCGGTGCCTGCCGCCGGCCGGGCCCCGAGCCCTCACTGTGATGGGGCGAGGCAGCAGCCACGACTTGCTCGGGCCTGCACGCCTCCTGAGGGCGACCGTCCTCCCGGGCCTGCGGCCACGGACCTCCCTCAGCAGCGGGACAGCGCTGCCGGTGGCCAGCCAGCCAGCGGACACTGCAGCTCGGAGCGCCGGCC
>NW_004567110.1:2379601-2384722 GCF_000260355.1 Condylura cristata | reverse complement strand
GCCGCCTCCCCACACAGGACCCCCACCGCTCGGGTCTGCTCATCGTCGGTGCGTCGGCGTCAAGTAAAATTAATACTATCATCGAATGCCAATTTTCATGTTTAATTTTATGGCCAAATGTGACAATAATAGTCAAGAGTTGGCACTAAAAAAAGGTGCTGTGATTTTTGAAGGCTATAAAAAAGCGCTGGATTTTAAAATACCGTAGCGTGTGATTCAGCCTCTCAACAGCTGATAAGCCAGCCTGGGAGGTCATGACGGTGACATCTCAATACAAATCAGGGCTGCGGATTCAGGAGCGCCATCCAACATGATGACACTGAACTTTCACCGGGAGGTAACTGAGGCAGGGGCCGCCTGGCGGGATGTGCGCAGGGGCTCGCTGGACACTCGTGAGTGCGCTGAGCCTGCCCTGGCGTTGGGGTGAGCGAAGCCAAGCGGGCGGGAGCAGCTGGCCGGCGGGAGCAGCCGGCCTCCAGGGCCACCCCCAAAGGACGAAGGAGGAGGGCGCCAAGCCAGGGATCAGGGACATCAGGAATGCTGGCATCAGGCCACGCCCACCAGGGGTTTCTCCGTGAGCCTTGCAGAAGGACGATGGCTTAAAAATGGGGGGGGGGGGACCCTTCCTCGTGGCACCAGGGATCAAAGCGCAGCATGGTGAAGCTGTCGCAGCCCCTGCAGCATGAGTTTGAGCCCAGCCGGCTGGTGACCCCCAGGGAGCAGCAGGCCCCTCCTCTCTCCCCGCTGCTCCCTCAGCAGTGGATTTCAGTCTTTCTGCCTGTTCTCCCCACTCTGTCTCTGGTGAGTCCGCTCACCCCCCAACCTCTGTCCTGTACCCAGTTCTTGTGTGCATCAATAAATAAAAATCTTAAAAAAAAAAAGCCTCCTCCACCCTCTTATTATTTTTAATTGCAAAGACACGCCTAAGCACGGGACACGTCACCAGGGCTGCACCAAGCTGCAGGCGGAGGCACCACAAGGCCACCAGTGCCGGTGACCCCAACTTCTACCTTCTGTTTTGCAGAAAGCAGGGTCACCTGCCCAGCCACACAGACGGCGGTGGGAAGAATGGGGGGTTCCGGCCGGGTGGGGAACCCGAAGCCCAGGCTGCCTGGGGCAGAGGCCCCCGGCGGGTGTCCACGCCCTGAACCCAGGCAGGCGCTGGGCAAGCACCTGCCCAGGGCCAGCACGCAGCCTGCGTCCAGGCCGCCGTCCCTGCCCCTGCGAGGACCGAGCTGCACGGGCCAGTGCCGCCCACCAGCGAGCCAGGCCTGCGGGGGGCTGGGGCCCTCCGCCCTCCCTGCCAGTGGGCTCCGCGCAGGCGGGAGGTCGCCCGGCCGGGAGAGAGCCACGCGAGAGAGCCTGCCTCGCCAGCCGCCCTCCCTCCGGGCTGAAGCCTCCCTGTCAGGTGCTCAGTCACCTGGGCCTCGGGACCTTCACCTGTGGTGAACCGAGGTTGCCGGGGCCACCTACCTGCGCAGGCTCTGCCCAGGGCAAGGGCGTGGAGTAGAGCGATCACAGCGGACAATGGCCACCGGCCACCAACGCAACTGCTCCGAAGAGCAGCCACCGCTCCGAGTGTTCTGCCCCAGTATGAGCGCAGGGCACCCCGGGGGGGCCAGCGAGGACCCCCTGCACACAACGCTGCCGGCCACCTGACATGCCTACCCCCCGGGACCGGCATCATCGTGCCGCAACGGACACACTGAGCTTCCGCTGCCCGCACCGCCGTAGTCACCCGCAGCCAGCGGTGGTGACTCCCAGCTGGCACCTGACCCCTGGGCCCCTCTCACCTCACCCCGTCCTTGGGGAGCCAACTCGTCTCACCCTGCACGGCCGCGTTCCACGTCTGCCGAGACACCCACGCCCCTGCAGACCCGTCCTCACTGCCCGCGAGGCCTCCACCCCTCAGCGGCCGACCACAGGTCAGACAGAGGGAGCCAGAGGAGGGCGCCGGCGAGGGCCCGAGACAGCCCTCACCACCCACCCCCGGGGGCTGGGACCGAGCTTGCGTCTGAGGGGGCTGCCGAGACCGAGGCCAGCATTTCCGGGGAGCACCAGTGAGGTGCCCCCACCTTGCATTCTGTAGATGATGTCTACTTTGAGACCTGTGAGTCCATTTCAGCACAGATGATGGCTTAGGAAAACGAGGCTCACTCTTCGTGTCAAGGGACCGCCAGCACCTCCCTCTCCACACCGGGGAGCAGGCAGCTAGCTCCCCTCTCGGGCCTCACTGTTAATTGACTTCCTCTGCCTCTCCCAGGGCCAGCTCCCTCCCTAACAGGCCCTCTGGGCTCTCCAGATGGCTTCCCCAGGGCAAGGTCGACTCTGCCCTGAGGGAGGCTCCCACCAGGCCCCTGGCCCTGCCCCTGCGGGGTGAAGGAAGGTGGAGCCAGGAGTGTGGGTTTGCAGCCTCAGGGGCCTGGCATCGCCCACACTCGGCCCCAGCGGAGCCCTGCGCCAGTGGCCGTGGCCCGGGTGTCTCCAGGACTGGTCCTCCAGGGCAGGGCTGGCCTGGGCCGCGCACACATAGCCGGTGCTCAAGACGGTGAGGGGAACGCGCTGGGCGGCCCGGGGTGGCCGCATGCTCTGGACTGGGCTCTGCGGGCGCCTGTGGGAGCCTCGTCAGCAGCTGCCCAGAAGTCGCGGCCACCGAGGGCCGTTATCTAACAAAGACCCAGCGGGTGGGCTTCAGGGCCGTCTTGAGAGCGGGCGATGCAGGTAAATGCCACTTCATTCACGCTTCCCACTCACTGGCCGCGTCCACAGTGCACTGAGCCTGGCGTGGTGTGACTGGGCCGCCCCAGTCTCCACATCCTGGGACCCGGGGGACCAAGCGTCCAGAGCCTCAGGGGACAGCACTGGAGCCACCACGGGCGCGACGGGGGAGGCCCCAGCCGGGCCCCAGCGAGCGAGGACACAGCTCAGCACACTGAGGCGGCCTCCAGGAGCTGGGGCGGGGCGGGCAGCCGGAAACACCAGCCTGCTCCCTCCAGCGGGCCTCGCCCCCGGGCCTGCCGCCCACTCCCGGCGCCACTCAGCGGCGCCCACAGGCAGACAGACGCTCTCTGGCCGCCAGCCCCATCGGCGTCGTCCCTTCTAAAGTACCAAGCGCTGCTCGCCTCGCCCTCCCAAACCCACAGGAGACCGACTGGCGTCCTCCTGAGGGTGGCAGGCTGCACATGGGGCCGGGGTGGACCCCAGGTCACGCCAGGCTCTCGGCCCTGCTCTGGGGCTCAAGCTCTGGACACAGCCCTGGCTTCCGCGGGCCGGCCGGAGGGCGGCACCACTGTGGACAGGCGTGTCCCTGACGTGGGGCTGGGATGTCCAGGCCCTCGTCACGCGCTGGGCTGCCGGGGAACGGCAAGGCTGTGCCCAGCCTCTGGGCCAGGCGACCGGGCGGGCGGAAGCTGTCCCCTCCCCAGCCTGGGCTCCAGCCCCCAAGCTGACCCCAGACTCCCGCTCCCCACCGGCAAAGCGCCTCCCACGAGTCTCGTAAAGGCCCCACAGGGTCAGGCCAGCACTGTGGCAAAGCAGACCCAAGAGGTTGCGTTGTCCAAGACAACTCACATGCTCGTGTGAAACCTACGAGCGAACCAGGGACAGGGGGCCCGCGAGGCGGCTGCCGGCCGGGCCTTGGTCTGCTGCGTCCACCCCGAACGAGCCCGGGGCCGCCCACCCCGGTGAGAGGCCCGCCAGGCCTGGCGCCCTCCGCCAGCTCCTCCCCGCCCCGGGCTTCGAGGTCCTTGACCTCGGGAACAGGAAAACACCCTGCTGTGAGAGAAAATGTCGCCCCTGAGTCTGCGCGTCTGGGACAAGTGGGCGTCTGGGGCAAGTGGGCGTGGGCGAGCCCTCCCGCCCGGGCAGCGGCACTGGAGGACTGGGCACGCAGCAACAGGTGATACTGCGGTGGCCGCGCCATGAAGCGTCTCTCAGACCCGGCCCCGACCAAAGAGTTTCCTCGCCTTCAGCCAGTTCAAATCAGATTCACTTCTGCCTCAAGTTCAACTAGTTCACGTGTGGACGCTGGAAGCCCTGCTGGCACGTGACCACCTGACACAAGCTAGGCAACCTCTATCGACTGACGTATTCCAGATGGAGGGGAATTGCTCTGAAAAATCAGACTTTCCACGCTAACTTATGCTGTGACCTCCCTTTTTGGTATAATCGTAATATCAAAATATTCTGAGCAACCTTCAGTTTACAATTGGATTGCCGCAGCCTCAGAAGGCGCTGCCTGCCCTGACAAGCAAGGACTGCACCAGGGTGAGACATTCCTCTCCAAGTCAAAAGTCATTAAACAATTGGCTGATTAATAAAAACAAATGGCTGTTACTGCAAAGTCTCTGTCACCCCAAGACAGGGGGGTGGCGGGGGAATACACCCAAACCTTATCACTCTACCATCTCAAGGAGCCTTCTATTCAGTTTCTAAAGATCCACTCCAGCTTCCTACTATCTAGTCTTTGGATATGGAAATTCACCCAAGTCGCCTATGCAGAGCTAATCAGGTTTTCTACCATCTAGACTTCAAGAAAACTCACTTCAACTTTCTAACAAGTTTTTCAAAGAACCTTACTTTAATTTGATTTACAAGAAATTTCCTCTTCCAGCCCTCACTTTACCCCCTAGGATGTCTCTATGAGAATGAAAGCCCTTAAGTAATGTTTCAGGGACTTTATTGTGGTTAACCTTCACTGTGGTAAATATAGTAATATTAGTCTTAAACTTTGCAAATCTATGTAGCGTGATAGATTGATTTTAACCTCTGCCTGCCGGAAGTGTATAAAATAAACCTCTGCTGAAGGCAGAGCCGAAGACTTGCACCCAGCTCCCATTCCCGTGTCTTCCTCGCGCCTGCTCCCCTTTTTTCCCTTTTCCCCTTTTTCTAGGAATCTCCGCTCGCAGACACCGTTCCTTCCTTGAGACCCTGCCTGTTCTGCCCCCCAATAATCCGTGATCGGGGACAAAGAGTCTCCGACACCCACCGGTGAGCTGCCGCGCTGCCCACCACCGCCAGAGCCCACGGCTCCCAGGCGAGGGCTGGACACGCAGCTGGCCGTGGGTCTGCTCTACTGCACGTGACCTCACCCACAGGCGGCCACGGCGGGGCAGCGACCCG
>NW_004567110.1:2378258-2379181 GCF_000260355.1 Condylura cristata | reverse complement strand
GGGGCCCCTGCACCAGGCAGTGGCCCTGCGTGGCCGCTTGGGGGTGGCTCGGGTTCTGAGGGCAGCGCTGCAGGAGCTGGCCACCGCGGCCGCGAGCCACGCGTTGGGGACTGTGAGGCCACGACACGTGTGCTCCCAGCGACAGCAAAGCCCCACGATGGTGGGGAGCGGCAGGCGGCAGATGACCCCATTTCGTGCCAGGCAGCGGGTGGAGGGAGCGGGCACCACGGCAGGGCGGGGGTCAGGCCTGGCTCAGAGCGTCACTTTCTTCGTGTCCTTCCGACTGCAGAGGGACGGGCTATTTTTGTAGGGCTGCAGGGCGCGGCTTCAAAGAGGGCGAAGCCGCTCCTGGGAGGCTGGATGTGGGGAGCGCCTGGGGGGCAGCCGCGGGGGCCGGCGGGGGCCGCACAGGGACGCGGAGGGACGGGGTGGGCGCAGGCGCTGCAACAGGGGCCTGTGGGCGTCCGGCGTTGTCCAGCGGCCAACAGCAGGCGAGTGGGCAGAGCAGAGCGAGGCGGCGGCAGGCTCACTCCCAGGGGCCGGCTGGCGGTGCGCGGAGTGGCGTGGCGGGCGGCGTACCACTGCCATGGCCACCCATGCCACCCGCTGCCTGCCACTGCCACACACGGCCTCTGCCGCCACAGCTCCGGGCACCTCCTCCAAACCAGTGGCCCGTCGGGCCCGTGCCCCGGTGGCTGGGGGCGGCACAGGGAAGGCACACTTCCCGAGCAGCTCTGGGCCTGCGGGGTGTGGCCAGAAGCGCCGCTCCTGAGCAAAGGTAGAGTCGTGGCTGCCAGACCCCAGGCTGCTCCTCCGCAGGTGACACCCGCCCACCACCAGCGTCACCCAGGGCTCGCGGAGACCAGGGCTCCTCCCTGTGCTCACCCAGCAGGGAGGCGGGCTGGGCGGCCGGGCCTGGGGCC
>NW_004567110.1:2371085-2376683 GCF_000260355.1 Condylura cristata | reverse complement strand
CCTCCGCAAGCCTGGGCCTGGCCCACGCTTTTGTGCCTTGACCCCCCAGGGACGCTGCCCACGGCCCTGCTGCCCACCACACCAGCACTCCCGGCCGTGGGGAGCCACGCGGGGGGAGCCCTGGCCCGGGCTGCCTCCCGGACACGCCCTCCGGCTCTGCCCAGCCTCGCTCGGGCTCGATGCTGCATGTGCGAACTGGGGCTGCGATGGACGCCTCGCAGAGACGTGAGCCTGCGGCCCCGTCCCCCCACGGCTGGGCCTCCGGGGGCGCTGGGCCGGGAGAGGCGGGCGGGGTCTCACCTCTGGCACTCGCTGGCGCGCAGGGTGAGCCCCTCGTTGCTCCGGGCGGTCACTGCCAGCTCGTGGTCCGTGGAGTTGAAGACGTCCAGCAGCAGGTGGCACTGCCGGGTGCTGTGGGGAGACAAGACGGTCAGCGCGCCCCGCCCAGGAGGCCGGCGACGTGGCCTTTTCTCCTCTCCCCGCCGCCGGGAGGACCGACCGGGCCCTCGGGCAGAAGGGAGCCGTGTATGCGGCATCGTCGTCTCAGAGATGGGAGGCTTGAGGCCACAAAACTGTGGAGAAACAGGCGGAAGCTTCTGAGACTCGGACTTCTCGGACGGCGCCCAGCGGCGCGGCGCCGAGGCACGACGGGCATGGGTCTGTGCTGAGCAGACCGGCCAGGAGGCGCGCCCTGCCCGGCTCAGCCGCCGTCCAGGAACCAGACAACGGAAGGGCGGACAGCAGCCGCCTGGCCAAAATGGCAAACACGGACTAAGGCCTCGAAGAAGGCAAGCGGGCTGCGGGCACCGAGAGGGCTCTTCCGGTCACTGCCCATCAGGAGAGCCAGTCAGGCCCGCACTACCCCTCCGGCCGGCAGCTGTCAGGTGGGCCGGCATTGCCGGAGTCAAGAAGTGGAGAGAGACCGGAAGATGCTGGGGCCCACCCAGCCCCCACCCACCTGCACCCAGCCCCCACCCACCTGCACCCACCAGCACTCAGTCCCACCCACCCCCACCGAACCCAGCCCTACCGAGCCCTGGAACTAGCTCAAGGGGCCCTCATGGAGGAGCTGGCGAAGCTGGAGATCCACAAGAAGTGGGGGTGCGCGTTCGCTGCAGTCGGGGAGCACAGAGCACGCCCCCTTGACCCCAGCAGGGGGCTGTCTCGTGAGCGCGGGAGCCCGTGCAGGGCAGACTGAAGCGCGCGCTGCGGCGTCATCTGCGTTATCTGCACGCCCAAGCCCTGCTCTCACCTGGGTGCGCACCCCCGGCGCCCCTCGGTCACGGCCACATGGGACCGACCCTGAAACGCGCAGCGCAGAGGCCGAGCCGTGGGGCAGGGCCACGCGGGCCACGGTGCCCCGGCCCTGCTGCCTCAGGCTCACAGCGCCTGGCACGAGGCTGTCCGAGCACCCACGGGGCGTGGCCTCTCCAGGACGGGGGGGGGGGCAATGTCACAGAGCAGCTGTCACACCCCAATCCTTTAAACGAGAAGGGTCAGGGCAAGCAGGCGGCAGCGAAATGCCAGTCGCATGCCCCGGCGTGGGCAGGCTGCCACTGGTCCTGTTGCTTGTACCCGGCCGGCCCTGTACAAAGTGCTTTTAAGTCGCTTAAAATGCCCACTTGGCCTAGGCACCCCCAAAGCAGAGCCTGAGGGAGGAGCAGGTGCAGAGCTGGAAGGGGCAGGAGGGGGTGGGCAGCGGGGGGGGGAGGGTGCTGTGCCCGGGCCCTGCGGGTGGCAGGCTCCACCCCTCCGACCCCCCGGGAGGCCTGGGACTGTCCCCCAGAACCGGCACCGGAGGCCGAGGGGAGGGGCAGGTCCGCCTGCTGCTGGCCCGGGTCAAGCCCCCTCGCACGCTCCACGCCCGCCGGCGAGGGCCGTCCCCAGGCCGCGCCCCGGACGGGCACAGATTCCTCCAGGCGTGAGGAAGCTCCGCCAGCTGGGCGAGGAGCCGCCGGTCCCCCGCAGCAGCCCGCTGCCACAGCGATGGCCGCAGGGTGAGGCGGCCGGGGTCGGAGGCGGCACGGACGCATTTCAGACGAAAGGCATCCCCGAGAGCAGGCGCGGGACCCGGCGGCCTCGGCGGGCTGGCAGGGCCGAGGAGGGGGCACAGACGGGCCGCGGCGGGCAGGACGCGGACGCGGTCAGGGCCGGACCCCAGGCGACGGGACCACCGAGGAGCAGCCGAGTCGCCCGGAGGAAGGCGCGTGAAAGGCTCAGCTCTATTCTAGGCGTGACGGGAGTTATTTTTAGCGTTTAAAGCAGATGAATGGCACGGACTGCTTTGGTGTTTTGTCTTTTTTTAAGCTGAATTCCAATTCTGGAAAAGACAGAGCAGCACAAAGAACCCGCTGCCTCTCGCTGGGCGCAACTGGAAGTCACCCCGAAACGCAGGGGCAGCTGTTCCCAGGCGCGGCGGGCCGGAGGCTGAGGGCGGGAGCCGGGGTTCTGCCAGGTGGGCTGAGTCCTCGCCCCCCTCGGCCGGGCTGCACGGAGCGGCGGGCCGGGAGCTGCAGCACCCCAACCCCAGGCACGGGGGCGAGCCCGGGGCGGCCAGGGCCCAAGGCCGGTGCCCCCGCTCCGCCCTCTGGCTGACAGTCCTGGGTCGCCCCTCAGTCCCGCAGGAGGAGCAGGTGGGGCACTGGGAGAGGGGGCGAAGTGGTGCCGACCGGGTTCCCCGCAGCCCGGCACAGGGGGACCGGGGCACGCCCCACAGTCCCGGGCATGCGGGGCGCAAGGCGCCGCATAGCAGGCTCAGGACGGGGAGGGGCCAGGAAAGCGCCAGCAGGCGGGGCGCCCCAAGAGGCAGCCCACGGCATGCAGAGGGGGTGAGGGCGCCCGCGGGGGAGGAGAGCCAGAGGCTACAGGGCAGGGCAACCTAAAGGCAGCCCGCCGCTGGGCCCCCCCACCCGCGGGCCCCTCACCCCCGTGAGCAGCGGGCACAGGGCAACATATGGGGCCGCCGCAGAGTGCAACCCCCTCCAGGGCGGGACCCCAGGGCGCGGCAGACCCCTCCTGCCCCCCGCTGCCCCCTCAGCAGTGTGCTGCGTCCACCTGCCTGCGCTGCTCCCCACTCTGTCGCTGTGAGTCCTCTCACCCCCCTGCACCTCTGGCCTGCACCCCAGTTCTATGGGCATAAATAGATCCACGTTTGCAGGAAGTTAACCGGCCGAGCGCCGCCCCGCCGTGGGCCCAGGCCACCAGCCAGGAGCAGGGCTCCCTCTGCTCCTCGGGCGCAGGCTGCACCGCCGAGGGCACAAACCCAGGCGGGAGCAGCACCCCAGCGGCGTACACGGAGCAGGCGTCGCTCAAGGCTATTTCGGGAGCACAGAGACACCGAGCTAGTAAGTTCGAAGAAAGGTCCAGAAGTCGTCCGGCGAACAAGGGCGAGAAAGACCCAGCAGCGCGTGGCGCCAACAGCCACGGCGCCAACAGCCACGGCAGGTCGCTCTGAAGAGATGACGGCCAAGCAGCCCCACAGCAGAGCAGCCCCTGGCCTGGACCCCTGCGGACCCCGAGCAGCTCATTCAGAAGAAGTCTAGGCCCGGAGCAGCTCCGCCAAACTAAATTTGGGGAACTAATAAGGCGAGAAAGGAGGCGAAGGCCGCACGGCTCCGGGAGAGGACCCGTCCTGTCAGGACCGGGCACGGCGCTTCTGGGCAGGACCAGGCGGCTGTCGGGCTCTGCCCTGAGGGCACGGCCCATGGTGGGGGTGTCAGGGCACTGACAGCAGCACCTGGCTGCTGGGGCCCTGCCTGGGGCTGCCGTGACCCCACCCCGTCCGCTCCAGCTCGTCAGCACGGCCCCCGGAAGAGCGGGTCGCGGGAGCCCAGGTTGAGGTGGGACGGCCCGGCCGCTGAGTCCGGTTGCCACCAGCCGCCTGGAGTCGCCGGCGCGGCCGCGGGGTACGGGGTGGACCGTCACACGGTCGGGCCTCGCTCCGGGCCTGAGGGAGCGCCTGCGGACGCCGAGTCACGGCACGAGTCCCGGGGTGAGGCCCGCAGGGACAAGCGCACAGCCACCCTGCCACGCCACGCCAAGCCATGCCACGCCACAGGCCACCCCGGCCAACACGCCTGGTCGGGGCGGGGCCTCAGACGTGGACCGCGCTGGATAACGGGTGTCACCTGCCAAACCGAAAGCCTTTGACTCTTTCCCACGGATAGTGCTAAGGAGATCACCGGCGTCCGAGGACACTGCGGTCAGAAACAAAGCTGGGCTCGCACTCGCCCGTGGCGTTGGGGGCCCCGCACCCCGACACGCCCATGAGCAGAGGCGGCCAGGCGTGCGCCAGCAGCATGGAGAAGGGGAGCGGAGCCCCAAGGTGCCCCTGTCCCTGGCTCCAGGACCGCGGCACACCGACGGGCTGCCCACGGCCACCGCTGCAGGCCACGGGCCAGTGGAGAGAATGGCCGAGGCCACGGCCGCCCCTTCAGCCCCACGGACGGCTGGGGCAGCAGTGGGCACCACGCACTGCCGGGACACGCTGACCAGTCCCCGTCACAGCAGCGGGCCGCCCGGGTCCTGCCTGGCTCCGCCTGCCGCAGGGAGGGGGCGGGGCGGTGGGTCCCACGCCCCTGCCTGCTGTCGCCCGCCAGCGTCCGCTAACCTCCTCCTCGAGGGGCTGAGAGCCTGGCCTTGCCCCTGAGCCTCTTACTGGGAGTTTCTGTGTCCAGAGATAAAATCCCCTTGAAGAGGACGGAGCGGGGTGCCCCTCTGCCTCCTGGGCCCAGCAGGGCTCTCCCAGCACCCCCGGCCAGGAATCAGGCGCAAGGCTCAGAAGCTCCCGCGCCTGCCAGGGGCCCCCTGCCCCACGGCCACACCACCCGCCCCCGCCCACCACACGCATCATCGTTGTAAAAGGCTTGGAAAGCTCGTTACCCGGAAATCCCCAAACCCGCGCGCTTCTGCCGCCTCTCCTGCCGGGCTCCCCATAACCAGGGCCCAGGGGCCATTCCCTAGGCGGGGCATGTCCCTGCCACGCGTGCGGGGTGCAGATGACACAGCCCAGAGGGCAGGAGCCCCGAGCCCCACACAGGCAGCGCCCCAGGCGCACAGCCCCTGGCAAGCGCTGCCCCTTCGCAAACAGACCCCGAGGCTCAAGGAAGGAGCCCGCGAGCAGAGGTCACCTTGCTGGGGCTGGCCCGGCATGTGACCAAGAGAAGTTAAGGTGGGCGACCCCCACCTGCAACCCCACGCCCAGAGGGCCAGTGGAGCCTCCCAGACCAGCTGACCCGCCGCCCTCCCTGGCCCTCCCCCCGACGTCCACACACGGTATGACGTCTGCCCCTCGGGCAGCGCTGAGGCTGCAGGCTGTAGTGGCCAGGAGCTGGGCGGACAGACGCTGGGCGCGGCGAGAAGGACTTGCCAGGGACCCTGGGGGCCAGACAGCGTGGGCTGAGCACACCACGACTCGCCCGCCGGGGACCCCGGCGTCTGGCGGCACTGGCGTGCGCGCACACACACAGACGACAGCTGCCAGTTTCCACCTTGGGCATCTTCGTGTGTCCCAGCCCACGCGCTGATGGGCACACCGAGGCGGGGCTTGGCCAGAAGGGCGCGCTGGGGCTGGAGTGCTGTGGAGACGCCAGAGGCGGG
>NW_004567110.1:2346527-2370145 GCF_000260355.1 Condylura cristata | reverse complement strand
GGGCGTGGTGCTGATGCGAGGCGCTCACCTGGTGGCGGGCAGGGTGCTGATGCGGGTGAAGAAGATGGACGGCGCCACCTGCACGTGCAGCCCCAGCGACAGGCTCCGGAAGTAGCCCTCCACGTGGCCCGGGCCGCCGGAGTACTTGAAGTTCAGGACCGCTGCCAGGGTCTGCGGAGATGCAAAACGTGGTGATTAGCGCTCCTCGCTGCTCGACTTTGCTGGGGGGGCCGGGCTGGGCAAGCCCCGGAGGGACGGGGCAGCCCCGGCTGCTCGCCCGCTGCACGCCTGGCACCGGGTGGCACCTCTCCCAGACGCCCGGCGTCCACACCCGCAGACAAGCGCGCCCGTGAGCTGTGCTTAGGGGCCGGCCCAGGGGTGCGTCCCTCCCAGACAGAGGGGCGACGGCCAGGCCTGCTGGCCCCGGTATGTCCAGAGAGGTCACTAGGCCAGCACGATGCTGGCGGCCCAGGCGGCCTGTCGGGGCTCTGAGGGCGCGGGGGGTGTCTTTGCGGGGACCCGCAGGTCTGCAGGATGGCCACGACGCCGCCTCCCCACCCCAGCTTCTCAGCTTCCTGTTTGAAATTCTTCAGAGTTGAGCGTTAAGAATCAACAGACCCAGCACGCCAGCACCTGGGGCTTCAAAAATAACTGAGAATCTGCAAACTGTGCCGCCACCTCGCTGAGCCCAGGATGGAGAGAGCAGGTGCCTCTAGGGGATCCCCGTCCTCCCGGAAAGGCCTCGGCGGCCCCTGGCCAGGGAGACACTTGGGCCGCCAGCGCCCACGGGACCAGCGGGGCTCCGACCCCCGAGCCTGAGCCGGCCTCAAGCGCCCTGGCCCTTGGAGAGCCGGTGGGCAGCTTGCAGGGGCGTCCAGCCGAAGCCAGCCAGTGACCGGCGCCGCCCTGGCCCCGCTCGCGGGGGCCGGCTGCTCCGATGTGATCCCTTTCTGCTGAGCTTTTCAGTTACACAACTCTCCTAGCCTGTGGCCTTTGCTTCTTCCCACTCCTGCAAATTTCCCTCTTTAAATAGAAAATAGAAACTTTCCAAACAGCACAGCAATTCCTGAAAAAACGAAGCCTAGAAATGCCACAGAGGCACCTTCGCTTCTGGTGTTCACCCCAGGGAGGCGAAAGCGTGGATGCGCCCCGCGTGCCCGCAGCCCCGGTTCCCAAGAGCCGCGCGCTGAGACACCCCAGGTGCGGTGACAGGTGCCGGCGACAAGGTGTGGCGTGTGGGTGCGGCGGGCGGACGCCGGGCCAGGAAGGGCCCCCCACCCCCGCACAAGTGGGGAGTAAACACGAAACAGCCCTGAGACCGTCGGGACAAACCCGGGAGTGTGGGGGGCGGGGGAGTTGGGCGGGGGGGACGCGGGTCGCGGTACAGCTGCTGATTTTCCTGCGGCACACCACAGCTTACATAATGTCTCGGCCAATACCGCTGCCGTCAGATAAAAAGTTTCAGACAGGAAAAACGAGCCCTGAAACTGCGCCTGCTTAAAATGTTGCCTCTTCACAAGCTTTGACATAGGCTGCTGTCCTGGGCAAGTAGGCATGAAAGAGGCCTGGCTGGGAGCCGGAGACCCTCCCGGCTGGCGACCCGGTAACACCCCCCCGGGGCCCACTCAGGACTGCTTGGCGGGGACTCTCCGGCGCGGCTGGCACAGCGGGCCAGAGCCGGGCCCCACGTGTCTCCCGGGACCAGGCGCTGTGGGATCCGGCGGCACCGCGCGGGCTGCTGGGCCCAGCTCCCCTTCCGGCCTGCACAGAGGCCTCCGTGTGGAAGGGTCTAGAAGGTCTTGTCTTTACCGGCTGGAAAAGCAGCGGAGACCGCACTGCCTCACGGGGACACCTGCTGAGTCGCTCGGCCCCGCAGAGCAGAGTGTGGGCCTGGGGGAGGGCGGGGAGACGAGCGGGGCCGGGCCGAGCCTCTGGGGGAACCCTGTTCTCCAGCCTCTGTCCTCACGAGGGGGGCCCCAGAAGAGCCCCTCGCCCTTCCAAACCTGGTTCACATAGCACACGCACCCGGCACGGGCGACAGCCAGCAGCTTGACCCAGGATAAGCGGGGTACAGCTTATCCTAGCGGGGTGCACTTACCCAAGCGGAATGCACTTATTCTAGCGGGGTGCAGTTCCCCATCGTCCCGTCCCTGTGACCATCGTGACTCTGGATCGTGGCTCACAAGGTGCCGCCTAACCCCGCGGAACAGCATTTCTCCTGAAACTTCCAGGCGCGGCTCTACACTGGGACCAGGTCACTTGCTGAAGGTGAGTGACGCCAGGGGACGCCCTGAGGGGGACAGCGGCCTCCCCACCCCTTCCACTAGGGCCTTTCTGCAGCTACTGACTGTGAGCAGCTTGGCAGGGGGTAAGACCCCACAGGGAGCACCCTAACGGCTAAGGTGGATGTGGGGGTGTCCTGACACCGGCCACCAGGACACGGGCAACGGGACCCCACCCCACAGGGGAGGAAGGGAGGGCACCCCAACAGCGCTCCAGCCCTGCAGGCGTGCACGGCACCGCCCAGAAGTCAAGGGGAGAGACTGCCACAAAGATCCCGGGGAGGAGGCCTCGCAGGGACACTATCTGGACATCTGAGCGCATTTTAACGACCTGATCAACATCAAGGTAGCCTCCCTGCACAAAGGAGGGGAGGGGTCAAGGACCGTGAACCACCGGGCCTGGGAACACTGGCGTGACCAGCCGGCCCTTGCCAGACCATTAGTGACTTCATGTGTGCACAGCCTGACGTCCACATTCATTTTTCTGCTGGAATAAAGCTTTCTGAGACACCGTGAGACGCGTTCTTTCCTGCAACGCTTTGGCACACAAAAGAAGCCCAAATGTTCTCTTTTAACCTGCAATCATGCACCCAAAGGTCAAAATCACAGGTTTCAGTTGCGCCTCCCCTGGCTGGGGTGCTGGCCAAGCGTTCCCCAACAGGGTGGCGGACGGGACCGGGACAGCCTTTCTGGGGGCCGACGGGGCAGCAGATGCCGACGGACTTGGAGAGGTCCAGGCGCTGGGTGACTGCCCAGCGGATCCACGGAGAACACGGCCTGACGCGCGTGACGTGTTGTCCCCAGAGAAGCGCATCCCGGCAGTACCTGCCGGGCCAGCCGAAGGGCAGTTCCCGGGTGACCACCTCTAGGAGAGCGGCGACGCCCGGCGGCGTGGGGGACGGCGGCGTGGCCCGATGTGACGCTGACGCAGCGCTGGCTGGGCGGGTACAGGGGCCGCCCAGGCTCTCGGGGAGCAGAAGCTCCGACTTCCCCTGCAGGGCAACCCTGGAGCAGAGCGCGGGGGCTGGGGGTCTCCCTGGCCCCAGCAGAGCACCCCTGAAGAATCACTGAGCTGTCCCCAGTCTAACTGTAATGGGCCTGAAGCCAAAGACAGAGGTGGCGCCCCCGGGGGTGCTGGCGAGATGGAGCCCCGGGGGAAGTGGGGACCAGGTGGTGGTGGTGGGAACACTGTGGTAAGAAAATTCAGGGAGTCTGGGGCTCCTGGTGTGCCAGAGGCTGTCTGTGCTCTCCAGCTGTCTCCAGCCCCTGCAGCGCGAGGAGGGACCCCCGGGACGCAGCAGACCCCTCCTGTCTCCCCGCTGCCCTCTCGGCAGTGTCTCAGTGGGTCCGCCTTCCTGCTCCCCACGCTGTCTCTGGGGGTCCTCTTGCCCCCTGCCCCTCTGGCCTGCACCCGAGTTCCTGCATGCATAAATAAATCTTTAAAAAAGACAAGGAACTCTGATAAGAAAGATAGGGGATCCCGTAGCCCTGGGACATAACCCCTAGACCTAGCGGGGTTCACCACTCCTGAATATAGGCTCAGAGGCGAGATGGGAGGGACGAGGGAGGCTGGGGCCGGGAGGGGGCGCGCACGTGCCCCGAAAAGGCAGATGCGCAGGGGGAGCCCAAGGGCCTCCCGGAGCTGTGGTCAGCCTGCTCTAAGGAAGGGCCTTCCGGCCTCACCGCGATGGGCAGTTAGTTACTCGCCGCTGCTTCTGTGGGGACCAGAGTATTTCCTGCAGAAGCCAGCAGGTTCCCTCTGGAAGAGGAGGGGAGCCTCCTTATGCAGTCAGGCGGGAGTTAATGTGTGGAGCGCTAATTAGCTCAGGGAAGAGCGGGGAAGGAGGCCTGGAGTCCTGGGGCGGGGCGGGGCGCTGGGCCTCTGAGGCAGCTTCAAAGGGCTCTGAGCCTCGTCCCTCCCACCTGCTGCGCTTCAGTTACAAAAATAACAGACTTGAAAAAGGGGCTCAGTCCAGGACTGCTCTGCTCAGCGGGCCCATCTCGCTGCTGGGGCCCCCACGGCCTCAGGACGGAGGCCGGCCACCAGCGAGGCTCTCCCGGCCGGCCGGCCAGGACTGGCCCGCTGCCCCACAGGCCGTCTCCCGCCCACCTGCCAGCCCCTGGCCCGGCCACCCTCCCCAGGGCCCCGCCCGGCCTCAGCCCGCCTCCAGGCCCGGTTCCTGGAGCAGGCCGGAGTGGGCAGCGCATCCCAGGGAGCACCGCAGGGCAGAGCCACACCCCTGCCCCAGGGACATGCGGGCGGTTCCCACTCCTGCCTGGGCGGGTATTGCAGGGATGACGCTGCCCTGCCCCCTGACACAAGCTGCACGTGAAACCCTGGGCCTGGGGGGTAGCCAGAGACCACCGCTGACGGAGGACACGCTGAGGCAGCTGCTGGGCAGCTCCAGCCCCCGGCCCGCCCGGTCCCTGCAGACGGCAGTGCAGCGGCTCTCCGGCCTGACCAGGAGGTCCTCCCGGCTGGGGCCGACGGAGCCGGGGCCGGGCCCACCAGCCTGCGCCCCCCGGCTGCGGGGCGTGCGCCCGCAGGCCTGCAGATGAAGCTGTCGGGCGGGGCGTGCACGCGGCTCTGCATCAGACACCGGCCGTCCCTGAGCGCGTGTTTGTTCATCGGCTCAACATTTACCTGGTGCTTACCCTGTGTACCCAGCATCACACCACGCTGAGAGCGGGGAGGAGATGGCCCGCCGGGAGAAGACCCACGAGCGGGGAGTTACGGGGCAACAGGACTCAGCCTCGCACGGAGGCCTCCGGCCAGCGGGCAGATCCCAGCTTCTCCTGAGCCAGGCGGCAAGGGTTAGGGCTTTCCCAGGCAGCTGAAGGAGGGCGCGCGCCGAGAAGGGGTACACACGGCAGCGTGGGGGGCATCAGGGGTGAGACACGGAGTCCCCGGGAGCCGGCGGCCAGCGAGGCGTCAGACACGGCACAGGCAGGCACGCGAGATCACACAGGCAGCGGGCCAGCAGGGAGGGGCAGGAGGGCCAGCTGTGCACATGGAGGGACAAAGCCAGGGGTCTGCAACCTCCTGAAACGCAGAGACTCGAGGCAGCAGGGTGACAGCCTTGGCTCCAGGGCCACGGTGTCCCCGAGCCACGAGAGGCTCTGCTCCAGAGGGGAGGGACCAGCCTGCACCCCCAGGGCCAGGCTGGCGGGAGGAGGGCAGCACCGAGCTGGGTGCTCTGGCCACGGAGGACAGGCCGCGGGCCTGAAGCCTCCCCCCACGTCTTGCCTCCTGGGGATGGGGTCACATTTAGCCCCGCAGAGCTCGGGACCAGCTCTGCCCAGCTGGCAGGGCTTGCGGCGGGGCGTGAACAGCGCCCCATCGACACATGGTCAGTGACAGGCGAAGGCCGAGCTCTCGCCAGGCTAGGGTGGACCCCATGGAACCCCTCCGCCGGTCACGACTCCCCCCCACCTCCTCGCCCACGTGGGAAGTGTCACCCTCACGGACACGTCCCGTCCACAGTGGCTCTCTGCGAAGCCACGGCCCACCCCTCTGGTGCCCCTCTGGCCTCCGCCACCTCACCCTCTCGCCATGGAAGGCCTCTGCCGTGACGGGAGCCGGCGGGCAGCGGTGCGCAGAGCTGGGCTGTGCCATCCCCTCAGACCTGGGAAGCCCAAGCGCCCTCACTGCATGCTGGGGACGCCTGAGGCCAGTGGGGCACCCAGCCGGGCAAGCACCTCGCAGGCAGGGTGATGGGAAGGCCCGACGGAGGCCCACGCCCGCCTGCAGGATCGCCGGGCGGGGCGCAGACTGCAGCGCTGGCTCTACACCAAACAGAAACGCCGGGAAGGACGCGGCCTGACGGTCACGGGCTCTGCCCAGCCTCCCCGCAAAGCGCCGTCAGCCCGCCGCAGCCAGGGCTGCTGCTCCCGGCCCCCTGACAAAGGCTGTGGCACCGCCAGCCGAGGCCAGGGCGGCAGGTACCGGTTTGGATTTCTGGGTCCGGCAACAGCCACAGGAGAGCTGGAAACACTGCTGACAGCGCCTGGAAGTGGACGCTGACCTGGGTCTGAGCGGTCACGGGCAGAGTAGACAGGACAGAGGAAGAGGCGGCCCCAGCCACGCTCATGCCAGCCCGTCCCTGCAGAGGGGTCAGAGAGGCCTCAGCACGACGCCAAGACCGACGCCCAGGGCCGAGGCGGGCTGGGCTGGGTACCGCAGCACCGGGAGAGTGAATGCAAACTACGTCCTCCGCAGCGTGACTCGGCGTGAGGGACTGCAGCTGTGTGACCGGGGAAGCCGTTGCGACTCTGGGCTCAGCTGCTCCTCCTGCGGTGACGGGCCCACTACCACGGGCCCGTTCCAGACACTCGACGAGGGCTCCCGTGGGGCCCGGCACCAGGGAGATGCCCAGAGCCAGGCCCACCTTCTCCCCAACTTCAGTGCGGGGCCCTAGGCCGCTCCCCCGGACACCCCAGCGACGAGCAAAGTGCTGGGCGCCTATCCAGCCACCTCAGACTGGCTGGGCCTCCCTCCCAGCGGGGGCGGGGGGTTGTGTCCTGAGTGCCACATGCCCCCCGACACCATCAGGGAGACATGACCCCACGGCCTTTGTTAGAGACTCGGTGTCTCTGATCCAAAAGAGACCAAAATAAGCCCAAGCGAGCCAGCAGCAGGCCGGAGCCGCCCCCGCACACTGCTCGGTGGCCCGAGTCCTGGCGGCTTCGTCCAGAAAGGGATCCGCGTGCCAGACTGTAGCCAGATGCCGGGAGCAACACCCGCCTCGCGCGCTCATGGCTTCCACGTGGCTTCCAAGGGGGCGCACGTGCCGCGCTGGGATTCAGCGGTGGGGGGCCCTGGGGAGGCGGCGGCCGGAGGGGCCACGGGCACCCATAAATACACACCACTTCCTCTAGAAAGAAAGTTTCAGGGTGCCCCTCTCCTCACTCGAAAACAGAGGAGTCATGACAAAACGCGTCAGCCCAGAGACCACCACGCGGCTGTGCTCCGGGAGGAGCGGGCGGGCGGGTGGGCAGGGCGGGCCCACCGGCTTCCACGCTCAGCTGCTGCTCGCAGGCCCCCGGGCGGCCACCGGCCAAGCAGCTGGGACAAGCACGGCCCCTGGTCTCGGAACCCGGTGGGGGAGCGCCCCACTCGGGCAGGAGACACAGCTCAGGGCCGCCTGCAGGCCCGAGCTGCCGCAGACCGGCCTGCCGGGCGGGAGGCCACATCGTTCCGGCCACCCCTAGACACACCTCTTCGCTGACTCTTAGGAAAAGCCTCCTCCATATACTCCTCTCGCTTATTAACCAGGCACCAGCCTCGCACGCCACATTTACCGAGTGCCGAAACTGGGCTAGGAGGTGGCAGGCCCCAGCCGCCCTCACGCCAGCTCTGTCCTAGGCCTGTCCACGCTCCAGCGCCACGTTACAGACACTCCGCAAGGGCTCCCGTGGGGCCTGGCACCAGGGAGATGCCCAGAGCCAGGCCCACTTCGATGTCCTAGGAGACGGACGAGAGGCCAGAACCACATTACATGGGGCGTGGAGAGGGACAGGGATGTGACTTTAGCTGGGGCTCTGGAGAGGCCAAGGTCCAGCCTTGCCCAGCAGGGCTGTCAGGGACAGGAGACCACCCTCTTCCAACAGGGATGCTGGAAAATGGTCAGGCGGTGTGGGGCGTGGCGCGGCCCCTAGGGACCCCGGGGCGTGCCAGTCCTGCTCGGGTGAACCACGAGCCAGGAGTGTCTGCACACAGGTGGCTGGGGAGCCGCAACTCCTTCGTGGTTCCTTCACGTTTCCTTCTGCCAGCAGCGTTATCTTGAACTAGGCGAAAGCCGGAGGCCCACTGCAGGCCTCACACCAGAGCCCTAGTGGACACCTGAGGCCTTCACGTGTGCAGCCCGGCTCACAGGGGTTGCCATAAAGGCTCTAACTGGAACTATGGCTTCCAGGTCCTTCCCGAAACCCCTGCCTCCGGGAGTCGCCTCCCCACCCCCCTCCACACGCAGCGTCCCCTGCCCGCACTGCCCGCCCGCACCCCGGGCCCACGAGCTCATCCCCATGGAGCCAGAGCTGCGTGTTGCTGCCCCCTGGCCACAGCCTCGCCTGGCCTCTGCGGGGAAGGACTGGCACCGTGATTGTCTGTGGAGCCGGTGGAGGCTGCCCAGCTCAGGCGTCCAGCAAGCCCGTGGACACTGAGCGTCCACCCACGCCCCGCAGTGGGCTCCTAAGGGCAGACACGATTTAAGGGGGAAACGCGTGTTTTCCAAAGAGGGCGTTCCAAAGGTCCGCAGCCAACGGCACCGGGGCCTTGGCACTGCCGCAAACACGTTATCCAGCTCACTGTGCCCGCGAAAGGTCAGGGTCGCGCTGAACCAAGCAAGATGACGGTGCAGGCACCGCACCCTCCACCCCAGGACAGCGCGCGACTGCGCCCAGGCGGTCCGCAGCCGTGCAGTCAGCCCGAGGCTGCCGCCAAGCACTGGCCGCCACGTCCACACCTGCGACAGCAGCGAGGAAACGCCGAAGCAGCTGTGTCTGGGGAGCAAGGGGTGCTAAGGGGCGCCCGGTTCCCACGGGGGCGGCAGGCCCAGGAAAAGCTCTGGGCGGGAGGGCCGTTGACGCCAGGAGACAAAGGGGCTGCTGTGATCCAGAAGATCCCTGCAGGCCGCAGCCGGCAGCCTCCAGGAGCTCGATCCGGGCAGAGTGCGAGACCAAGGGGAAACGGGATGGGGAAGGGAACGGACGCCTTGTGCGGGTGACCGGCGGCATGTCCAGTGACAAGAGTATCCGATCGAGGCCGAAAGAGGCAGGAGGCGAGAAGAGAGTGTGACTGCTGGAACCAGACAGACTCGGCTCTAAACGCGGTCCCCAGTTGCAGGTCACAGCCGCGTTGGGGGCTCACTGCACCCCCCGACAAGGGCACACACAGAGAGGACCCCGCAGGAGAGCTGGCGAGGACGCGCAGGAAGAGGGGCGGGACATCGGACCACATCTGTGGTCTAGCCGAGGAGCAAAAACAAAGCCACCCGCGCTTCTAGGGACAGCAGCCAGCGGGCAGACGCCCTGTCCAGGGTGCTGAACCCCGTCCGGCGCACGCACACATCGAGGCACGCGCACACCAAGCCAGGAGTGGCATCAGATACTCCGTGCAGCAAGCAAGTCAGAGTGACAAGAGCAAAGGCGAACAACCCGCTCAGGCAACGCTTGCAGACACTGGCGGGCCTTGACAGACACACTGACACCATGGGGAGGGCGGGGCCGAGTGGGGGCGGGGCCGAGTGGGGGCGGGGCCGAGGGGAGGGCGGGGCCGAGGGGAGGGCGGGCAGAGCGCATGGCCAGGGGAGAGACCACCCGGAGGGGGCAGCTGCGGGAGACTGGGAGCCAGGGACAGGAGGTGGGCGGCCTGGTGGGCAAAGCCGGCAGCGGGCACTGAGAAAGTCAGCGACAAGTCAGCGTGGGCCTCAGAAGCACACACTGCTCTGGCGGGGGAAGGAGGGGAGGGGGACGCACACCCGATGAGGGCGGGCGGGGAGCGGCTGGGCGAGGGCCAGGCTGCGCAAAGGCGGCGGGGGGCTGGGGCGAGGGGCCAAGCACTCCACCCCTGAGGCCTGGTGTGGGAGCCTTGCTGGGAAGGCGGTGAGGAGTGACCTCAGGCCTGCTGCGCCGGTGAGGCGCCGGTGCGATCGGGGGTCACGCTATACGGAGGGGGGCAGGGGCTGTGTGCAACCTGTTGGAAGAAACCCAGCCAACTCTCAGAGCAGGAATTTCACCCCGCAAGCGATGAGCCCCCACAGGCAGGCTTCGCCCACATATGCCCCCTCCCCTCCCCTTGGAGAGCCTGCCAGGGCCCGGGAAAGAGGCAGCCGGCAGGGATGGCACAGAACCTGGGGAGACCATGACTCACTTGTTTGGCACCGTCATTATTTTATTGATGCTGACGCCTGTAATTTACAAATTTTCTGAGGCCATTCCACAGAGACGCAGATCTCGCTCAAGCACTAAAATTGATTCACAGCGCTGTTGTTTTTTAAAAACAATAAGTGCCTGCTGTGACTGTGAGCATCAGCTACCCAGGCCGCCCGGCTCTGGGCACACCCTCTGGCAGCAGATGGCAGGCGAGATGGGCGCCCAGGGAAGGAGCAATGGTGACTCAGTTCGCTGGGAAAGGACGTGGCTGCCGACCTGCGGCGCCGTGGGCCCCCGGCCTAGGGCTCCCGGCACACGTCAGGGCTCCAGGCGCACGTCAGGGCTCCCGAGGCCGACGGGGCGGGCAGGACTTTGACCCACGTCACCCAGGGCCGCCGGCGCTCCCGACACACGCCAGGCGGCAGTGAGGCCGTCTCCGCAAGCTGCCACGGGCCCTTGTTGGAAACTGAGGGCCAGCGGGGTGTGCAGGGGACAAGGGGTCTCTGAAGTCTGGGAGTCGCTGGCTGAGCCAGGGCCAGTCATCTCCACTTGCTCAGACTCAGTTTCTCCATCTGCGTGGTGGGGAGTGGCGGCACGCTCTCCGCCGGCTGGCACAAGGGAACAGGCGAGCTGCTGCACAGAGCGCTTGGCACACAGCAGGTATATCGTGGCAGCCTGGATGTGGTGCCAAGGAGCGAAAGTAATAAATCTGCAGGAAGTGAGACCGCCTGCAACACGTGCCTGAGGGCGTCCAGGAGCAGCCAAGGTAAGCTGGACGGTTTCCTCTTAAGGGGAACTCAGAAAGCGGCTGTGGTGCCGCAGCGCGAGGGCACACGACCTCCAGGGCACGTCGGCCGGAGAGCAAGCCCCGGCGCAGCACCCACCAGACCAACAGCAGAGCGGCCAGTCCGACCCACGGCGCACCCGCAGGGCTGGGCTGGCAACTGGGAGTCGCACCGTGCGCAATCTGAGGTCTCGCAAAGCCCATGGAAGTCAACTTTCTCAAAAAATCCCAGGAGATGGGGCCTACTGATCTCACCGTACAAACCGGGAGGCAGGACGGGCTCGGGGCGCAGCCCGCTCGGGGCTCTGGGCGCACGCGCACCCCGAGGGACTGGACCCCGCTGGCTCCGCGCCCACAGGACAGCCTGGAAGTAGGGGCGGGAGGCGGACAGCCAGTTCGTCAAAGGCCAGACAACACAAGGCTTCCGGAGAGTGACTCACGACACACACGTCTCGCTGGCTCGGCCAGCACCGCCCCGGGGCGTCAGGCCAGCTGAGAGAGGAAGTCCGGCGCTCGCTGTGATGGCCCCCGAGGGGCTGGGAGCCCGCAGGAGAAAGGGCCCGGCCGCCTGCACGGACCTGTCGGCCTCTGCCAGCCCCCGCGGCCCCTTCTTTGAGGCCTGCGTTCTGCTCAGACAAGGCCACTGGTGGCCATGACGCCACTACTGGGCTCAGGCTCCTCACTCCAGTGGCAGGACCAGTGGAGGACACTGAGAGAAGCTGGGCCAAGAAGAGGCCGGAGCCGGGCCGAGGGTCGTTCAGTTGGGACCACGCCTCCCCCAGAGCTGGGGGACCCAGGGCTGAGGGAGCCGAGGAGCTGGTAAGAACAGAGACAAGGGCCTGCGGCCGGACCCAACCAGAGAACTCAGGCCGGCTTACGCTTGGGCTAAGGAGATGGATGAGATGAGGACTCGGTCGGGCGAAATGCAGCGTATGATGACGCCAAACAGGAGTCTTTTCAGAGCCACCGTAGACTGGCTCCTTTCAGCCACTTTCCACCCCGAGTCCCCACCAACCCTGGGGAGAAGGAGCGGCCTCAGCTTGGCCTGGCTCTCCTGCAGCCACAGCACAGCTGCCCGAGGCCACGCTCACGGTGCCCTCACATACCACGCCCATGGCGCCATGCCCAGAGCCATGCCACATGCGCCAGTGTGCCCAAGCCAAGCCAGGCCCACGTGCCACGCCCACCTGCCACCGCCTGACTCCTCAGACCAAGCTGTGAGTTCTAACCCCCTTCCTGTATTATGCCCACCCAGAGTCAACAAAGTAAGGGACCCCAGCGTCAGCACAGTAACCGCCAGCCTTAGCCCTACAGCCCGCCTGTGTGTCCCCACGCACACACGCCGCCGTCGACACCAATGCAGTCCTCCCACTAAGGGTTAAAACCAGGCAGGAGGCCTGGCCTCCAGCTGTCACCGCCACTGTTAAAGCCGCCCACACTCACCCAGGCCAGAAAGAGACCCCCCTGCCCTCACCGGGGCTCCCCCAGAAGCGTTTGGGGCTCTGTGCCTGCCCCGCCACCCCCTTCCTGTACCCGTCCCAGAGCCCAGGAGACGGGGTTCCACAGCTGTGCCAGGGCCCGACCACACAGCGAGGGCCCCGCAATGTCCAGCCCCAGTGGGCAGGCCCTGTGCCCGCCAGCAGGAGCCGTCCCGGTGTTCTCTCCCACCTGCCGGACGGCAGAGCTGACTGGCGGGGGGGGCTGCAGCCCGACAGACGCCTGCGCGGAGGCCGGCCGGCTGCAGGGAGCCGGGCACACCTGCACGACGGAAGCGAAGGCACGTCCGGGCGCTGAAGAGCCTCCCTCGACTCGAAACACGGTGTGATTTCTTGTCCTTATTTACCAGAAAAATAAGCATAGTCAGACCCACGCTGGAAATGATGAATGAAGCAGGGGCGCTGCCAGCTCCCTCTTCAGTAACTGGAAAAAGAGATCGTTAGCATTTCCCTGATTTGCAAGCCTCTGAGTTAATTAATACAATGCGGTGCGTTTCTCCCAGAAAGAAGTCTCGGGTAGCTCCTGCTCTTCGGATCCTCCGCCCGCCCGGCTTCATGCAAAGCCTCGATCCCCCCTTCACGCATCCTGCCGTGGACGGGCCCAGTGCGCGGGGCACGTGCCCTCGGCGATCCCAGGCCGCGGCTCCGGGGCACAAGCCAACGCAAGCAGGGCACGGGGCCGGGAGGTCTGCGGGCACTGCTGGGGCGGGTGAGCGGCGAGGAGGCCACTCACCGCGGGCGAGGAGGAGGGCCGGCCAGCCGCACGTGGACGGGGAGGGCCCGGGGAAGACACGGCGGGAGGGCAGGGCGCAGCGGCGAGGGCACGGAGCCCGGGGCCCCAGGGGCGTGAGGGGGCGGGGCGGGAGGCAGGGCCGGCACGGGGCAGAGCGTGGGCCTCGGGGCCGGAGTCAGGCCACGGGCCGGGGGAGCCCGACAGCCCTTCACGGGGCACGTCGGTGACCCTGGTGCTGAGGGAGAGGACGGACGGGCCAGACCTGGCCGGAGACAGGGCGACCGGGACGGAGTGTCTCCAGGTGCGGGGGCAGCGGCGACGGCAGCGGTGACAGGGACGCGGCGCGGCGGCCTGCTCTCTGGACGATGCTGTCGTGTCGGCGGCCCGCGAGGTCAGCGCGGAAGGCGAGCGTGCCCGCCCGCTGAGCCGTCGCTGCGCTGCGAGCTCTCTGACGGAGCTCAGTGCTCACTGTCATCACCGCCGGCCCCTGGCCCTCCGCGGAGCCCGTGCTCCGGCCACGGGACCCGCCACCAGCAGGCCACGGTCCCGCCGTGCTCAACGCTGCGCAGCCCGCTCCCGAGCGTGGGAGGCACCAGAGCGTGGCCTGAGCAGGAAAGCCGCTCCGAAGAGACCTCGGCGGCACCCAGGAGGCGGGGCAGGGCCTCACGCCAGCAAGGCGGCGAGGACACGGAGGCCACGGTCACGGTCGCCAGCGCCGGCGAGAGCAGCACCCTCGCGCGTCGCGGTCCGGGAAACAGCCCGCCGGTGATTACAGCAAGTGTGGCCGCGGCCCGGGAAGGAGGGTGAGGGACGGAGGAGAAGGGCGCCGGGAAAACGGGGGAGGGCTACAAGAACCCTCGTCCGTGGCGTCTGGTGTTCCGTGGGTGGGGGCCATGTCTGGCCGCACCGCCAGCCACCACGGCGACGTCCTCAGCCCAGCACGCTCGGCAGAGCGGGCTCGGGGGAGACGGTCAGGACGGGAGCAGCGGGGCGGGCGTGGCAGCCCCCGGCCGCCCACTCAGCGGCACAGCACTGAGCAGGTGCGTGAGGACAGACGGGCCTCGGGGGGCAGCGGCCCCGGGCTGCTCTCGGCCCCGGGGCCGCCAGGGCCAGCACCGGAGGTCAGTGCCCCACTGTGTCGGGAGGCTCTGAGAGAACAGCAGTGCGCAGGGACTCAAACGGCCCGTCAGGCCGCGTCGGGGGATCCGCATAAGCGTGTACTGTCTATACAGTCTACCAGCTCCGAGACAGGGTCCAATTCAGCCTGCAGTTGAATCAGAAACACAATGATCCTAAAATTAAATGACATCATCTGTCAAAATAGCAGCTTTCTCATCGGAATTACAGCACTGGAATCTTAATGAAAAGCACCGTTTAATCAGGGTAATGGACCCAGCGTAGGGTGACGACAGACGCCGCTCGGCAGCTCCCCGGTGGGGCCGTGCCCCGGGCGGTCGGGCCGGCTCTCTGGGTGGGGGTGAGCGGTGGCCTGGAAACTCTGGGCACCGTCCTACAAAGTGCCCACTAACTCCCCGGTCTCCTGGTGAGGAAGCCTGGCAGACACCCCCTTCGCTTCCCTCCGTGGTCACCGGGAGCTGTCGCACCGGCCGGAGCCGGGTGCCCCCACATGCGTGGGCACGCTGCACCTCGCGGGCCCTGCTGCCAGAGGCCCGAGTCTGACCGAACAGCCGGCCGGGGGCAGCGGTACAACTGGCTGAGTCGCCAAATTCATGAGGCGCCACGAAGTTCACAGGTCGAGGCAGTGACCGAGAGCGGGGTGAAGGACGGCGATGCCCCCCTAAACTGTGCACTTCAGCGCGGCCCTGTCGAGGCCTCTCTGGGCGCGGCTGCAGAACCCCACAGGCCTGCACAGGGGGGCGCCCGCTCTGGATGACACCAGGGCCGGGCCGGGGTGTGGCGTGGTCCGCGCGGCCTAGAGACATGGCGAGAGCCGGCATGTAAGCTGCGGCCTAGAGCTCGCTCAGAAAAGGCCACGGGGCGAGGGCCGGGCGTCTCCCCGAGGCCTCTGCCCGCCAGGCCCCGGAGGTGGGCGCCAGAGACACCTCCAGGATTCAGCCGCCCCGGCAGGAAGCGGCCCACAGGCCGCCCGCAGCACGGGTAAGTGGGGGGAC
The DNA here is from genome assembly GCF_000260355.1 of Condylura cristata. Taxonomy (NCBI): domain Eukaryota; kingdom Metazoa; phylum Chordata; class Mammalia; order Eulipotyphla; family Talpidae; genus Condylura; species Condylura cristata. The sequence goes on along the minus strand of NW_004567110.1, from coordinate 2,354,846 downwards.
GCAGGACCCAACACCCCGCCCAGTGACCGAAACAGCTCAGCCACACGCGCCGGCGCACAGGTCGGCCAACGTGGTGGCGCAGAGTGGACACGCGGCCAGGGCATCTGGGCCACTTCAGAGACAGGCAAACCACCCCGGGTGGCGGTGGCGGTGGCGGTGGCCGCGCCCTTGGGAGGCTCGAGACGGCACAGCCACGTCTCGTCTACGCTTGACCCTCGCAGCAGCCGGCGGCCGCGGGCACCTCGCTGCCGCCTCTTACCCCGGAGAGCTGGGCGGGCCCCCGCGTCTGCTGACCGGCGCTCTTCGGCCCGGTCACTCTGGCTAGCCTGCCCCACTAGCGCCCACGAGAAACCACCCAAGTTGTGCGCTTCTCTCTGGCTTCCCGAAGCCCGCAGAGCCCCGCCACGGTCTGTTCCGGCCGGCCACGTGGCCCTGACCCCCCACTGTCCCCGTGGGCACCTGGGTGTCCCTGCGCCGCGGATGGGAGGACACACGGTGAGCGCGCTTCTGGGCTGATGCCTCCAGTGCCTTGGCAGACGGCCGAGGGAGGCCGCCGGAGCGCAAGGCGCCCCGTGTCAGCTTTCCACGCGAGGCCCAGGCCCCTCTCGGAGGGCGGCCGGGGCGCACTCCCTCCGGCCCGCCTCTGACCCGGGGGCGACACCCCGCAGGCACGCTGCGCAGCGGCGCGGGCCGGCGACCCCACTAAGCAGCCTTGCGCCTGTGCACTTTTTACTTTCAACTTCAATTCTGCAAAAAAGTCACGAAAAAGAAAAGTAACCGACTGTTGAGCGAGCCAGTATCACAGGATGGCGCCGGCGCAACCTCGCAGCACTGGCCGCTCGGCCCAGCTGGGCAGGACCACGGCCACTTTCTGGAGGCGCCCGAGGCCGGGGTCTGTGACACACCACCGACGCCGCACACTTTGGCTGTGGCTGTCACCTGGAGGCACCCGCTAGGCGGGGAGCTCCTTCCGCCCTACGCTGCCCCCCGCCTGGCTCGGGCCAGCTAGAGAGGCGAGCAGGTGACAGCGCCCTCGTGACACCCCTGGGCGAAGGGCCACCGGCCCAGCGGGGCGCTTTCCTGGAGCACCTGGTCAAGCCCGGAGGTGGGCCAGCAGCAGCCCCTCCTTCATCACCCAGGCGCCCAGCTCCATCAGGGCACTGGGACACTCGCCCTCAGGAACTTGCCACCTGCCGGCGGGAGGGCGGGCCACAGGGCGGGGTGGCCCACGGGTGCTCAGGTAAGGCCTGGCACTCGGGAGCTAAGATGGCGCCGGGAGAACCCACGGCTGACCCCTCCTTCCTCGTCATTTTGCACACGTGGGGTCAGAGCCTAAGAGCGGGACTTGGGCTCGGGACCTCCCAGGCCCAGCGGGCCGTCACACCCCTCAAGCTCAAGAGACGCGTCATCTACACGGGGCTGTTCAGACAGCACCCCCCCCCGCCGCCCCCCAAGTCTTCCGGGTTGTCGTGCGCAATCTCCTGCGCCTCCCACTGGGGAGGGGAGAAGGCAGGTGGTGGCGGGAGGAAACGCACCGAGGACCTGCGCTCCCGGCCGGGTGCCGCACCAGGCATCTGCGAGAGCCTGGAAGCCTCCTTCATTCCTTCCAGTACGTGACGGGAAGACAATCCCATTCAGCCGCGCGCTCTCATGTGGCAATGAAAACTCAGCACATTTCAGAGCTGCACCCCAAATCCGTGTGCTGCACACCTTTCTGCCCGCACTGCCTCGCCACGCTGGCCACGACTATGCCTGAAAGGGACCAAGCCACGCAGACCTTCTTGCCCAAACCCGTGTCCCCTGGTGGACAGCCACTCCCCAGCACGGCCTCCGCTCCTCCTGGGCCAACACCCCCCCACCCCCCCGAACCCGCCCCGCCTGCAGTGGCCTCGGCTTCAAGGCCCAGGACCTTCCCGAGACTGAGCTGTGGTCACCAGCCCAACGGGCTCGTCCCTGGTGTCCTGTGACTGCCCCCCCGTGCTGACCTCACAAGTCTCAGGGCAGCCTGAATAGTCACCCTTGGGTTTCTCGAGAACATTGACGCCATCTTTTTGTAGAACTGATTTTGTTCTTCGGGCTAGAAGTGTCATCACCCAGCCCCGCCCCAGCCCGAAGCTGCTGTGGGGAGCAGACGCTGCCCACTTCCCAACACAGCCCGACGGGGTGGGAGCCCGCGGCTGCTACACAGAGCACCCCCAGGGCCGCCCCCTTCGCGCTCGGAGCTCGGGGCCTGCAACAGAGGGAGCGGCGGCCCCTGACCCGTCGGCCGCCAAGCTCGGGGGCAGGTCGTGACGCTGGGCGACGTCTCTTCGGAGCTGAGCGCTCCTGCTCACGTGTGCGCTTGTATGCCAGTTCTGAAGACCGCGCTCACGAGGGGCGTCTGGCGGTGGCCGACGAAGCCGCCCTCACTGTCGTCTTTCTCTAGGGGCGGGGACGGAACCTCCGCCCGTATTAATCACCGTGCAGCTCCCCATCGGCGTGCTCGCCTTTAAGCACGAACCGCACGCGCTCTCCCCTCCCAGGGCAGAGTGTGTGTGCAAACACAGCCGGGCCGGGCGGAGCCCGCGGCTGACAGACGCGCCGCGGCAGAAGGGTTAACGGTAACCACGGCAACCGCCTCCCAGAATAGCATCCTCCGCAGCAGCATTCACGCTGGGGCAGTCGACAGAATGGTTATAAATATCCCTATTAGCAGCCTGAGCTGAATCCTTAAACAGCAGCGCTGGGAGAGGGTGCCTAAAAATAGCTGCACTCGCCTGCAGGGGAGACGTGTCCTCAAACGCTGCTCTCGTGCACACGCTCACACACAGCACCGTTCCTAACGTTCTGTTTTCCAAGCGCCAAGAAGCCCGCGCTGGAGCCGCACAAAAGACGGCGGACAGGCAGGACCTTCCCTCGCACCGTCCGAGCGGCCGCCAGCAGGTCCAGCTCGGACAGCTGCCCCCGCAGCGGGCACCCCACCCCACCCCGAGGGCCGCCCGAGAGCACAGCTCCCTCCGGCCGCCAGGCCCCTTGTGGAGGCCGCTGCTTCCACGCAGTCTTCTCTGATGTCCACCCTTGGGCACCACAGGGACATCTGGGCCGCAGGGAGCAGGGCTGGAGCAAGCGTGAGGCCTGAGTTCCTCCTGGGGGTCTGCTTCCTGCACAGCCGCAGCAAACTCTCCAAGCCTGCCTTTCCGCACTTACCTCTGAATCAGAGGGCCGTCGGGAGTAGGCTGCCTGGCCCTGGCAGCACAAACGCTTCAAATTCCTGTGTTTTCTTCCCCTTTCCCACATGGTCTCCCCAACTCAACTGGAGTAGACGCCTCTGGCGGGCAGGGGCCGTGCTCCCCGCCTGCCGCACCCCAGGGAAGTGCGGGTCACAGCCTCGGCTGCAGGGCGAGCCCGAGCCCCCCTTGGGCAAGAACCCCGACTGAGCAGCCGCCTGCCGCCCGCCTCGTGGCCTGTGGGGGGCGCCTCCCCCATGCTGCTGCCAGGCCCAGTCGTCCCCGCAGGTGTGCGGGGGGCCGTGTGTGGCCGGGGGGCTTGTCAAAAGAAGAGGGACGCCCCCACAATGAGGTCCCCGCACCGGTGGCCCGGGGCCCGCCCAGGCATCAGGGTCCAGTTTGGTCAGCGCCAAGGATGGTCTTGGGTCTCACATCAGTGATGCCCGCCACCGGCGCCGAAGCTTCTGCGTCCGCTTGCAGACAGCAGGAGCAGCCTCCTGGGGGGCCGTGAAGGCGTGAGGCTGGGCCAGAGTCCCGCGCGAGCTGCCCTGGCTGTGCAGCCGGGCCGCAGTTTGAATCCAGGCCTCTGTGTGAAACCGAAACACTGCGCGACGCACGGCCAGGCCCCCGCCCACAGCCACGGGACGCTCGCACGTCTCCCACCTTGCCACGTTCACCGCAGGGCCTCCGCCCGCCGCCCCTGGAGGAGCCACGTCAGGACCGCGTGTCCTCCGTGCGCGTCCCACGTGGACCGGCATGCTGCGCACGGCAGGGGTGGGGTCAGGCCGCGGCTCTGTTCTGCAAGCGGCCGCTCTCGGCCCCTCTGCTGCGTGGGCACGCTCGCGCCCGGCCTCTGCCCCTGCCGCACAGCAGTCCCGCCTGGACGAGCCCTCTGCGGGAGCGTCCGGACGGAACAGCCGCGAGGGGCGACCGGGCGGCAGACAGCCCTCCGCTGCTGGCCGCAGGGTGGCGGGGTCGGGTCTGCAGGCCGCCCGCTGGCCAGACCCCGCCGTGCCTGGTACCGGTGTGCTTTATTTCTTTCATCGTCCTCATGTAGCAGGCATTTCGTCTGCAGTGTCGAGCTGTTCCTATCTCACACACCAGTCGCCGTCCGCCCCCTTTCTCGACATATTCAAGCCACGTGCCCGGCACAGAGCCCAGCACCCCAAAGACACCACAGTCAAAGCCACCGCTTCAGAGGAGCGGGCAGGAAGCAGGGGCCAAGGCCCCACAGCGAGGCGGCAGTGTCCGGGGCACGGCAGCTCGCTCCTCACTGTACAGAGCCTTCCCGACCTCGGGCGCGGGCACCGGGCACTGCCAGGCTGACAGGAGCCCCTGCGAGGCCGTGCCGGGTGGGCAGGCCGATGGCAGGCAGCGTGCTCCGCCGGGCACCCCTCTTACCAGCAAGGCCTGCCCGGCTCTGCCACGCTCCCGGGATCGGCGCCCAAGCCCCCATGCCCATCCCGTGGGCGCTCTCTCCATTGTTCGAACTTTCCGTCCTTGAGATAAACTGCATGCACCAAGCAGAAATTGCAGTCAGTCGCCTTTGAAGAATTTTTAAGAAACTAAATGCCAGCAGGCACTTTCCTTTATCAGCGGTGCCGCGTAAGTCAAGCCCGCGGAGGCCCGCCCCTCCCAGCCAGGGCACGGCGCCCGCAGCAGCCTCCACCACCGCGAGCACCCTCCTCCCGCCGACTCGCCTGCCCTGCGGCGCCGCGCGGCACCCAGAGGCCCGGGGTGAGCTCTCCCCGGTGTTCCAGCCTCATTCACGTCTCCCACTGACTTCCAATGCCCGCCACTCCAGACTCCGCGAGTTCTAGAAGCCTCAGCAGAACGCCTGTCTAAAGCTTGTTAGGTCTGCCACCTGGCTGACAGCAGTTGTAAGACATCGCCGACTGCAAGGCGACTTTCATTTCCGAGGTAACGCAGGGAGCTCCCCGCGATGGCCGAGGGGGCTGTCGCGTCTCCCCGCAGTCCGGCGGCCCCGGGCACTCCCCGGGCTGCTCCTAACCGCTCTACCTTAGACGCTCGGTGTCTCCTGGGCACGACTCCTGGAACTGGATCACGTGCTTTGGTTCATCCTGGCTCAGGCTGCTCTTCTCCTCCGTGAGTTCCAAGATGAGCCTGTCGAGTTGGCTTAAGACGCGCCCTGGAATACCGCAGGCACTTCTGTGCAACTTGCAGACCAGCCTGGAAGGCAGCTGACCCTGCCGCCGCGCCGAGATCTCGTGGCCACAGCCGTGGCCCGCCACCTGCCTTCGGCTGGGCCTCCGCGGGCCTGACGCCCGTCAGAACGGTCTGCCCTCAGTCTTCTCGCGGTGCCTTCGAGCACGTAAGGGTATCGTGAGCGAGACTACTGTATTTTTCTGGCCGGTTTTACTGCTGGAGGTGAACTGTTGGTTTTCCTCTTGAATCAAGAAAACTTGTTGCCCTCTTGCCAACCCGACAGTCTCTTCCCTGTCCACCAGACACTCCCGCGGCCGCAAGGAGGGGCGGTGCCGACGCTCCCATCCCGGCTCCTGCCCCGGCAGTCTGTCCCTGGCTGAACGGGGGTGACGCGGCAGAACAGAGGCAGCAGATGCCGTCTCGCTCTGGCCCGAGGACAGCGAGGTGTCTCCCTGAGGAGGCAGACGTGCCCGCGGCGTGCCCCGGGCGCCTCGATGACACGCTGCCCTGTGGCCTTAGTCCGCGGGCGGTGCCAGTGTGGCGCACCTTCACTAAGCGTTACTGTAACTTCGGCTTTGCAGCACAGTATGTAGCGCAGCTCTGAGACAACGCCTATGTGGTCGTGCCACTGTTTCTTTTACATCCAGAAGAATGGAATTTGCTAGTGTTTTATTTAGGTTTGTTGCCTTGCGCTAAAATCCGTGTCATCGGATTTTGGACCCAGAGCCCACCTGCCTGCTGCCGCTCCGTCATCTTACCTCACGACACGGTCGCACGTTTCTTGACTCAGAGGGATTTCCGGCTTCGTTTTACATTTGTGCCGGCGCCTAGGACTTCGCTGGCGGGCTGAGTGTCCCCAGCCTGACCTGACCTCCCCGTCCGCGCCTCAGTCCTTCTACTTGACGCAGGCTCTCAGCGGGACGCCAGGCCTGCAGCAGGCTGGGTTCACTCCGATTAAACTTTGCTGAGTATTCAGCGCAGCGGCTGATTTTTCACACTTTTCAAGAGGGAAGTGCTTGGCAATGTCACATATTTAAGGGGAGCTTCACATACTTAAGTAGAGCTCTCACATACTTAAGGGGAGCCCCACATATTTAAGGAGAGCCCCACATACTTAAGGGGGCCCCCTCATATTTAAGGGGAGCCTGCACATACTTAAGGGGAGCCCCACATACTTAAGGAGAGCCCCACATATTTAAGGGGAGCCCCACATACTTAAGGGGACCCCCCTCATATTTAAGGAGAGCCTGCACATACTTAAGGGGACCCCCCTCATATTTAAGGGGAGCCTGCACATACTTAAGGGGAGCCCCACATACTTAAGGGGAGCCCCCTCATATTTAAGGGGAGCCTGTACATACTTAAGGGGAGCCCCACATATTTAAGGAGAGCCGTTATATACTTAAGGGGAGCTCCCACATATTTAAGGTGAGCCCCCATAGCTGCGACCTGGTGAGAGCCACTCTGTCTCCTCTTGGCAACGCATGCCCGGGGGCAGCTATGCCCACACCCCGGGCCACAGCGGGCACCACCACCTGCCGCACAGGGCGGTCAGGCTCCGAGCTGGGCTGGGGGAGGCACTAGACCCACGAGGCTTGAGGTCAGGCTGGGGCTGTGCACCGACACACGTTCCTCCACCGAGCTCGCACTCAAGCCGACTTAGCTCAGAGCGCCACCCGGAAAGCACGCTTCTAGAAACCAGCTGCTGCTGCAACTACTTTTTAGATATTTCATTTATTTATGCGTATAAGAGCTGGGGTCTAGGCCAGAACTGCGGTGGTGAAAGGACTCCCCAGAGACAGAGTGGGGAGCAGAACAGGTGGATCCACTGAGACACACTGCTGAGGGGGCAGCGGGGAGCCCGGAGGGGTCGGCTGCGCCCTGGGGTCCCTCCCCGGCGGGGGTGAGCTCAGGCACAGTGGCTGGTGATGGCTTCACAGCACTGAGTCTTGACCCCCGTGCCGCCAGGGAGGCCCTGACGCTGTTCTTTAATCAAGGGCCCCGGAGACATTCCTCAGCAAGCCTGAGATCGGCGGTGCTACTTCCACCCTGACGACAGAGCCCACGGCCGACATGCCGCCGCTGCTCCCGCCAGGCTCCGGCGCCACCTGCCTGGCGCTCACGGGCTCGGCATCGTGGGCTGACGCCTCCTCAGCTTTCTCATAGGAAAAACGGGGCAAGGAGCTCATTCTGCCGCTGGATTCTGGTAAAGGAGCAAGGCAGTGTGGGAGCCGTCCAGCAGCCGGCGAGGACGCTGCCTCCATGCTGGCCGGTGTCGCCGCCTCTCCTCCCTCCGGGGGCCACGGCCACCCTCCCCGCGACACTACAGAGCCAGGCGTGATTTAAATGGGGAATTCAGCTACGCAGCAGCGCTTGGCGGGCGACAGCGTCTCTGCAGCCCGAGTCTCCGCCGTGCAGCTCGTGGCTGCCCCTCCCCGTCCACTTTCCTGCGCCCCTTCCCTCCGTGGGGTGCCACGATGGCCCCGGGCACACATGCGCCCGCAGCTCACAGGCGAGACGCGGCCGGCAGCCCGCAGAGCCAGCGCCGGCGGGCTTGAGCGTGAAGACACGTCGCTGTGTCAGACAAGAAGCCCTGTTTCAGCTCCTTTGTCACAAGAGTCATAATATTTACCCGTAGCTTGATAACTCCACGGCAGGAAGATGGGAAATCAAAGAGAAGATCAGAACTTACTGGGCTTATCGGAGTATTTTTATCTGAAGGGTGAATGTCAGTCTAGTGTAAATGAGCTTAATTACAATGAGAGATGACTGACAGGTGCGCAGACAGATGAGACAGACTGACAGACCTCAACCACCAACACATCGCAGTATCGGGACATTTTGTACGTATTACTTTGATGCTCAGTCGGTCAACGTCCTCCACAGAAGAGGAAGCTAGGGCTGCTGCAGGCCGAGGACACCCCTTCAAGGGGCGATGTTCAGGGCG
>NW_004567110.1:2345843-2346060 GCF_000260355.1 Condylura cristata | reverse complement strand
GGCCTTCCTCTCAGGTGTGGGCCTTCCTCTCAGGTGAGGGCCTTCCTCTCAGGCGTGAGTCTTCCTCTCAGGTATATGCCTTTCTCTCAGACATGGGCCTTCCCCTCAGGCGGGGGCCTTCCTTTCAGGCGTGGGCCTTCCTCTCAGGTGTGGGCCTTCCTCTCAGGTGTGGGCCTTCCTCTCAGGTATATGCCTTCCTCTCAGACATGGGCCTTCC
>NW_004567110.1:2342530-2345468 GCF_000260355.1 Condylura cristata | reverse complement strand
GGGTCCCTCCCCTGGAGACCCAGGCCTGGCATCACATCCTGCCCCTGGCGACCGGTGGGCCAGGTGTGCCCAGGGCCACACAGCTGGCTCCAAGCACGGGCGACCCCGCGTGGAGCCGCCCTCATCCAGTGCTCGGGTTTCTAGTCTGCTGCGCCAGGCTCCCGCTTTGCTGGGGTTGCAGACTGCTGACGAGCAACGAGCACACTGCCACCTGCGAGCTCACAGTCTGAAGGGGCCAGCCCCGGATGGCGTCCTGCAGAGGTTGCCGAGGTGCGCGCGAGTCTCACGCTTCCTGGCTGCACTGCACGGAGCTCCACAGAGCCAGGCGCTGCCCGTGGGGAGCCGTTCCCCAGAAAACAGCCTCAACAGAGACCCCGCCCTGGACAGACTCCCCAGAAAACAGCCTCGACGGAGACCCCGCCCTGGATGGACCAGGAGCTCCCAGGTGCCCTCGGCCCCTGGGCTCTGCTGGGCTGGCGACTGGAACGTGAGGCCCTGGGGGGCGCTGCGGGGGTCCCATGCGGCCGAGGCCAGCATAAATCTCCACCCACCACGTAGGTGCTGTGGATGCCAGGTCGCCGAGGTTCTACAGAGCCCTAGATTGGGCCTGAGGCGCGCGCGTGAGGCCTGCAGCTGTAGCAGAGGGCTGACGAGAGGACGCGGCCTGTCCCACATCACCGCCTGGTGCCGGGCAAGCGCCTCCTCTGTCCTCATGGCCCCCGTGGACACGCACGCCCACGCCACCTCCTTCCCACAGAGGAAGCTGGAGGCCTCGAGGCCAGAGCCATGGATACCGGTTGGGTCAAAGGAATCAACCACCGATCCGTGGGAGGGGAGGCCACCAAGAACAAGGGCAATGACAGGCTGCTGTAGACAGGGGGTCACAGCCGCTTACGCCCACTGTCGAGGGGGGAGGCGGGGGCTGAGGTCAGGGCGGGCGGGAGCAGGGAGGCTCCCCCATGGGCCCCACCCCTGCCGGGCTCGCTCCCTCGGTGGCTGGAAGCAGGATAAAGGAGCAGCAGCCTCGGGAAGCGGTCACCACAGCCTCAGGAAGGCCTCCGGGGTGCGGGGGCGGCCGAGAGGGCGAGCGCAGCCACACATTTCGGGGCGGCCAGGGGCCGGGAGTCCGTGTCAGATAGAGCGAGGTTTGGTGGGTGATGCCAGAAGGGCGGCTGGCTCTCACCCCAGCCGCTCCGCTAAGGAAGGAGGGGAATCGGGCCGCTCCCCACAGTCCACCTTTCTGGCGGGAGAGGGCTACTGCGGCGGCGGTCACCTGAGCTCTTCCCATCGGCGTGTAGCCCAGCGGTTCCCTGAGGAAGGGCAGCCCCGTGTGGCCACAGGGGGAACTGCAGGCGGGCGGGAGCGCCTGGGCCCTGGGAGCCAACACTGGCAGGGAGCAGGGCCCCGGGCCGCGAGCCAGGGCCCGGTGCTGGAAACCTGCCCAAGGTGAGCCAGCATGGGAGGCCAGTGGTGCTGCCACAGCCCAGGACCAGCGGCCAGGTCACCCCGGGCACCCCTGACCCACGGCAGATGGAGATATGGAATGGCTTGGTCGCTCGGGCTGTGTGCGCCCCAGCGGGACAGGTGAGGAAGTCGGGGCACGGCGGACTGCTGGAGCGCCTTGCGTGCCCGGGTGGGGCCCGGGTGTGCAATAAGCCTGCAGCCCTGGCCTGACCCTCTCCTCCCCACAGTTGGCAGAGCACGGCCGCCTGCAGACCTGCCCCTTGCCCACAGCACCAGGGAGCCCCGTCCCCTGCCCCAGGCACACAAGGCAGGCGCAGGTCTAAACCTATACAATGAGAGGCCTTGACGGGGAAGCAGACCCCACGGGGGCAGGCCACACGGCAGAGCCCCTAGCCGAGGCCCCCCACTGCCCGAAAGGCCCCCAGGCCAGGCCCAGGCCCGCCACTGCCCAGAAGCCCCCAGGCCCGGCCCAGGCCCACCGCTGCCCGGCAGCCCCCAGGCCCAGGCCTGCCTCCTGCCCCAGTGTGACACGGTGCAAGTGTTGCGCAAGAATTTCATGACTCATGAGTACAGGAAGGCCCGTCAACTCTGCAGCCAGGCCCCAGCAAGGTCCTGGGGATGGACAGTGGCGAGAGCCACACAGCCACGTGAATGGACTCAGCACTACTCGGCAGGACCCGTGGACGTGGATACAAGGCGAACCGTGTGGTTTGAGTACTGAGCCACAATGTCCTGAGATCGATTCCCGAAGGGCCGCGCTCTGAGGTGGCCCTGCGGCCCAGCAGTGCTGCCTCTCCCGCGGCCAGGCTGGGCCAGCAGGTACAGGAGGCTGCCGGGCAGAGCTGCAGCCCTCCGTGTCCACGGCCCCACCTGCGCCGTGTCCTTCGAGCCCTCAGGGCCCCCAGGGACGAGGCCCATAGGCTTGGGCTCTCCCCAGGGCCGCGAGCCCGCGGAGCCGGAGCTGCCCTCACGGTGTAGTTGCGGCAGGATCCCCACTTGTTAGTGCCGCGGTTTACGCGTTGGGGAGTCCGGGTCACCGCCTGAAGACGCGCCGGCCGGGGGGGAGCGGGAGGCGGCGGCTGCTGTCCTCCAACAAAACCTACTCAGGCCTGAGGAGGGGCGCGGAGTCAACGGGGAGAACCTCAGGCCCTCGGAACGGCCACTGCGGGGTCTCCAGGGACACTGAGCGGCAGGAGATACACGCGTGGTCCGGGAACTGCTCCGAAGGGGGTTTCAGAAATAAGGTAAATGGGTTGGGGTGAGGAAAAGGAAAAGAAAATTGCGCCGGGGCCACATCCCCCAAAGGCCCCTGCACTCACCCCGTTAATCCTGAGGGTCAGGGCCCCCCGAGACAGGTGTCCCCCCAGCCACGCCACGGGGGTGGGGGTGGGCTCTGTGGACAGAGTCACACACTGGAAGGCAGCCCCGGGTGCACAGGCTGCCCGGCGGCAGCGGACGAGCGAGCCCCAGGCGC
>NW_004567110.1:2328439-2342399 GCF_000260355.1 Condylura cristata | reverse complement strand
CGGCGCCGTCGGGCAGGCGGGCGCCGCGGGCAGGCAGAGCCGTCGGGGCCAGCACCAGAGTGCATGGCCCAGTGCGGACGCCTCTCGTTCACTGCCAAAGTAAAGGCCACACGCGAACTGGCCCAGTGCTTCCAGACAGAACCCCTGGCGGGAGTGAGACGCGGCCCGCGGGTGCCTCCCGAGGGGGTCCCACCTGGGGGTGGGGCTCTGGCCGCGGGCCCCTCGAGGTGGAGAAATGGGACGCCCGCACCAAGGGCGCCAGGGCAGCCCAGCGAGCAGCAGGGTGCAGGGCCCGCACGAGAGGGCCTGGCTGCAAGCCGCTGGAAAGGGGCCGGGCCCCCACGCCCTCGGGGTCCCAAGGCAGAGAGGGGCCTGTCACAGCGGCCTCCCGGTCGTCACCGCACGCGGACTGTCACGGCGGTGGGGGGGTCTCTCACGTCCCCAAGCCATGTTAGGGTGGGACAGGTGGCACGCTGACGCTGCCAAAGGACCCCTCTATCCAGATCCAGAGCAGGCCGTTCCTCGAGAGGAAAGCCCATCCCTGCAGAGTGTCCTCTCCCCATGCTGACCGCCCGGCCAGGACGACCACCCGCTTCTGTCCTCAAGCCACCGGCTGCAGACCCCGAGGCAGCGGAGTCTGCCCCAGCACCACGCGGCTGCCCGCACCACACCCCTGTGCGCTGAGCCCCACCTGGCCACCCGCCCACCCGCAGCAGGGGCAGGCGCTGACCCCTCCCAGCCGCCGCTGTGAACACAGCGCACGTGTGTGAGCCTGACACCCGCTTCAGTTCCGGGGTACACGGCCAAGAGGCGGCCTGGCGGGGCAAGTCTGCTACCTTCTGAGCACCTGCCAGGCTCCTCCACGGCAGATGGGCCATTGCACAGCCCTGCCAGCAATGTAAACAGCTCCGACTCCTCGCCCACACTTATATTTTCCCTTTTTTAGATAATAGCTATCCCAGTGGGTGTGAAATGGTGCCCTACCATGGTTTCGATTTGCATTCAATAACTATTTTTACTACAAGTATAATCCATGCCCACTATAAAAACACTAGCAGTAATGCTCTCTTGCTTAAATGTTCACTTCCACGGGCCTCCCCGCTGCCTCCCATTCACGCTGGCCGGCCTGTGCGTCTCCCGGGGAGTCCAAGCCCCTGAAGACAGCTCCTGTCAGTCTTTCTCCGGAAGCATTTATTAAAAGCCCTGTGCCAGAGCGCCCGGGGCCGGGCAATAACTTAACCTCGTGCACGACCAGCAGTTTATGCGCCAGCGGGACGCAGAGCCAGGCCACCAAAGGCAAGCACGGGAGGGGTGAGCCCGCCATCCCAACACACAGCAGCCCCATCCGGGCGTCTGCCGTCGGGGCGTCTGCCGTCGGTGATTCCCGAAGGCGGCGGGGGGGAGGGGGCAGGGGCTGCGACGTGACTGTCCTCAGGCCTCCGGGGAAAAGCTCACTCGCCGTGTGGGTCCCCCGCAGCCTCTGCAGAGGACAGCGTCCTGCCTGTTCTCACAGAAGCAAAATCCACGTAAGACTGTCTTTCCCCTCATCTTAAACCCGGGGGTACAGGCCTGGAGAAACAGCCATATTCTCCCACGTGGAAGCTGAGAATGACAATTTTTAGGGAATTGTTGGAATTTGGGAGATGGAGACTTGGGAGGTGGAGGAGAGAGAATCTGCGGGTAAATCTACACCTGTACTTTCCCAAAATGACACCATAAATTACCTCTTGAGTAAGCCATTTAGAGATGGGATTTCCGCCGCTAACAGTGTAAAGAATGCAGACTTGGGAGGCACTTAGCTACCGGAGAGACATGCAACAGGCTGACGGCTGGAGACTTTAATTTCTTCGACACACAGCGGAGGCATCCATGCAAGCACCCCGCACGTACCACCTACTATGTGGAGACACGCAGTGAAGAAAAACCTTGTCCCTGTCCCAGAAGAGGCAGGCAAACATCTGCCCAGGGCAGGCCACGCCCCCACCACGCCTCCGAAGGCCAACAGGGCTGCCAGGCCACGCCCCCAAAGGCCAACAGGGCTGCCAGGCCCCGCCCCCGTCACGCCCCCGAAGGCCAACAGGGCTGCCAGGCCCCGCCCCCGCCACGCCCCCGAAGGCCAACAGGGCTGCCAGGCCCCGCCCTCGCCACGCCCCCACCTGGCCTCCAGCTGGAGCAGCTGCTGTCCTGGCTCGTGGGACCCCTTAATGTTTCCCTGGGGAAGGGACTCAGGGCGACCTATGTTCAGGAAAGCGGTTTGCAGCTTCCTCTGCAGACCACCCAGAGAGAGCTCTAAGGCTTAGACTGGAGGGGTGGGGAGCGCCCCGCGGAGGTCCCCCCGCCCAGGCCGGTGCCAGCCAAGCCCCGAGCTCGGTCCTCGCCGCTCCATCTGCCCACGGTGGCCTGGAGCCCGAAGCACCACGGGCAGGGCGGGCGCGCTGCAGGGAGTCGCCTTCCTGGGTCTCTGGCGGTACAACCAGATGTCCTCAGCCTTAGTGTTGTTCTTACACTTAAATACTACCAGGAAAACTGTATCTCTCAAGACAGAAACAGGTAGAAGGTAGAAAATATGACAGTGTAGCGAAAAATTACTAAAACTTGTTACACAAGCCCAACACGACTCATTCACTCACCCTGAATTTTTACTATGCATGTTCGGGCGGGCATGCTCGGGCGGCCAACTGGCGCCGCGCGGGGCAAGTTTCCCGGGGAACCGCGGTCCCACTCGCCGGGGTCTGGTCTGCGGCGGTGCCGACAGCTGGGTCCTGCGCGGCTCTCGGCCCTGCTGCCGAGCACTACAGGCACACGGCCCCGCCGCAGAGCCACGGAGCCGAGGTCCCCGCCACACCTGAGCGCAGCAGGCTGGGCGGCGCCCTCTGAGCAGCGGCGCCCTCCTGGGGGCGGGGAAGACTGCGCAGGGGGCGACGGACAGCCAGAGTGTGTCAGACCGGAAAGGCCTTTGACGCCAGCTTGAATCGCCTCTGGCAGACAACGGAAGAGGACGCGAGAAAGGAACAGCCTGATTAAGCATGTTTTATAGACACAATCACAGTAATAGCACTGGGCACTTAGTGGGCACTCGCTCGGCGTCCAGCGCTGCGCCGAGTGCGCTCCAAGAGGCTAGGAAGTCTTCAGCACACAGTAAACATGCAATAAAGCGAGCCGTTACTGTTAGTAAAAACCATCACCGGACTACACCCACGAAGAAAGGGCTCGTCCCCAACTCCGTAGTTTGACTGAGGGTCACCGAGATCAGCAGTAACCGGACCGAAGTCACCACTGCTGGCGGGCTGGTTCCAAGTGGCCGCACTGCTGGCAGAGGAGGGCCGGGGAGGGGCGGAGGCCAGCTGGCCAGTTACAAGGCGTGCTGGAGGACCTGAAGCTGATCTGAGTGTGACCACGGAGAAGGGCGCCCGTAGAGGACAGCCTGCCCCGAGCGGGCCCAGGCCAGCCTGTGGGGCTGCAGCTCCAGGAGGCGTGTGCTGGCCCACGCACCGCCTGTGAGCAGGTAAGGCTCTTGGCTAACACCCTACAACTCCAGGGGGAAGGAGGAGGGGGCAGGCGGCGGGGTGCAGAGGGAGGTCACAAACTGGAGCCCGGGCTGCAGGGAGCTCCTGCCCCCTCACGTGTGAGAAAGCGTGAACTGGCTTTGCGCGGCGTACAACTCCCTCGCCTTCGACACTCCGCCAGCAGATGGCCCGCTTGCTGCCTGGCCTCTTCCAGGCCTCGCCTAGGCTGCGCGCACGGGTCGGGCTGCACTTAGCAGCCCGCCCACGGTCGTGTGTGTGCCAGGGAGATGCATCGATGGGGCCGGAGGTGGAAGTCATACAATCCCGCCTCAAGTTCCGGCTCTGGGGCTTCCTGTACCTGGCTCAGCAGCTCGGGCCCCGGTGACCTGAAAGGTGTCGCGGTAGGGTTAGGGGCCCAGCACAGCCCGGACACAGCAGGAGCCTGGTGAGCGGGAGTCCGTCATTGGATTCGCTACTCACAAAGGGGGAGGGCGGTGGGGGGGCGACAAGGGACAAGAACAGAGATGAGCGAGAAAAGGGCTCAGCCTCAGGGGTCCTTTACATTGTGGGGGCTGATGCCCCGCTGAAGCGCTGCGCGGCCGGCGGCTCCCAGAGTCACCGCGCGGGGAGCGCCACATGCAAAGCCAGCACGCCCGCGCCCCCACAGGTCCCCATTCCACGCTCCCTCCTGAGGGCCTTGCAACCCCCGCTTCTGGGCACTCCCTGTACCCGCGAGACTGGTGTTCCCGCTGGACGTGGCTCGTCGCGCTCCGTGGCGCGGGGGCATGCGCCGACCTTCACTTCTCCCGGGGCTCGGTGGGCGGCAGAGAAGCTCGGCTGCCCAGGTTCCACCGTCACGGCGCCGCTGGGCGCAGCCGCTCAGCTTCTCTGCGCCCGAGCCTCGGCGCCGCCTTGGGTCGGGCAACGAGGTCACGCGAGAAATCCGGGTTGGACCTTCTGCGGATCGGCCAGGCTGATTTCCGCTCGGTTTCTCTTCGACTGTGATACAAAGTTGAAGATATTTTAAATCTCTGGCTTCGACCCTCGAGTCCCAGACGCCACGCACCACCGCGTAACCGCCGCAGATGGCCTGCCACCCTCGGCCACGGAACAGCACTGGGGCGGCAGAGCCGGCCGCAGGAGGCCCCCGAGGAGCCCGTCCGAGAGTCCCCTAGGAAACGGGGCTCTGAATTACGACTCCATTAGGCTGAGTCCCTACGTGATCTTCTCCATGAGGGAAGGGGAGCAGCAGAAACGGGCGTCAGAGCTGTCGGCGACCTCAGGCGCCCACGCGCAGCCGCTTGGTCAGGGAGGCGTCCCGTCCGGCGTCTCACCAGCCCCTGGGGGCGTCTCCTCCCCGAGAGTCGCTCGACAGCAGTGCGGTGCGATGATGCCTCCGGTTTCAGTTCTCTACTCGCGTTCTCTGGGCTCTCTCTGGTGTTGTCTCCCAACCCCATCTCGCGGCCTCGTCCTCGCCTCTGCCGGCCCTGCTTCTAGCCTAATGTCCAGGTGCAGGTGCACACACCTGCGCTCCGCCAGTCGGGCACCAGGCCCACGTCCCCAGGGACTCTGGCTAACACGCCCACAGGTGACAGCCTCAGAGGCCGGGGCCATCAAAGGCCTGATTTTTCATCTAAGCTGCTGCACCTTCTCTGGGGAACCTCGTTTTAAAAAGCAGGCTCTCGTCTTCTCATTTTGAGTTGTACGAATATTCCACACACCCTGGAATCAAATCGTGGCGCAGCTAGAGGCTTCGCAAGCGCTGAAGCCAAGGTGACGCTCCCCCTGCAGGTGGCTTATGAGGCAGAAGCTTTCACCCTCACCGACTCGCTCACAGCTTTGTCTGTTGTGCTCGTGCTGTTTTGTGTGTGTCCGGAGAAACCTTCGCGTACCCCCAGCAGTGAGGTTTTTTCCAATATTTTCAGAAATTTTACCATCTTCATCTTTTCAATTGAGGTCTTTGATGACTCCTGATTTGATTTTTATGTATGTAAGGAGCGAGTGCTAAGGTAAGTTTTTGCATCCTGGTAATAAAGTTCTAGCACCCTTTATTCGAACAGCTCACCCTTTCCCTCTCCCACCCACTGGGCACTCTGTCCACCCTCAGAGGGCCATGCACCAGCGGGCCCATCGCCAGACCCCCCTGGCCTCGCGTGTTCGCCTCACGCCAACACCTCCGTCCTGGCTCCTTGGACTCTGCTGTCCGGGCCAGCTCGGGCCCCCGCACTTCCACATTGATTTTTGACTCAGCCGTCAGCTTGCTTTCGGCCTGCTGTCATTCCCACTAGCGCACACAGAATCTAAGAGTCAGCCTGGCGAGCGCCGTCATGGTGACCCTAGGCACCTGCCCACGAACACGCACATCTTTCAATGTCCCTGTTTGCTGGGCTCTTTTTCCTCAAGAAAACTTTGGTAATTTTCAGTGTGTGGTTCTTGTACACACTTTGTTAAACGTCCCCCTAAAGTAATGTATTTACGTTCCCATAAATGGTATTAGAACCTTCATCCCATTTCCTAAATTTTCATTAACATTAAAATAAAATGGATGTGTTTATGAACCTTACTACCTTGTTAAAATGACTCAATTCTTCTGCTATTCTAGCAGGCTTTTTATAAATGCCTTGGGATTTTCTATGCACAAAGACTTACTTCTTCCCACCTGTGAGGCTGATGTCACTTTCGTTCATACGACACCGGGGAGTGTCTGCGCAGGGTGACAGGACGTGAGAGGGCGTGGCCTGGCCTCGTGCAGGACAGCAGCCACCAGGACCGTGGGGCCGGCAGCTTCCTCTGCACACCCCGCTCAGCAACGAGCGAGTGTCGTTCCATCTGGTGCTCGGTGATTCTACATTGTGTGTGTGTCTCTTATCAAAGATGTGCTTTACATATTATGCGAGTGCAGATTTTTATCCTCTTTGCTCTGCTGACAGGGTGAATTATTCCAATTGAATTTTGAGAGTGTAATCCAACGCCTGTCTCTAGAATAAACCCCACTGGGCCGTGATGAATCACCCGTTCCTCACAGCCTCGCTGCCAAGCAGGTACTCACTGGTCCCGAGCCTGTGCCGACGCGAGCCTGTGCCGACACCGAGCGTCACCGCAGAGCAGAGGGCTGTCTGGGCGCTCGCGAGTAAAGCTGCACCGCACCAAGGAATGCCAGAGAGAGAGCAGCCGGGGCCGCTTTTCCGAAACAGAAGAAAAAGCCGCAGCCTCTCAGCTGGCATTTCTTCCCCGTTTCCTTACTTGAGAAACTCGAGAAGTGATTTATCAAAAAAGTTAAGTTCTCGGCCAACACAGGACAGAGTCAGCACTTCTTACCCAAGGGAGACCGGATGGAGAGCGGAGGTATGCAGGGGAAAGCAAGGTGCACACACCAGCGAGCAATTCATGGGGCGCACGGACCAGGGCTCCCCGGCGACTGGATGTTCAAGTTCACCCTCAAGTGCCAAGCCACACTCGGGCAAACCCCGCCCTCAGGCGAGCAGTTTCTGACAGAGGCCACTTGGCTGACGGCTTGCAGGGTGGGGCTGAGTGGGGGCGGGGCGACTTCAGAACAGCCTGGGAAACCATCAGCACCTGCCTCCTCCCACCCCCAGGTGCATTCATGTTAGCTCTGATCACGGGCCAAAGGAGAGCACCTTTCTTGCGGACCTACTGTGCGCAAGGTGCTTCGTGGGCATTTTCCTATTCCCAAGAGGAATAGGAAACAAAAAGGCGAGGCTCACAGAAACTCAGGAACTAGCTGGCAGACATGCTCGGCCCAGAATGTGACCCCAGGCCAACTGTTAGAGCAAAAGACCTTTCCTGGCCCCACCCCTGCAGTACACCGGGCTCCCGGGAGCAGGCCAGTGTTTCTGGTGCGCCCGCGGTGCGGGGAGGGTAGGGGGCGGGGGGCAGGAGGCTGGGGGTGCACAGAGAAGGCCTGTGTGTCAGCTCCTGTCGCCCCTCCCACCGCCCAGCTAGGACTCGCGCTCTGCCTGGGCCTGAGCTGCTCTGACGGGGTCGTTGGGCACCAGGGCTGTTGTCAGGATCGCATGAAACCATGAAACCGTGGGTGTTCTGGCTCAGCACGGGCATTTGACAAAGTGCATCCCTTCTCTTCATAAAACACGGTAGTGTGGGCCCTCCCTGGTGGTGAAGCAGGTTAAAGCACTAAGAAGCTAAAGCCACTTCAGCACAAGTTCGATCCCTGCCCCGGAGGTGACCACATGGCTCGGCAGACCTCTCCTGACCCGCCCGCTGCTCCCCTCAGCAGTGGACTTCATCAGTCAGCCTGTTTTGCTCCCCGCTCTCTCTCCGGTGAGACATCTGCACCTCTGGCTTGCACCCCAGTTCTTGTATGCACAAGTAAACAGAACAAATCTTAAAAAAAAAGAATCTAAACCACCTGGGTGCAGTGCCGCCTTCAAGACCAGTCCCTCAAAAGGCTGTAGAATGTGTCAGCCCAGCCAGGCATGAAGGCCAGGGGCACGGGGAAGTGGCCAACCCTGAGGAGGCGCCACAAGGAGGCGGCTGCGTGGCCCTCAGCATGGGCACCGGCCAACCTTCCCCGGCGGGTCTGCTCTAAGGAGTCGTTGTTGATGCAGCGGAGGAAAAGCCAGCCTTCCACCTGGACCAGGCCTCAAGCAGCCCGCCACACACACCTCTGCTCCTCAACTGCTTGGGACAGAGTTTCTGGATGAACGATCTTTGACATCCCTGGCTCAACCACGTGGCACGTGAACACGCATCCAAAATTTATTTGTGCGCACAAGGACTGGGGTGCAGGCCAGAGGTGCAGGGCGGAGAGAGGATTCCCCAGAGACAGAGTGGGGGCAGGATGGCAGATCCACTGAAATACACGGCTGAGGGGAGTAGTGGGGAGACAGGAGGGGTTTGCAAAGCAAAGCGAAGAGCATCTCATCGAAAAGCCCTCCGGCAGCAGCGACGGTGCAGAAGCCGGCGCCGAGATGGCCGGGCCTGCTCCAGGCTCGGGCTGCTGGAGATGGCTGAGGCCGCCTGCGGGCTCGGGGAGGGGCAGGAGCGGTGTGTCACCAAGAGCAGAGGGACGGGAGCCACAGCGGCCCATTCTCCCCACGACTGTTTATTCCTGAGCTTTTCCTTTCCATTGACTTATTTACAGCGGTGACACCGACTGACACCGGGGTGCCAGTCACAGGAGCAGGGCCCACGGCTCCTGCGGTGCCCAGACAGCCTCCAGGGAGTCTTTAGACATTACTGCAGTTTCTTTCGGATCCATTCAACAATGACTGGCAGCCAGACTGTCTGCGCTGCCCTAGGTGCTGAAAATGAAAGCTGAGCCAAGCCCAAGGAGCTCTGCGCTGGGGAAGCCTAGGTCAGCTGGGGCAAGCCAGCAGGGGCGCCGAAGGCCCCGCCAGGTCCAGGCTGCGTGGAAGCGCTGACGAGCTGTGCGCGGCTCTGGCAGACTGAGCGGGCTAATCCGCCTGACACGGCGAGGCGCCCACCGGCGCTCTGCACAGCACTGCCCAGCGTCTGTGCATGTGCTGCAAAGCCCCGGTAACCCCCGACCCCGACAACCTGACTGAGCCAGAGGAGGACTGCAGGGAGGGAGGGTTCCTGATGAAAGCAGTCACCATGGACTGCAAGGATCCCAAAAGTCCTGAAAGGATCATGGGTGCACGAGGAACATTCTTCTGAGCTCTCCCCATAACATCTGCTTGCAGCCCTCCCTGGTGGTGCAGCGGGTGAGGACGCAGCACTGCAAGCCGGCCACAGCCACTTCAAAGCCAGTTCCATCCCCCCAGAGGTGACTCACAGAGCGCAGCAGACCTCTGTCTCCCCGCTGCTCCCCTCAGCAGTGGATTTCATCAATCTGCCTGTGCTGCTCCCTGCTCTGTCTGGTGAACCCTCTCACCCTGCACCCCTGGCCTGCATCCCAGCTCTGTGTGCATAAATAAATAAATCTTTAAAAAAAAAACAAAAACAAAAAACACTGTTTAGAATTTCACAAGCAGGAGACGGCCCACATCTCTGAACTCATTAACTTTGAAATTGTGGAGCAGATTAAAGGGTTCCTTGAACTTTTATACTTAAGGCTTTGTAGAAAGAAATTCCCGGTCTCCAACTCTTCCTGGGACAGGTTAGAAATGATTAGGAACTGAGCTGGGTTTGCTGCTTTGCGAGCTTTTCTTGTCTCGCGGGGCCGGAACGGACGCATCCTTCAGGCCCAGGGGCGTCTCATTCTCCGCTTCTCACAGGCCAAGAGTGGAGGCTCCGAGGGCAGAAGGCTCGTCGCCGCGCTCTGGGACGGGGGGTGAGTCCTCAGGGCCTGGTCAGAGCCCGGGAAGCGGCACAGCGAGGCTCACGCGGCCACAGGGACCGGCTTTGGGGCAGGGGTCTGAACACGGACCCTGGCGCTGCTGGGCTCGGGCTCAGCGTCTCATCTTCCAAGCTCTCGGTCACTTCCACCTGAGCAGCGCGCAGCTGTCGCCGTGGGAAGCTGCGCCGTTGCCGGTGGGAAATCTCTGCGCCCCACTCGGAGCCTCTTGCCGGCGCCTCTCTCTGACCCGGGCCTGCCACCAGCCTGTATCCTTGAGCATGAAACGAGCCCTGAACAGCGGCTGCCACAGCGTCCCCTCCCAGCCGGGAAGCTTCACCCTGCCACCTCCGGGCCGGAGGCTGGGGCTGTCTGTGGCCTGTGGCGGCGCCGGCTGAGAGGCCTCGTCACCCTCACGCAGCTCAGGCTGGGGACCTCAGCGCTTTCCTGGCAGAGGCCTCCAAGGGGGTGGCCCACATGCAGTCGTGACGACGTAACCACGGCCAGAGCTTCAGGAACCCCCGTTGCGCCCTGCAAAGGCCAAAGTGACACGTGTTTCACGTGACTTGGCTCCCTCTGACTGCTAGACTGCTGAGGGGCAGCATCTCACAGGGTGGAGCACCCCATCAGCTCTTCCAGAAAGATCCACCACCAGGTGCGCCCACCCGCAGAGAGCCAGCAGGGGGTCTTCCTCTTTTGCAAGTTTCCTGGGAAAAGTTTGCATGAAATTAATGTTATCTGACCATCACCATTTGGGAAGATGTATAAGTAGAGCCACCTAGGCTTGGAATTTTCTCTATTGCAAGGTTTTTTGTTTTGTTTTGTTTTTTAAAGTTTTATTTATTTATGCATACAGAGAGGGGGTACAGGCCAGAGGTGCAGGGACGGTGAGAGGACTCACCCAAGACAGAGTGGGGAGCAGAACAGACCAACTGACAAAGTCCACTGCTGAGGGAAACAGTGTGGAGACAGGAGCGGTCTGCCATGCCCTGGGGGGTCACCTCAGGGTGGGGATCGAACTCATGATGAAATGGCGTTAGCTTCTTAGTGCTGTGCTGTAACCTGCTGCACCACCAGGGAAGGCCCTTGTTTGTTTTGTTTTGTTTTGTTTTTAAATCTACGCCCTTAATGTTTGTAGTGTTACTCAGATCATCTATTTCTTTCTCAGAATTCTGGTATTTCACCTTGCAAAGAGCGTGTCTGCCTCACCTGCTTCCAAGCTGACTGATTTGTTGCCAGTAAATATTGTCCATGACACAGGGCTGCCTCCCTGCTAGTATCTGTACGGTCTGTCGTGATGCCTCCTCTTTCACCCTAACATCCACGATTCCTGTCTTTTTCCCCCTGAGTAATGAAGCTAGCAGTTGGCAAATTTTTTTTAAAGTATGAGATTCTGGTTTCCTTTATTGTGTAAAGACTTTGTTGTTCCCTGGTTCACTGATTTTGCTCTAATCTTTATTATTTCCATGTTTTTTAGGCATAATTTCCAATTTTTAGGTTGAATTTGCAAGTTTTTTTTACTACTTCATTGAAGTTCAGCCTGAGGACTATGGACTGGAGGTGAGAATTCCTGTCCAACACAGGGAGTAGGTATCCTAATCCCCCAGGAGCGTTTTCATGGTGCCCCACAGCTATAGGTGGTATTTTCACTCCTTTCAAAATACTTTCTAATTTTTTTCCCTTTTTGGCCATGGGTTAATTATAAGTGAGTCATTTTGTTTCCAAATGTTTGCGCATTCTGTCAGAGATCTGTTTCTCACTGGTTTCTATTTTTATCTTACGACAGTTAAGAAAAATTACTATTTTGTAAAATGGGAATCCTTCTCATTTACTGAGATCTGCTCTGCGGCCCTCTTCTCAGGCTGTTTCTCCAGAGAAACGAGCCCCAAAACCAGGGTGCTGTGTGGGGCATCTGCCGCGCATGTGTGGACATTTGTTTCATTTTCAGAAGCTGACCTACGAGACTGTGGTGGCTGCCAAGTCTGAAATTTGGAGGCAGCAGACAGGCTGGACACCGAGGCGGGACGCTACACCCCGAGGCAGAATTCCTTCTCCAGGGAAACTCAGCTTTTGCCCTAAGGCCTTGCCTTCCATGGGGCCCAACCCCGGGGTCAGTGGAGTCCCCCCTCCCTGCCAGGCTGACCCCACCCGTCAGCCCCTGCCCCGGTAAAGCTTGCCTGCTCTGGCAAGAAGTGACCCAGACCCCTCAGGGACGCCCAGGAGACAGACAGCGCCTGAGGGGGTGCTGACGAGCAGTGGGGGAGGAAGTGCCTGAGGAGGCTGGTGGGCTGAGGCGGTGGCCCACAGACGCGAGGGGCAAGACACCCAGACACAGAGCTCAGGCGGCGTGGGTGGTGACCGCAGGCGAGTCTCCAGACGGAGGAGACGAGTCGGCCCTCGCCTGCTCTCTCCAGGAAGACACCCAAAAAGGAGACGCTTCAAGCTTGCTCCCACTGTCCCCACAGCCGCCCCCCCGGGCCCCCATCCTAGCGGGGTATTCTTACACCCCCTCCCACATCTGTTCCAGCAGCTGCACCCTTGTGAGAAAAGTGACTCCCCGCCTCAGGGAGAGTGGGGGGCCAGCAGCCGAAGAGCCTGGCCAGGGCCAGAGCCTGGGCTGTCCCCGGCTACCAGCTCATTTTTCCAACCACATCTTTCTCTTCTGAAGCCCTGAGTCTTTGTTCCTGGTCATGATTACTGATGCAGGTTTATTCTCGTCCCCATCAGGGTCTTTCCACATCTCATTCAACCTCCCAGCAGCTCTGTGAAGGAAGCAAGATTGTCCCATTTTACAGATGGGGAAAATGAGGGTGGAGAGGCCATGCTGCCACGCCTGGCCCACGGGACACTGTCTGGCCACTGGGTCCACACACACCAGCGTGCAGCCCTGGAAGGTCCTCGTGGTCAGCCAGTCCCAACCACGGTCATGGCTGGTGCTTGCTGAGTGGGGAAAGATCTCTCTGGACATCAGAAAAAACACCTGTCTCTCCCCCACTTCTTGGGGGCATCCCAGAAGCCGCTCCCACTGAGTCCCTTGTTTCCATGACTACGCCGTGCCTCGGCACCCATCTCACAGGGCTGCTGGTTTCCAGTGAGACGGCATCACTGCTGCTTTGGGGAGACGGGGCAGATAACAGCTGGCAGTCAGGGCAGACGCCCCCCAACACCGTGCAGCACAAGCTGCTCCCCGCACCCGGCCCAGACGCCCCGGGAGCTCGACGGCATCACAGGCCAGGCTGGGACAGACCAGCCGGAATCGAGCGGCTGGTGGTGAGCCGCCGCCTCCGGCCCACAGTGCCTCTGTCAGCGCGAACTGGCCTGTGCCCGGTGCCTTCCCCACGGCACCCAAACCCCCAGCCCTGCACCGCACCTCAGAGCGTACGCGTCTCACCAGCCACAGCCTGCGACTCTGCATGGCGTCTGGCGTGGCCCCAAGGGTCCTGCGGGCAGGCTGACCTGGACAGTCACCTCTGGTGACCTCGATGTCAGCGCCCCAGTCAGAGCCGTGAGCACGACAGGCTGCCGACCGTCCTCCAGCCCTGGGCGGCCCTGCGCTCACCTGGGCCCCGAGCCCCCTGCCCGCCAGCGCCGGCCTCTCCCAGACGCCCGGCCTCACAGTGCCAACACACAGCGGGGGAGGTGGCCCGCGGGACTGTCCAGGTTAAAGGATAAGCCGCTAAGCTGCCGTCAAGCAATAAAGGTTTTTCAAGTAAACAGGAAGGAGGCAGGAAATATTCCACTTCAATTGGTTCTGTCCTTAATTCAACCGAGAAATTCGCGACGTTGCAATCAACCAAGAGTTCACAACACCAAACACAAGACACGAGTGTTGTGGCAACTGCTTTCCAGAACATTCCGAGGAAGAAAAACACGAAGAAACCAGCCTGCCACCCACACAACTCTGCTTCCCCCAAATGCGAGTCTGCTCTCAGGCCACACTTCCCTTCCCGAAAAGTAAGCACGAGTTTGCCCCCAGGCCTCGGCGGGGGACCCGCAGGACCCACTCACCTTCACCGGGCTCGCGTCGCCCGGCCTGCTGCCCTCGGCCGGGTTCCCGGGTCTGCTCTCCGCACGGGGCCGCACGGCCTGTCGCAGGGGGCTGCACAGGGGGAACCCACTCACGCTGACGCCGTCTGCAAGGAGAACAGGGCCAAGGCTCAGGCTGGCCTGCAGCGCC
>NW_004567110.1:2327431-2327877 GCF_000260355.1 Condylura cristata | reverse complement strand
TACAGACGTGAAAGATGAAAGAGAACAAACATCACCAGGCCCCGCGACCTTCGCCGCGTCTGGAACTCCCCCGCTCACGCGGCCCACCTCACATCTGCCGCAAGCTGCCTCCTCACCAGCTTCAAGAAGCTGCTCTCTGGGCGGGCCTCAGCCCGTGACCTGGCGAGCACCCCACATGGGCCCTATTGTGGCATCCCGGGCCCGCCCTCCAGCCTCAGAGCGCCTGGCACCTGGCCCGGCACCCAGCCCGGCCGGCCCCGCCCCCTGGCCTGGAGCCCTCGCGAGATCCACCCGCGGCGCCTGCCGCCTCGCTCACGCCCGAGACTACGTTTCCCAGAAGAGACTGCGGCGCCGGCCCAATCCGGACGCGGCCCTCGGGCTTTGTGGCCGGCGCCATCTTCCGGCTCCAGGCGGTGCGTCCGCCGGCTCCGAGGGGCCCGCGCGCG
>NW_004567110.1:2325747-2327093 GCF_000260355.1 Condylura cristata | reverse complement strand
CAGGCCCCGCCCTCAGCCGGCCCCCTCACAGAGGCCGCGGGATGGTGGCAAGACCATGGGCCTGCCAGGCAGCCTCCTCTCGCAGCAAGGAGGGCGGGCGCTGGCTCTGGCGACGGGCCTCACGTAGGCTTTGCTCACCTCGGCGCGGCAGGCCGGCGGGCTGGCTCGGGCCCGCCAGGCAGACAGGCGGCACGGCAGAACCGCCGCAGGCCTGGGGAGAGCTGCACCCGCTGTCCGCTCAGACCCGCCCCCTAAAACCACTCTGCCGGCCGTGCCCACCGGAGGGACGGCGGCTCCAGAGGCGGCGAGGCGCCGCCTGCCTCGGAGCGCCAAGCCACGGCGGTTTTACGTGACTTGGGCGGAGAAGGAGCCGGTGCGAGCCTGGCTCCGGGCGGTGGCACGATGCCCTGGGCACCGCCCACGGTCCCACCAGGCCTGAGAAGCGGGGCCGCTGCGTGCAGAGGGCCGCAGGCCCCCGGGGCCAAGCCCTGTGGTGCCGGCACGCAGAAGGAGGGCGCCCAGCGTGGGGAGCCGCGGCAAGGCTCTGGCCCACGGTGCGCCAGGCAGGGGCAGGCGGCCGGGGCCCAGGAGGGGCTCGGTGTGGACGCCGTGGAAACCAAGGGACACGAGGGAAGGGAAGGTCAGAGGAAGCAGCTGCGAGAACGGCACGCGGAAGCCTCGGAGCAGCCGGGCACGGCATCTCGGCCGCCACTACCAGACCCGGGCTCCCCCGCCACAGCAGCAACAGCCTCTGCGGCCTCGGCGCCATGAGGGCCCGTGCAGAGGGCCCACGCAGGCGGAGGCTCCCTGGCAGCTGTGGCAGAGGGGCAGAGAGCGCCACAGGGCAGACAAGGGGCAGACACGGGGCAGACACGGGGCGTGGGCGAGCTCAGCTGCCCGCTCTGCTGCTCCCGGAGCGGGGCAGCCCCGTGGGCCACGGCCGGGAGCGGGCAGCCGAGACCGCTCTGCTCTCAGCCACGGCTGCACGTGACACGCATACAGCCGAGGGCCCTCTGCTAGCTCAGGCGAAGAGAAGCCCAGCGCACACAAAAGCAAGCGGGATCGGACCTTAGGAGCCCAGCCAGGCCATCAGCAGACAAAAAGGAGGATGCAGGGCGCCATTAATTCCAACATACGTGCCAGAAAGATCAGGGTCAGGCTTTGCCTGACCAAAACGGAAACTTTCTACTTCAAAACGAGCTAAAAGACATGAAAAGATGATACAGACGTGAAAGATGAAAGAGAACAAACATCAGAAAACGGAAGCCTTCAGATGGGTGGCGGGGGGAGAATTACAGCTGAGTAAAGTCCGTCTCTCCGGGGCGCGCGTCTCTCCGGGGCGCGCG
>NW_004567110.1:2324729-2325483 GCF_000260355.1 Condylura cristata | reverse complement strand
GCGGCCTCTGGGAGGACACACGGGATGCCGGCGCCGTTTCCCGCGCTTCAGCTGAAGCGGAGCCGTCGGCGTCCCGCGGCAGGGCCGTGGCCGAAGGCAGCTATGCGTCCTGCGGCGTAGTAGTCAGCCGCGGAAAGGGAGGCCTTGCTGTCCGCAAGGACACATGCAGCTGGACGGGAAGGCGGCCAGCGAAGTCAAGCCAGGGAAATCAGGACGGCGTCCTCGTATGGCACAGAGCCGTCAAAGGGACACACAGAAGCCCAGGGGACCAAACGCTCGAACTGTGACTGCAGAGTGGGGGCTGCGGACGGGGCTAGCCGGGGGGGGGGGGGGGGGGGGGGGCGGCACTTGGACCGTGGCTGAGAATCATCAAGGCTTGGGCAGGGGGTGCAGTGACATGCACCGGAAGGGGTGACCCCGCGCCCCTGAATCATACACAGTGCTACAAATCAACATCGCCTGGATGAGCGGTGCTTAGAAAGAAACTTGCTTAAAAAGAGAAGACCGGAAGAGCACACGGCACCGAACGCCGGCCAGCACAGGGTTTCTTTAGTGCGAACACTGAATCTGGGACGACAGAAACGCTTGCACCTACACCGTGAGCTCACGGACTGTCAGGCGTCGGCAGCAGCACCTCACAGCGGAGGAACATACTTGACCCACCGCAGAAAAGCCGACCGAGCCAGCTCCGGACCCGCGAAGCGCCCCCAGCGCGGCCTCGGAAGCTCCCGGCGGGCGGGCGTGAGCACACGAG
>NW_004567110.1:2323153-2324474 GCF_000260355.1 Condylura cristata | reverse complement strand
GGGGTAATGCAGAAAAGGCAAAACATTTCAGGCCCCTTATGGCGGGGCCCTGTCCACCGAGGAGGCGGGAGGACCGGCGGGCGGGCAGGGGCTGGAGGCCACCAGAGCTTCCAGAGGCGACGTCGTGGTGCTGTGAGGTGCAAGGGTCAGTGAAAGAACAAGAGCGGAAAGAGAGATTCCAGGCTAGCACAGCGCTGGAGCTGTCCTTTAAGGGGCCTGTGACCATCATTCAGGACAAACGTGGCCAGGGCTGCGGACAAAGCCACCAGGCGCAGCCCCATGCCGGGAGCAGGAGCCGGGGGAAGCGGCGCGGCCAGGGAGGGGCCGCACGGGCCCGGCGTGCTCCGCTTGGCCCACAGCGCTGAGCTGTCTGAGGGGCTGATGCAGAGCCACTGAGCCCGTCGTGGGCACAGCGCCCAGGGCCCCGCAGAGGGGGCTCGGACGAGCTGGGGGGGCGAGGGGGGCTGCATCTCAGCTCGCCCCACTGTGCAGGCTGCCCACAGGCGCCCTGGGCGGGATCAGCCCCGAGGGAGATGCCGCTGAGTGGGGTGCGCAGTGAAGGGGTACTGGCAGCCCCACGTGCCCACTGTTCCCCGCAGGCCGTGTCTGGAGCCACCGCCCTGCACCCCTGGGCTCACAGCGCCACGCCGGCTACCTCGACCTTGCCGGGACAAACATACGCTGAAACAATCGTTCTAAAGCCTTTGTGGGCTGCACCCCCCGCCCCACCCCACTTTTCCAACCACCGCGGGGGCCTGCGTCCTCGGGGAGACCCCCAGCACGGCCGCAGCTGCACCGGCCACTGGAGGTTTGATGCACCCCGAAGTCCTCCCTGCAGAGGCGGCTAATGAGCCAGGCGCCTCCTCCAGCACAGCCCAAGGGGCACCGGGGCCTGCACCGGCAGGCGTCCCCCACCTCCCCTACCGCAGCACGCACTTGCGCCCGTGGCCGCTCCCGGTCCTGGCCCCAGCGTGGGGGTCTGCAGCGTGGCGGGAGGGCGGGGCGGGGCCCTGTGTGCTGGCTCCCCCCTCTGCGTGCTCCTCGACCTCCGCTTCTGTGATGGCTGCCGTCGGCTCCTCCCCACCCGGCCTGCGCCCGCTTCCCCTAACGCGTGCCTGGGCGGCGCCGCCCCTCGCCGAGGCCGCATGGGGGACACGGCTCTCGCCGCTCTGCCTCCCTCCCGGGTCCCGCCCATCGTGTGGCCGAGTTTTCCCACCGGGGGCCACGTCCAGAACCTGCGATCAGGCCTCGGTGCCTCAGCTACTGTTCGCCAGCCTCGGGCCAGGTCTGTCTGCCGGCCCTCGGGCCCCAGGGAGGCCGC
>NW_004567110.1:2318455-2322328 GCF_000260355.1 Condylura cristata | reverse complement strand
GGCGCCCTTTATCTAAAGCCGCTCGTTTCCAATAGTTGGAGGTCTCTAGTCACACTGCAGACGCGGTTTTCCTGAAGCGTGCGCAAGTGCAGGCATAACCGTGTCACCCTCAGATACTGTAGCAGTACCTCCCGCCACTGTTTCAATGTCCTTGTCACACCCAAGAAACTTGTCGCTGACACAATAATATCAAATACCGTTCGCTACATATTCGATTTCGTTGATTGTCCCCGAACGTCTTTAGACTTCCTTTAGCCTGGGACATGACTAAGGATTGCACATGGCATCTGATTGTTACAGCCCTTCAGTTTCCCTTAATCTAGAACAGTCCTCCCACCTCCTTTACAAGATAGGAGTCATTTTTGCAAGCCATCTACTTTACAGAGCTGTTGGGGAAATATTAAATAGAATGAATACCCAAAAATGGCTATTAAGTAGAATGAATACCCCAAAAGTGGCTATTAAATAGAATGAATACCCCAAAAGTGGCTAATCCAGACCTTCCGTGCTCAATAAATACTAATCGCCTCGCATCTGTCCGCAGCCCACTCCGAGGTCAGTGCCCTGCATGGCTGGCAGCTTACTCATGGCTGTGCCCTGAAAAGTGGCCCCAACCCCGGGGCCGTCGTTAGCATGAGCCCATGCCTGCGACACACCCCGGGACCAGCGGGGTCACCGCTCAGGGCTTCTGATGTGCCGGGGGTGAGTCACGCGCTGGCCACCCCCCAGGCCAGGGGCACAGAGGAGTAGGTGCAGGCTGAGTGCAGGCTGCGCGCAGGCCCCGCCCGGCCGGACCACAGAAGAGGCCCGACCACCCCGGCTCCGGGGCTCTGGGGGCAGGGGTCGCCCCCGCCTGCTGAAAACCCTGCCCTGCTGATGACCACTGTCTGAGCCTGGAAGGCTAGGATGTGCCCCCAGCCCGGCTCTGGCAGACTCGTCACGGGAGGGCTGGCTGGAAACCAGCACCGCGGGCCCCGTGCGGCCTCCGGCCCCCCCGGGACGAGGCCGCCTGCCGCCAGCGAGTTTGAGTTGCCATCAGAATTCCAGCTCCCTTTGATCTGGTCTTGTCCTCGCAGCAAGGAGACGGCAAGCCCAAACTGCGACCGCACTCGGCAGGTGGCTGGGCTGAAAGGGGGCCGCGATGGGCCTTCTGAGGCCGAGCGGCTGCCCGGCCAGCACACTGGGAGAGGCGTCCGGCAGCCGTCCGGGGGTGGCCGGCAGCGGCGGGGCGAGCCGCAGGCTGGGGGGCGCTCACCGTCACAGAGGTCCTGCAGCAGGCCCTCCTGGCAGGAGAAGTCCAGCTTCGCCTTGATGCTGACGGTGAAGGTGGCCACCTCCCCGGGCTGCAGAGGGAACTGGGCGAGGGCCTCTTCCAGCTGCCAGCTCAGGAAGTCGCCACACAGCTTTTCTACGACGACAGAAAAGAGGGGCCCCCCGCTGTCACCGGACGACGGGGCCCACCCACCGCTCTCAGGAGCGACACACTGCATGCGTGCCGGAGCAGCCCTCCAAGAACGCTGGAGAACCACGGGTGTGGCAGGCGGTCGCTGCGCCGCTGAGGGAGCCAGGCGCGGGCACGCCGCCCTGCGGCCCAGGGGAGCGCAGCCTGCGCCCACGCGAGGGAGTCGCCAGCCGGTTACTCTGTTAGGAAACTCCTCAGGGCTGCCTGGCGTGCCCACCTTTGGTAGTGAGAATCTTGGAGGTGACTTCCAGCTTCTCCAAAGGTTCCATGCCAATATTTTCCAACTTAATGACAAGCTGCTGCGTCTCTCCGTTGTACAGCTGCACGGACACGTTAGTGGGTATTTCGTCCCCCGAGGAAGGCTGCAGTGCGTGCGCAGACCTAAGGCAGCAGCGAAGGACAGAAGCGGGAAAGACTGGCATTTTGGAAGAGTGTCAAGGCAGAGGCCACCACTGTTCCCTTCAGGGAGAGAGGCCAGGGCACGTCGGCCTTCATCCTCTCAGCCGCGGCCATCGGGACTGGGGGTGAGCCCCAAGGCACCTCCCGCGCCCAGTGCATCCGACACATGGTGGCCCGGGGGTCTCAGGATGCATAAAACACTTAATTGCTGGGTTATGTGCAGCCAAAGAGGAACAAAATTAATTCAAATGACCTCAGAGCATGTCTCTCAAAAAAAATAAACACTCTTGCTCAGAACAGTCTTGGGGAAACCCACAGATTTAAGAAGAAAAGGTCAGTGAGCCACTCTGACCCACGGAAGGAGAATAAGAAGCTCAAGGTCCCGTGAAAGGCTGCTCCGGGCACTCAGGAGCCCCGCCTCACCCCAGCCCCGCGGCACCACCCCCGGAGAGGCCCACAAACACGTGGGCACCCTGAAGCACTTCTGCAGGCCTCAGGCCCGCCCTAAGACAGCAGAAAGGACGGCCACGGGGGCGTCCTTCTGCCGAGCAGACAACCCAACCTGTAAGGGCAAGGAAAGGGTTATGCAATGTTGGGGTGCCGGACGGCACGCTTCTGTGGCACAACGAAGACAGAGGCACTGTAGCATGTTGCGTGGCTGTGCCCAGGGGCCGTCCCGGCCCCACGTGACGGCACGGAGGGCCGACGGCGTGACACGCGTGTCTAGGACGGGAGGCGCCTGGGCCCGGACGCGCCTCCTTCCTTCTTCACGCCCTCCTACAGCGTCAAAAGATCTTTTTGAAGACGGGGTCTCCCCGCAGCCCGGGAAATCTTAACCATCTTTTAGAGAAGTGCGATCCCCAAGGCTGCTGTCACACTGTTGGAATCCTGGGCGCCACGCTCCGGTCTGTCCCAGTTCAGCCAAGCAAAGCGTGTTCCTGCGGGCGGCCGGGCCCCCCCCATACGCGACCACGGGAACCGTGACCACCCGCCCTGGCACCGCCACCCGCTGAGGGGCGCTGGGAGCCAGCCCGGCCCACCTGGGCAGAGACGTGCTGAGCTGGAGCCTGGGCAGGGCCGGGATGACCTCCACAGTGGAGCCGCTGGTCTTCACCCCCGGGAGGTTGTCCAGCAAGCAGTCGCTGAAGACGCCAAAGACCGTGGTGTGGTAACCTGGGCACAGAGGGAAGGGAAGGGTCCCGGAAGCTGCCTGGGGGCAGCCCCGCGCTGTGGGGCCTGGGCCGATTCAAGCGCGGGCACCGGCCAGCTGCCCCGCGCCCCACTGAGCCCCCGGGCCCCGCGGCGTGAGCCCGTGGTGGACAGGTGGAAACAGGCAAGGCGCTGGGGGGAGCTGCCAGCACCGAGTGGCTTAGCTGAGCTCGGCCCTTCACTAACTTGCTTTCCAAACGCCTGCAGTGAGGCTGCAGCCAGCTAGCATCTTTCCAGAATGTGTGCCTTGCCACGTATTTGAAAAACGGTCCAAAAGCGACTGCTGAGAGGCAGAGCTCAGGAGCCGGCCCAGCTGTCCTGACGGCCGGTGGCCCGCTGGGTCTCGAGCCCGCGGCTCAGGTGAGCACGTTTCCCAGCAGCCCGGCCCTCCCGCCGGGCAGCCCCGGAGGCGGCTGACGCACAGCTCTGACAGGGCCTTGGAACGCCGGAGGTAACGCAGACAGCCACGCTGGCCGTGCGCCAAGGCAAGCGCCGAGGCCGAGCGTGGCGGCCTGCGCTCCTCGCTCCCGCTGGGGCTAAGCCCGGCCCCCGGGACCCCGTGCCCTCGCCGCCCGCCCGCCGCGCACCAGCCTCCCAGGGTACCCCCGCACCCACACTCCCTTCTTGATAACGTGGTTTCTGAAGACTCTTTCACTCAACGTGCAAACGCGTTCTTCCCGGCGCTAACACCCGCACGCTTTTCCTCCTGTAAACCCGCTTGCCACATGGCTCCGTCTGCGAAGCAGCCCACAGGGCCCGCCCGCGCTGTTCTTTCTGCCTGGAGCCCCGCCCCGCCCCGCCCC
>NW_004567110.1:2316537-2317561 GCF_000260355.1 Condylura cristata | reverse complement strand
GCGCGGCACATGTCCTGCGTGTGAGACGCACGCGAAGTGCGTGAGCGCGCAACAGCCCTGCCCGCTAGTGCTAAAGCAAACACGGGCACCTGCCCACGCCTGCTGGGCGGCAGCGGTGGACCGCGGGGCGGCCCCGGCCGAGCCCACCGTTCTCCGCGACGCCTCCCGCCCACGCTCGAAGCCGTCCATGAGTCCGTGGCTGTTAGCCTGACCATTATTTGTCCTGGTGGGAATTTCCATTTCGTTCTTTGTTTTTGCTAATATTTGACTTTAAGATGCTCGTTATTTTTAGACCTGTTGAAATGGAAAGCTACTTCTTGACAAAAAATGTGCCTGCAAAGGAAGAGCAGCAGGCAAAAGACACCTTGACCACTCAGGGAAAGTTCTCCAAACAGCCGTTATCCCCAAAACGTCTCTGACAGCCTGACCGAGGGGACAAACAGCCGGACAGATACAACCCTGGAGCGCGGTGGAGGAAAACGCTGGGCCTGGAAGGGCCACTCTGGCCGAGGCCAGTGAGCTCTGGCTGATTTGGGGAGACAGTGCCCGGGGCCGGCTCCCTAGAAATCATCTTCAACATCAGCTTCTGGCCTGCCGGAACTGAGACTCATCCCAGGATGCTCAGCTGAGCCAGCGGGGCTCCCCCAAGCGCTCCTGCCTCTCCAGGGCCCCCCGCACGCAAAGGGCGGTCAGGGAGCGGCCAGGACCAAAGCCTCACCCGAGGGCGGGGGCACTCAGCACGGAAAGCCCACGGGACCCAAGACGGGACCTGCTGCGGAGCGTGCGGCTCCGCCGGCCTCTGGGGGGCAGAGCAGGGTGGCGGTGCGTACCGGAGAGAAGCCGCGTGGGCGGGGCTGGCTTTGCCCTGGAGGGTCAGGGTGAGCTTGGAGAGCTGGTCCACAGCTCCTTCCCGCCGCACAGAGTGGGGGGCTCCTCCGGACACCCCTGCAAAGCGAGCCTTGGCGCCCTCCTGAGCAGACAGGGCACCCTGGGGAGGGCCCGCCTCCCCGCCGAGGCAGCTCCG
>NW_004567110.1:2312953-2313737 GCF_000260355.1 Condylura cristata | reverse complement strand
GCCGGCGGGCTCCCTGGGTGGGTGTTGGGCAGGGGCTCCCCAGCCAGGTAGGGGCGTGCTCACTGCCGGGGGATGTGCTCCGGAGGCAGGGTTAGGGGGTTCCCAGAACCTAAATGATCTGAGTGCAAAACCACTAGAGGAAGCACTACGACCTCCCCTTCCACCACCACCACCACCCCACCCCCCACCCCCGTTATTAAAGACATGAGGGAATGTGGGTCCCTGGACGCTCAGGAGCCTGCAGGAACATGGATCGTGCTGTTCCTGAGGCCGCCAAGCCCAGGGCCGGCCGGAGGAGGAAACCACCCCAGCGCCCACGCTCCGGCGGGCCTCAGCAGCACAAGGCCCTGTCTGGGCAGGAGGGCGCGGCAGAGCGGGCTGGGCAGGGCCATCCCTCACCGGGCCCAGGCGCGGGACACAGCTCCACAAAGCGGTGCCCCCGCCCCGAAGGACAGCTCGGAGGTGTGCGACCCCAGGCCTCCCGGCTCGCCCGGGCCTCTCCCCACACAGGAGGGCGGCGGGGCAAAGGTCCCCGCTAAGCCCTCTCGCGGTTGCCCAAGACACCACAGGCCCGGGGTGGGGGGTGCCTCCCGAGACCCCGCTTCTCCTCCGCCCCCCAGCTCCTAGCTTTTGCTTTGGGGAAGCTGCAAGGCCCGCTGCTGGCCACGCCGTCCGGCCGACTCGGGCCTGCGCCCCAGTGGAGAATGCGGGGCACGCGGGCACAGTGGCAGGCTGGCCAGGAGGAAGCCCGCTCCCCTCCGGGGCGCGCTGGGGGAGGGGCTGC
>NW_004567110.1:2306521-2312551 GCF_000260355.1 Condylura cristata | reverse complement strand
GCGCTGCAGCAGCCGGCTGGCGATGTGAGCAGAGCCAGAGGTGCAGAGGCCCCCCGATACACTTGGCAATAGCCGTGCGGGGCGGCCGCTGCGAGGTCCTCTGCTCTGTGCAGCTAAGGGGCTCACAGTTGGCCGGGCGGCCTCGGGACAGGCCTTCTGGGAGACGCCTCCCGACGAGCGGAAGGGTGGCTGAGTATGAGCCGCAGAGAAGCGAGGCAGAGGCGCGTCGAGCAGGCCGTGAAGCCTGGACCAAGGCGCGGAGCCCGCGGCACGCTCGGCCTCCTCTGAAGCACTGCGCACGGGGTGGGGTCTGCGGGTCAGGGTGACCCAGTCACAGAGCGGGGCCCGGGCCCGTCACAGCGCGCCCGGGAGGACGCACAGCCAGACGGGGCGGGCGTGGGGGCAGCGCCGGCAGCCAGGATGCCGGCTTCCAAGCCTTCCGTTTTGCCAGTGATGCCAGGGCCGCTGTGGCGAAGACGGTCCCCTGGGTATTTCTCTCCAGGGTTTAGCGGGGTCACGGGTGACTGCACGACGCCTGAGCCATCAGACGCGGGGCTCGTGTCTCCACGACCGGCTGAGAACATCTCTACCAGACGGCAGGCAGTGGGGAAATCAGACCCAAGGTGCCAGGTGCCGGGCCGCAAGGACGCCGCTGTCGAGGGCCACGCGAAAGCCACGTTCACAGCGGGCCTAGCGGTCGCTGCCTAATGCCAGACTGTTAAGCTTGCCCAGTCTGTGCAAGCTGACGTTCCAGACAGCGGAAGAATTAGCACGTTAATATTATACTCTTTCTCTCAAGCAAGCGCTGTTTAAAAATGTAGGCATAGGGCCCGCTCCCCCGGGGTGCAGCGGGTCAGAGCGCAGCCCTGCAAGCCGGCCGCAGCCGCTCACTGAGTCTGATCCCCGGCCCGAGGTGACCCCTGGGCGCGGCAGACCCCTGCTCCCCTCTGCAGTGTATTCAGTAGATCCACCTGTTCTGCTCCCCGCTCTGCGAGTCCCCTCACACCCTGCGCCTCTGGCCTGCGCCCCCGTTGCCTACGCATAGACAATAGTAAGTAACTAAGTAAGAAAAAACGGAGCTATGAAATGTCTTCAAGCACTGAGCTTTCCCGACCGCCGGCTCCGTGCTCCCGGCTCCCGCGAGCACGCCAGCGGCCGAGAGCGATGGCCTTCGAGCCATTTTTAAGGCCGGGGAGGCGGGCCCAGAGGCGGGGGAAGGCCGCGGCTGCACGGAAGACCCCAGGGCTCAGCCTGGCACAGCGCTGCCGTCCGGAGCCTGGAGGAAGGCACAGGGGTCCTGCACTGCGCTGACCGGCCGGCACCGCCCCCACCCTGACAAAAGGCCAGAGAGCTTGAGGTGGCAGAGCAGCACCCAAGGTCTAGAATGTTCTTCAGGTTCAGGAGGCTTGTGAATTTAAGGATGACCCAGATCGGAAAGCAGATGACATATGAGTAAGAAAGACTTTTTCTAGTCTTTAATTAAAAAACAAACACAACCGCAGCAAGCCCTGACTCCCCAAGAACGCGC
Organism: Condylura cristata; assembly: GCF_000260355.1. Taxonomy (NCBI): domain Eukaryota; kingdom Metazoa; phylum Chordata; class Mammalia; order Eulipotyphla; family Talpidae; genus Condylura; species Condylura cristata. The sequence goes on along the minus strand of NW_004567110.1, from coordinate 2,311,023 downwards.
CGCTCTGGCTCCAGCGGGGACCCCGCCTGCAGTCCCGGCCAGGGCCGCGCACCGCAGCCCCCGACACCATGACAGAGATTCCCCCCCGCCCCGAGAAATCGCAGCCTCAGGCGCCCCTCTCAGGGCGGCCCCTCGGGGGCTGCGGCTCCGGGAGCGCCAGGCGCACGTCCCGTGGGCAGCGTGCCTGGTAAGTGGACGCCCACGCTCCGCTCCACGCGCTGCTCCCGGGCTCCGGGCCGCCGCAAAGCGGACAGCATGGCAGCTCCGTGCGGCGCACGGCCCCCGGGGAGGCTCACCTGACGACGGGGAGCTTGGTGAAGGGCACGGGGGGCAGGCTGAGGCCGTCCGGGAGGCTGATGAGCTCCATGGTCCCGGGACACTTGGTGGTGTAGTTCTCCAGGCTCTGGGTCACGTCCTTCTTCTCTGCACAGAAAATACCAACAAGATAAGGACGCGTGTGACAACAGCAAGAGCGGGCGGGAGCTTTTGCTTTCTTTCTTTTTCGGCAAAGATTAAGTCCTTCACCCAACCCTGACACTGCAGTCAGCCCATCTTCCCGCAGACAGCCGGACTCCACCTAGTCCCGTCCATGGCCGCTGGCCGCTGGCCACTGCCTCACCCACAGTCCTCAGAACGAAAGCAGGTTGCTACTGCTGGGCGACTCCACTTGGGAAACAAACCCTGGCCAGGCTCCCAGGAAGCCCATGGTCACGCAGGGCCGAGACCCGGCACACCGGATGCCTTACAGCTACCTCTGAGCCATCACCGGGCACCACGCAGAGCGTCAGCCCACCCCGGCCGGCACAGCAGGCCGGGAGAGCGAGGCCTGCGGGCACACTGGAGGCAAACCTCCAGCTTGCGGGGTGAGCTGCTTTTCTCCGCCGTCCCCACGCCCTTGCCCGGGAGGGAGAAGAGGGCACGGAGAAGCACCTCGCATCTGCTTACTGTGGGGCGCTCCCCAGACCCCCAACACGGCACTGTTCCCCAGCCAACGCACTATCCTAACGCGGGGCTGTTTTTGCAAATGGGAAAACTGAGAAGGGCATTACGGGACTGTCCGGGACCGTCCAGGGCCCGTGCAGGGCCCGCGCTTGGCCCTCGGCCGCAGCTTCTCGCTGGGGAGAAGTAAGGGGTCTGGGGCGCAGCTGAGCTCCCCAGCGTGGGAAGCAGAGCCTGGCGGGACGACAGCCTCAGAAAGCTACAGCTGCCGCTGCGGGTGGTTAAAAGCGGGCAACGGGCGAGGCCACGGCAGGTGCCACGTCGCGGCGCTAACTGGCATCGACCGCAGGACACGCCTCGGCCCACGCAAGTGACTGAGCAGAGGGGCAGGTGGCACGGCCAGACAGGCGCGCAGCCCCGCGGCCAGCGCTCGCCGGACAGCTGAGCCCGGGAAGGCGGGGAGCACCGGCGGCCAGAGGCGGTAAAAGCGCAGCAGCGCAGCGGACGAGGCGGCTGAGCGGGGCGGGCGAGGTGCAGCCGCAGTGCTGACGGCAGCAGCGAGCGTGGCCCGGAATAAACGGTCTAGGTTTGCACTGTCAAGGGCGGGGAAATTCATGAGATCAAATCTACAGTAAAGAGAAAGGAAATAATCAACATAGGAAACAGCTCTGAAGTTGTCAGAATCAAAGCCCGGGTCTTTGAAGCGGGAAAACCGCCGGCGCCGGGAGGCCGAGGGCGAGGCCGTGGTGAGAACGCGCGGGGGCCTCGGGCGTGTGCCCGGGAGAGCGAGGGCAAGGGGCTCCCTGGGGGCGCAGCGCTGAGAAGCTGAAGCCGCTGCAGCCCGAGTTCGACCCCGGCCAGGGAGTGGCCACGGGGCGCAGCGGACCCCTCCTGGCGCGCCCGCCGCCCCTCAGCTGTGGGTTTCGGTGGATCCGCCTGTTCTGCTCCCCGCCCTGTCTCTGTGGCTCCTCTCACCCCGCCTCCCCCACCTCTGGCCTGCACCCCGCCCCTGTATGCATAAATAAATTACAAATAACTCTTTTTTAAAAAAGAAGTAATTGAATCTGTAATCAAAAACTCCCCTAAAGCACTCCTACCCAGATGGTTTCACCGGTGAATTGCACCAACATTCAGGAAGGATTCATATCACCTTGCACAAACTTAAAAAGCAGAGAAGAGGAGACTCGGGCCCTCATGAAGAACTCCCAACCCGACCAAATCCCGACAGACAACCGAAGGACCTAACGGACACACCAAAGGGACATCTCGGGGCCTCCTGCCTTGGGGGCGGGGAGGCCCCAGGAGCACGCCGCGGTTCTGGAGGCTGCAGAGCCTCGGGCCGGGGGTGCGGGGCCAGGCCCTCTGCGGCGACCTCCGTCCACCACCTGTCCAGGGCCAGAGACGTCCGGAGAGGACCGGGAGCTGTCCGCGGACGCCACGCTGGCAGGCCTCCGGGGCCAGGCGAGCAGCCAGCAGTCCGACAGACACTGACAGGGACGGCAGGTCCAGAGGCGGCCCGGACACCGAGGCCAGTTCAAGTGAGGGGCCAATACGGGTTTGACGCACACGAGATGGGCGGCTCACGCGAAGCCACACTCCTGCAGGACAAGGGTCAGGGTCGGACAAGGACTACGGGGATAAAGGCGCGACCACCGAAACGGAGATCCCGGGGGCCGGGGGGGCAGACAGCACCCCCGAGCACGGCCAGCAGAAGCGGCCGGCGGCACCGTCTCTGGGTAAGGACAGCGGGCCTCCGGGGTTCAGGCTCCAGCGTGGCCGGCGCCCGCCCCGGGCCTCCGGGGTTCAGGCTCCACGGCTCCTGACACGCCAGCCGGCCCTCAAAGCCACCTCCGTGACAAACGTCGGAGGAGCAAAGGAGCAGCTGACCAGGACCCGGCTCCGCCGCACGCTCGTCGCGGGGTCCTTTGTGCGTTCACGAGACAAGCGCAACCGCGCCACAAATTACTCAGCTGCTTTTAGAATCTCAGATAATGTCAATCGACAATTTTCACCGAAATTAAGGGCTCTGGGATGGTCTGAGAGACTGTAAAGCCATCGCGGTGAGCGTGTCGCATGTGCAGAGGGTTGAGAGCTCAGGCGTGTTTGTGCCCGCTCCCTGGGGCGCAGGGCTGAGCCTCGGCACTGCGAGGGCCTCAGCAGCAGCCGCGGGGCGCAAGTGTGACCGGCCAGGGAGGGGCCCGGGGCGCAGACTTCTCGTCTCCCCGCTGCCCCCTCGGCGGGGGCCCGCTCTGTCTCTGGGGAATCTTCGCACCCACCACACCCCTGGCCTGCACCCCAGCTCTTGCACACATAAATAAAATCTTCCCACAAACACGTTTTCGACCCTTTGCTCTCGTGACATGAAGAACACGAGCCCTACGCAGGCCTCGCTTCTTCAAAAACTGGCACAGAATGTGCACGGGCGTGCCATGGCAAAGGCCCAAGCATCTGCCCCCTTACACGCGGGTGACGTCGCCAAGGTGAGGGACCAGCCTTCAAGAGTCTAGGCTGCAGTGACAAACAAGGCTGGGACTGGCTTCAGCCAAGGCTCCGGTGTTCAGACCCGCAAAGGCAGGACGAGGCCAGGGGCGGCGGGGCGGGTGCGGCCCTGCCTGGGTCAGCGGCTGGTCGGCCCCCGCCATGCGCCCAGGGCCCGCGACTCCCGGGACCCCAGCACAGACAGGCTGTCCTGAGCCCCACGTCGGCGCCACCCCGCTGCTTCCACCTTGGTGCCATCGGCAGGCTGGGTCCCCGCCGGGAGGTGGGAGCTCCCTGCGCTCTGCCCGTACGGACACGCCGCCAAGATGGAGGCAATCACCTCGAGCTGTCGTCTCGCTAGACGACCGTCCGAGCACTATCCGGGGAATCCGAGGCATCTCCAGTGCTCTCAAGTGTAACCCCCAGCAGGGGAAATAATCTCCAGGACAGAGACGATAAATAATTGAAAAGAATCTTCACACCCAATTATGAAGCCGATGATTTGATCGGCCGTGAGCCGGGAGTGTAACGGAAATCTAGGCAGTCACTGGAAAGGGCCTTTACCGAGCGTCTGCAGGGGCGGTACGGAAACTGTCGAGCTGCAAGGAAGACAGAAAGCAAAACTGCACTCACGACATACGTTTAGTTTAAACAAATCAAACTGGAAACAACACAGAAAGCGCCAGAGGACGGGCGGTGAGCTGCGTGGCTGCCCTCAGCGTGCGCTCTGAGACGGGAAACAGGCCGGGCTTATCCGTGTCCCAGAGCATTTCGGACCTGCTTACAGTGCACTGTCAGCCGTGGGTTCGGTGACCTGGTCAGGCTTTTGCGCCCTGGCCTCTGGCTGTCACCCGCAGCCTGGACGGAGTTGATGCAAGAGGCGCTGGGCGCGGGGCGGGCAGAGGGCGGTGCCCGGGCGCGGGGCGGGCAGAGGGCGGTACCTGAGCAAGGGGGCCGGGGCGGATGCGCAGCTGGGCTGAGGGCGGGGCTCTGGGGGCGCGTCCTCGGGCAGAGAGCCAGCCAGGCGGTGACTGCCCTCAGGCGGGAGAGCGCAGGGCCAGAGGCCCAAAGAGTCAAGTTGAACG
>NW_004567110.1:2304597-2305106 GCF_000260355.1 Condylura cristata | reverse complement strand
CCCCAGGCGGGCCCTCCCGACTGCGTCCTGGCGGGCACCAGCGCGGTCACCTCCTGCCTTGGCCGCTCCGCAGCCACTTCACTTCCGTGCAGCGGCAGTTAGCAGCCGCGCCCCCCGCCCGCGTGCCACGGCGCCCGGGAAAGGCCTGGGTGAGTGAGGGCACCCGCCACTGAAACAGCAAGCCGCGCGCCCTCGTCGTGCAGACGAGAACGGGGCCCGGGGCGCAGTCACCGGCTGAGGCCGCGGAGGAGAGGCGGCGGCCGTGGAAGGGCCTCCCACCTCTGGCTTCCGCCCTTTCTCAGCAGACTCCAGCGCCAGCCCGCGCGGGCCTTTCGGGAGCCAGCCAATCGTCGGACCGGGCAAAGGCCAGGCTCGGCCCCTTTGCACTCACGCGTCCTCCATCACCGGCTAAAAAGGCCTCTGGCAGCCAGAGGCGCCGCTCGCCCGGCTCGGGGGAGCAGGCCCGGCCCGCCAGGACCAGGCAGGGAGGGCAGCGCGGGGCCTGTCTG
>NW_004567110.1:2293992-2294905 GCF_000260355.1 Condylura cristata | reverse complement strand
GCCGCCGGCTCCCCGCCCTCCTCGCTGAGGGACCCGCCGCCCCGCCCGGAGCCGCAGGGGCCGAAGTCGGCGCCTTTCATAGGTGCACCAGGGGCCTCAGGCCTCCCGTGCGACACCCTCGCGGTGGCCAGAGGAAGCCCACGCCGCTGTGCGGGTGCCGGCTGACCCCACCGCGCCCCCGAACAAGCAAGGCCAGCGGGCCGGGCGAGCTCCCGGACAGACGCGGACACCCCGCCCGGCCGCAGCCGGCCAGGCGCGTTGGGCTGAGTCCACGTTTGCAGGGGGTTTCTCAAGGTGGAAGGCACCTGCAGCGATCACATCTCCGCGTGAGTCAAGGTCGCTCCCAGGAAGATACAAGGCATCAGTTCCACGAAGGACACACTCGATCAAGAACCAAAGCCCATCCCGCTTCAGAAGAGCGACAGGGCCCTCTGTTTTCTGTCATTATAAAATCCCACCAGATCTCATTATTTCGCTGTCTGCTCATCCGGCAAACAGACGCAGCGGTGAGTCAAGGCGAGCAAAGCATCATGGCGCTGGGGACGCTCCGGCGGGAGGGAGCTGGCTGGCGAGCCACCCCTCCGGCGGCCGCTGCAGCGCCCTCCTCCTGTCAGGGAGGACGGAGCGAGCCGCCAAGGGACCCCTTTCCCTTCTGATTCCAGAGGGCGATGCCACCCCGGCTCAGTCCCAGCCCGGCTCCATCCGGGCCCGGTTCCGTCCCACCCCGCAAGAAGCGTGGGCCCACGACCTCGGGGATGTGTCCCCAGCCTGCCTTCCACACGTCCTCCCCTGCACAGTCCCGCGAAAGGCCGCGGCTCCCCGGCCCTCAGGGTGCAGGCCCGCGTGTGTGGGCTCGAGCGGCTCCCCGGCCCTCGGGGTGCAGGCCCGCGTGTGTGGGCTCGAGCGGCTCCCC
>NW_004567110.1:2291850-2293734 GCF_000260355.1 Condylura cristata | reverse complement strand
CCCGCAGAGACCCTCCTTGGCGGCTTCCTCACAGCTGAGCTCCACGGCCGCCTCCCCAGCTGGCCCTAGGCAGCCTGTGCTGGTCATCCCATAAACCCACACCCGCCATCGCCGCCGGCCACCCCGCCCCGCGGCCCGTGAGCGACGACGCGGCCCAGGCGCCTCTCTGTTCGCCAGCACGCCCAGGAGGCGCCTCCACAGCCAGGCGCCGGCTTACGGGAAGGGCCCCCCTCAGCCCGCCGGGGCGCTGCCGTGCTCCCCGGCTGTCTGCTCCTGCCCCCGACATGACGGGTCTGGGGGTCCAAGCACTTGGGCTGGGGTGCCGGCTTTGTTCTGAGTCCCCCTCGGGGGTCAGGCGGGCAGCGGCCTCGGCTTACCGGTCGTGCCAGCCTCCCCCGTCATGGGGGGCTGGGAAAGAGGCCGTGATGAGGGGCCCGGGGGCGAGGCAGGCCGCTGGGGGCGGGGAGGCCAGACCCAGATGAAGCCCCAGACCCTGGCCTGAGCGTGGGGCATCAGGCCTGCGCAGGAGGCTGTTAGCCGCAGGGTGCGATGGGCCTGCCTCGTGGCCTTCTACTTTCTCTCTGCATAGAAGCTGAAGCTGCTCTGCGGTCAGGACGCGCCACACTGGGTGATGGCGAGGCGCCCACACTGCGGGCACGGGGCTCGGCTCCCCACGGCCCCGGCCCCAGGCCTGCCTTCACTCAGCCCACACCTGAGGCCCCTCCATCCTCACCCCACAGCGAGCCCCGGCCCTGGACTGGACAGGCCAGTGGGCCCAGCGGGCGGCGGGGCGCACCTGTCCTGCCCGCTGACAGCCCCTCCTGGGTGGGACCCCCCGCGCCGCCCCCACAGGACGGCCGCACCGCTGGCTGACCTGGGCTCTGCGGCAGCCCACCGTCCCCGCTGCCCCGACTCCAGCTCTCCGGAGGCCCATCCCCGCTGCCCCGCGCCCTGTGCCAGCCCTGCCATGCCGCTTCCTTGCGGGAGAGCCAGCTGGTGCCCACCCTCTGGCCACGCTTCTCCACCCCTCTCGGAGTCTCTGCTCTCCTCCGCAGCAGCGGGAACCCCTCGGCCCCCCACCTGAGTCACGGGGTCCTGTGGCCACTTGCTCCCTCACACGCTCTGCTGTCACAGCCCGTGCATGAGGCCTCTGCCCCTGAGGGCCCCTCAGCAGGGCTGGCCTGCCCGGGCCTGCGCCACCTGCCAGCGGCTCAGGGTCAGGCCTTGGCCCTGCCCCACTGCAGCCGCCTCCTGGGGTCCTTGCTGCCCTCCCGGTAAACTCCAAGTGGAGCCGACTGAAGCCTGAAACCAACTGCAGTCTCTCGAGGACACCAATTTCGGGATTTTGCACTAGCAACGTGTTCTAATGTTTGGTTTCACTGTGCTCTAATTATGCAGTGATTATGTGCATAATTAGTTATTATGGAATAAATGTTCTAATGATTTTGCTTCATTAGAAACCGATCCAGACTTGGATTAAATAATATCCGTGGGTTGCCCACTGGCGAAGGAGCGGGATGGGTTACAAACAGCAAGCGCTTCCCTGGGGACAGGTGACGGACAGAAGCTTGCTCGCAGTCACCGAGCAGGAACAGGAACACGGTTTCTCCAACAGAACAAAATCCTTTGAAAGGGTGGAGAATCTGCACTTCGAAAGCAAAGCCCGCAAAGGGGGAGGGCGGAGCGCCACGCAGAGTGGGCAGTGGCCGCCAGGCCGCGTCCGGCCGCCGCGCACACGCACCTGCCGCAGGTTAATGTAGACGGCGTTCTGCAGGAACTCCGACGCCTCCATGCTCCGCTTCTGGATGGCCAGGACGCGCACGGCTTTGATGCAGGCCTCCAGCTCGATCACGCCGGCGTTCTTGTACTGCGGGGGAGAGCCGG
>NW_004567110.1:2287924-2290904 GCF_000260355.1 Condylura cristata | reverse complement strand
GGGAGTGACCACAGGCGCGGCGGACCTCTGCTGTCCCCCCGCGGCCCCCTCAGCAGTGGACTGTGTCAGTCTGCTGTTCTGCTCCCCACTCTGTCCTCTCAACTGCCACCAGCACCTCTGGCCTGTACCCCAGTTCTCTACACATAAATAAATAAATCTTTAAAAAGATGGTGGTCTCTGAGCAATGGGGCTGTGCCAGCCTGTGCCCCTTTCCGCGCCTAATGAAGTAGAGGCGCATTATTAGAGCAGGACGGCCGGCACGCGGGCAGAGCCGCCAGGGCGGCCGCAAACAACGGGCGCAGGTGAGGGCCGAGCCCGGCCACGCGGCGGACGGCACCTTGCTGTAGTAGGAAATGGCCTCCTTGTATCTGTCGATGATGTCCTCGGGGCTGAGGCAGTTCTTTGCCCGGCCAATCTCGGCGCTGGTGTCCGCGTTGATGCCGTTGGTGGTGAGGGCGCCTGCAAACCAGAGGGGAAAGGTCACCCTGGCCCGCCCCGCCCGCGCCTGTGTGCGTTCGGGGGCGCGTTCTGGGGCGAGGCACGGCGTCGGCGCCCCATCCTGTGAGTAAGCGGCCGCCGGCCGGGGGCCTGGAGCCTTACCCTCCGATGCCGCGGCAGGTTAGTGAACGCCGCGAGGTCCTCCCTGCCGGACGCCGTACAGACCCCGGGACCAGGGGCGCGTGGGCGGCGCTACCGAGCGGTGTGCAAGCTGCGCCTGCAGGCCCGGCGCCCTGAGCGCGCACAGAACGGGGCCTCGGTGGAGACCGGCGCCGGGGAGGCGCCCCACGGGGAGGCTCCACCGCAAGGCGCAACACCACGGCCTCTAACTGCCAGCGTCCTTCTGCCGCAGTCACTTTCTGTTTCTGGGCAGCCCCAAACTCCAGCCAGCAAACTCGCGCAGCCAGGAGCTCAGGAGCGTGCGTCAGCAGCCTGAGCCCACACTGACCGGGGGGCGCAGTCTCTGGGCCCAGAGAAATGACCCCGTCCTTCTGCTACGCCTCAGGAGCAGGGCAAGCTGGGCTCCTGCCCACGCTTCATCTCCCGGGCTGCAGACACGTCCACAAAGCCTGTCTCCCGGGGCTGGGCCTGGCACCCTGCCCTCAGCCCAGTGCCTCAGCGCGGGCCTGCGCCCCATCCCGGCCGCCACCAGGCCGGCCATCGCTGCACCCATCCCGCCGGCCTCACCGCTCACGCCACGTTCCGCCATTCTGCGAGCTGCCTCTTTTAACGCTTTTTGGAACAAGACAGAAAAATGAGTGGACAGGTGGACAGAAGGACAGAGAGATTCCAAGGCAGGGACACAAGTCAAATTTCACAGGCAAACCTTCTGGTCAGGGGAGAAAGAACCACAAGAGCCAGGAGGAGGCCCGAGCTTTGTTTTCCCGCAGACGTGAGGCCCGAACAGCAGTGTCAGGAAAGTGTGTGCCTGAAGAGCCTAAAGCTTCGCTGTTAAAGGTCGGCTCGAGCCAGCAGACCCAAAAGCACCCTGGGGTCCTCACACAGTGAAGCTCCATCTCCAAGCCGCAAGGCGCCCTCTGGAGCACCCAGGTCCCACGCCGGTGCAGGCCACGCCGCCACGGCCACGTGCTCTCGTGCTGCTGAGGAGCTGGGCCAGCGTGGGGGCCACGCACCCCCACCCCGCCCACAGCATCTGCAGGGAGGAAGCAGGTCGGCGAGGGGAGAGGTCCCCGCTGCTGTCCAGGTCCCGAGTGTTACCCCTCACCACCGCACCCCACATACAACGTGCCTGCGTGGAACCCCCGCTTCTGGCTAGGCCTCCATGCGTGGCAGCTAGGCAGGGCGTGCCTCCCGGCTCTGCCCTTGCCTTGATCCCGCTGAACCCTGCACTCTTGCTTGGAGAGAGGAAGGCAAGCTCTCGGAGCTCGCAGGTAACGAGGCGCGCTTCATTCCCTCACAGCACCTCATCTCCACACAGCAAACGTGATCAAAGCGCTGGAGAGCCCCCATGGGGGGAGGGGAGCATGAACCCCCAGCTTTTAAAGAAAGGCCTTCATTAATGGCTAACTGGACTCCCGCAGGGCGACGGTCAGGCACCCTGGGCACCCCGGACCCCGCAGTCAGGAGCAGGCACAGCTTGCTGGCGCTCACGGGGCCGGGCGGGCTGGGTTTCACTGGCAAAAGAACAGCAACTCTGAGAGCAGCTGCAGCCGCAGCTTCGGTCCCTCCCGCCCAGTGACCTGCCGAGGGCCTCTGGAAGGGGTGACCACCGAGGCCCCGCCTGGAGGCTCCCCTCAGGCAGAGCCCAGGCTGCGGGAGTGGAAAGGCGGGGTGGGGGCGCCCCAAGTGCTGGCAGGCATCTACCCAACAATTATTTGATGACCCATTGATGACCCATTGGAGAGCCTGCAAGTGAGAGCTACGAGCCCCAACCACACGCTAGACAGAGGCCAGGGCGGCAGAAGTCAGAGGCAGGCGCGCGAGACCCAGGGCCCCCGACACACAGGCCCAGGGAAGGAGCCACCGGGCGAGAGGGCGCCACGGCCCGACGAGTGGCCTCTCCCCAGCCACGGCCACAGGCAGCGCACCGGGCCACAGCCACGGCCCCCAACATCACGCGCCCATGTGCCAGAAGCTCCCCCAGGCCGAGACAGCCACTTGGTGAGCACTGGACGCGCGGGCGGCTCAGGGAAAGGATGGCAGGCCCCCGTGTGAAGGCATCCCAGCGCCACGGCGCCCCCCAGCTCTGGAGCAGGAGGCCCCAACTGGACGGCTCCCGCCCAAAGCTGTTTCCAACCCAGATCGACGAGCGACACAAGAATAGAGCAGCAAAGTCAAGAGGCCAAAGCAGAACAGCAGCCAGGAGCAAGCGTCACTCCGCGCGCCACAGACGACCGGCATCACGGCGGACACAGGGGCCATGAAGAACCGGCGCAAGGCCGGACCAGGGCTGTCCGCGTGGACGAAGATGGCGGCAGGTCCGAAAGGGGCGCAGAGAGGGCCCGTCAGAGGCAATGGCGGG
>NW_004567110.1:2285758-2287224 GCF_000260355.1 Condylura cristata | reverse complement strand
GCCGATACCCAAAAATCAACTATATTTCCATATAATTGCGGTGAAGAATCTGAGAATTAAATTACGAAAACCCTCCCACCCCCAGCATCATCAAAAAATAAAATATTTTAGGAAAGTTCTAACCACGGAAGTATAGACAGATACTCTCAGCATCCAACACTCCGCTGGCTGAAAGACCTTCAAAAACACAGTGCCGGCCGCGAGCCAGAGACATGTCGACGCTCTGACTGGAGCAGGCAGCAAGGCCCCGCTGGCTGGAGACTTCACATGCTGCCCACTGCGCTGCTGGTTTTCAGGACTTCACCTCTTACAACGGCAGTGCTCCCCGGTGGGCGCTAACTCCAACACAGTCCCCATCGAAACCCAGTGGGAGTCGCTGCTGAAACGGACCGGTTCACCCTAAAATTCACACGGAAGTTCAAGGAACTCATCAGAAGCAAAAAAACAAACTTGGACAAGAAGAACAGGTTGGAGGACTGAAAACGCCCAACCTAAGGCTCACTACCACTTGGGGGGGGGGGCGCACAGGTAGCTTTTGATTTGTTTTATCCTTATTTTCTCAACTCTCTACCACAAACATGACTGTCACATTACGGGAAAGCGAGGTGTTCTCAGCACAACCACGCCCAGTCTTACAAACGCGCATGCAAACACCTCGCGGAAGCACCTGCTCAGAACGAAGGTGCGTTTAGATTTTTCATAAACTGAAAACTTACAAAGCGCAAGTATCAAGTCTCTAGGGCGACTTCTACAACATTCACATGGACTCGCTTGCTAAGACTCTAACCCAGCGGGGAGCGGGGAGCGGGCTCTGGGGGCCTTCGGGGCGTGTGCTGTGGCAGCACCCCTGCAGGGGCACCCACACCTCCAAAACACAAACGAGCAAGTTACCTCATTTTAAAAAATTCATTCTAACTGAACCCAAGTTGGGCAGGAAAACGGTGTGTGACGGCAACCCTCCACCCGGCGAGGGAGGGTGGGGGCCGGCCCCGGCCCTGGGCTTGCTGGGCCAGGGGCCAACGCGTCCGGGCCGGGCCGGCCCCGCGAGGACCCCGCCTGCGGGCCCCTGGAACAGGCCTGAGATGCCCTTGACGTTGTGAAATGCACAGCGGCTACTGGCGAGGGGTGGCCTCCCTGCGGCCAGCAGCCATGGCAGAATTCTTCCCTTGACATCCGCGCCGGGACTCTGCTCGTGGGCAGACCAGACGTGGCTGGGGCGGACGTGCGAGGCGCCCGGGACACCGCCGTCCCACGGGAGGGGACACGTCCCCAGCTTCCTGTCTGGGACTTCGCTGGCCTCACAGTCTGACGGACCGAGCAACGAGAGAAAATCGAATTTACTACGTGCACATGGGGGCCCAAAATGCGTGGGACCTGAGGACCGGATGCTTGGGGCTGCACAGGGGTGCAGGCGGGGGCGAGGAGGGGCCCAGAGGGAGGGGAGCGTTCACAGGTGACTCAGGCGC
>NW_004567110.1:2282741-2283768 GCF_000260355.1 Condylura cristata | reverse complement strand
CCACAAAAAAATGTCCTGCGCCCTCTGCCTTAATCCCGATTTAATTCGCTTAAATCAGAATGTTCCAAAATCACAGCCCAGAAATTTCGACCACTCATTCGCACCACCGGGAAGCAAGCAGTGAACAGGGTAGGGGAGACTGAGAACACAGAGCGTGTACCTGGGTCAATGAGAACCTCCTGCGCCCCTGGAAGAGAGAACAGGTCACGGTCCGTTATGAGGGAAGCAGAACCGCCCGCAGGCCCGCGACGCAGTGGCATGTCACCGCAGGCGTGAGACAGCCCGAGCCCTCGGGGAAGCGCCCCTGAGTAACTGGGTGCTGAGTTCAGGGCCCAGGGGCGCGGCGGCAAGGCCCCCACCCCGCCTGCGCCGGCAGCGGCCGCCCCGCAGCCCCCCTTCTCCAGTGGAGGGCTGAGGGTCCCTGCCACGGAGGACGGACACTCGGGCTCGGCAGGAAGCCGCAGGGCAGGGGGTGGGCGGCAGGCGCCGGCCTGTCTCCGCCCCACACACGGTTCCTGGAAGCTGCGCCGGGGGTCGGCATTCCTAGCTTCTGGGAGGCAGCTCTGGGGTCAGTTTAAAAGACGAAATAATTAACTCCACTGTTACCAGGAAGGCTCCGGAAGGCTGGCGAGAGGCAGCTACCCGGCCACCGGGCGACCGCCAGCCCCTCGCCCTGCCATCCCCCCGCGACAAGGCCCCAGCGCCCGGCTCCCGCCAGCTCCGAAGCCTTGAGGCGCACGGACGAGACTGCAGAGGCCGCCCCTGGGCACAGGGTCGCTCCTCCCGCTCCGACACACCCGCCCGCACCCGAGCTGCCAGAGCTGCACCCGACCTCCGTCGTGCGGAACCCTGGGGCTGCGCACCCGGGACGATCGCACACGCTTTCCGTCCTGAGGACACGGTGGCCAACCTGCTGCGGCCGCTCCACTCTCGGGAGCTTCTGGGCGAGCGGGGTGCAGCGCGCAGGGCTCACACAGTGGGCAGGGGCCTCCGCCAGGCCTCGGGTAGAAGCCCCTCGGCGTCCTCG
>NW_004567110.1:2272895-2282323 GCF_000260355.1 Condylura cristata | reverse complement strand
CCTGCCGCTGCTGCGCCACGCGGGGCTGGGTGCGTTTCGGCGTCACGGTGGTTCAGGGACTGAGTGTGTCTTGCTTATAAAACCACAGCTGGGGCCCTTCCTGGGGGTGCACAGGGTTAATCCTCAGCACTATGGAGCTGTCGCTGTGAGTCCAACCACCGGCCAGGGGTGACCCCCAGGGCACAGCAGACCCCTCCTGTCCCCCGCTGCTCCCCTCCACGGTGCGTCTCAGTGGATCTGCCTGTTCTGCTCCCCACTCTGTCTCTGGGGAGTCCTCTCACTGCCACACCTCTGGCCTGCACCCCAGCTCTTTATGCATAAATAAACTAAAATCTTTTCTTAAATAATCATGGCTGGCTGGGTTCTGATACAGCTATTGCTCACACAGCACATCTGAAATGTTCACGCTGGGAGGACAGAACAAAAACAAGACATGGATAGAACGCTTCCTCCAGGTACCAACACCTAAGGGGCACTGCTATCCCGAAAGTTAACCAAGGCAATCAAATGAGAGCGCGGTTTGCGCTGCAGACTGGAGGCGGCTGTGAGGCGCAACAGCGCCACCTATGGCCCAGCAGCAGTTTCCCAAGCTGCCTGCCGATGCCGCGAAGGCCAGCCTCAGCCCAAGTGGCCCGGGCCGCTCCTTCAAAAGGACGCTGGGGACCACAGCCCGCACCCCGACTTCTGCCCGGGCGGCAGTGCGCGCGGGGCCTGGGGTCTGTGGCACTGCTGGCCACGACCAGCAGAGCCCGGACGCCAGCCCGCAGCAGGGAGGATCCTGGGCGGCCCTGGGCGGCTGTGCAGACCGGGAGCTGGGCCGGGCTCTCCTCCCAGCCCGGGCAAAGCGCACTGCCCTTGGGCACTGCTCAAAGCCCGGGGCCCTCTACTGACTGATTTTCACAAAGCCACGCCTGCTCTTCCCAACAGTCTAAGTGTCTTGCAAATTCTTCAGGCAGGGCGCGTAACTATGAACCGCACCACTTTGTTGAAATACACAAACGCTCACGTACATACTGAAAGGGCAGGAGCCACTTAACAAGGTCCCTTCTTAGTCCTGCTACAAGGGGGAGCGAACATGATGAGAACAGAAAAGAATCAGGATTGTCTTCGATCACAAATTAATTCCAGACCTGGTGACGACAGCCAAAGGCCTAGGAATTTTGAGGTGCTCGTGGCTGATCACATGGTGATGCGAACTTGGGCCTGTGAAAATATACATTCTGCACGACTAAGCGGTAAACCCTTCGGGTAAGGCAGTTTCGCTGTTCCCTAGTGTACGAGAATGACACTGACTTCATACCACAAAAAAATGTCCTGCGCCCTCTGCCTTAATCACACCCCTGTGCACGCGTGTACGGACACGCGTCACAGATCATCCACCCCGGTCAGGACGCAGAGGTGAAGCTTCTACACAGCTACACCAGGTGACCGCAGATTTCACTGGGCCTCTCTCAAGTGCTTTGTGTGGGGGGGAGTTTAACACGCGGACGAGGTATCCGGCGTTCTTCACCTTCACAGAGGAGGATGCGGAGGCCACTGGAACCACGCTGCGGGCCAGGCCTCGGCGTCGGGAGCCAGAGTGGGCCCTCCTGCCTCCACACGAGGGCACAGCCCGGCTCTGCCTGCCCGGCTCTCTCGGGACCAGCCCCAGCACAGCAGAGCGAGCGTGCCCCGGGCGCGGGCTTCAGAGCCCAGGGCCTCCCACCCGGCCTCTTCCATGTTTGTTTTGGTGCTTCAGAGGTCACATGAAAAAGCGCCAACTCTTTAGCGGAGAATGTCGGTGTTTAGTCACACAGCTCACTACGTCTCGCCTAGGCCTCGGCGGGCCGACAGCACGCGAAGCCGGCGCACAGCCACTCGGCCTGGCGGGCCGCGGGCCAGCTGGCCGCACCTCTGCAAGCCTCGGCCGCCCCCGCCCGGGCCAGACAGGCCAAGACGGGGCCCCGGTCTGCAGAGGAAGGCGCTTCGCGGGCCGCTGGCCTGGTGGGTGCCGAGCAGCTCACGCTGCCTCCCCTGAAGAAGACTGAACCAGCTCCGGGAGACGGGCGGGCAGATGCGGCCAGAGCAGGAACGCTGCCGGTCAGTGAGCAGCGCCTCTGGCTGGCCGCAGAGTCTGACGGAATGCTCCAAGTCGTGTCCACGAATTATGGACTCGCAGGCTCAAGACGAGTCTCCAAAAGAAACAAAAAACTAGTGTCCTCTGGTTTTTGAATACTAACAAAGTAAAATTTTTAAAAATCGAAGCAGAAGAAAAATTAAAGCAAAGTGAGGATAAGGACTCTGCGGGAAACAAAGACGACTCGCTTCAAACGGGGAAGCTACTCGCTGCTGTGGTCCGCGGCCGGGCCCGGGCCAAGCCGCAGCCTTCTGCCGGTCAGCGCCGCGGCAGCGGCCACTGGCCTGACGAGAGCCAGGGCGCGACCCGGGCTGCAGGTGGGGAGCCCAGGGCACTGCTGCCTTCTCTCGCTTCCGGCAAGGAAACCGAGGTGCAGAGAGAGTGAATGACTTGCTCCAGGCACCCGGTGCTAAGTGACTGACTTGTGACGCGGGAGTTCCTAGCGCTAGGAGGAGGCCCACGCCGCCATCGGGTCCGGGAGGCAGAGTCCAAGGCCGAGGCCAAGCACACCGGGCCCTGGCCGGAAGGCAGGACACCCTGCGCTGGGCCAGGCTCGAGGACACAGCCTTTCAATAGTGCCCTGCCTCCACTCAGCTTGGGGGAAATGACATGGCCCTGGGCGCTTCTAGAAGACCTAATCATACGAGCGGGAGCCCCACACTCCTCCTCAGAGGGAGCCCAGTGGGAGGCACCCCTGGGGGGCAGAGCCCCCGTGGGGCACGAGGAGGGGACGGTCCCCCAGCACCACTCCCCCCGCCGCGGACCACCACTGCCCAAACCAACAGAGGCAATCCGCACCCCGCACGTCCTGGGCCACACTCCTCCAGCGAGCAAGCTCGGTCAGCCTCACCCTTCACTGCTGAGCCCACGCGGGGCGGCCCAAACTCGGTGAGGAACGCCCTCACCCTACACAGGAAACCTCGCCCAGGCCCGGTGTCTGCTGCGAAAAGTGGCACATGAGATCGTGACAAAGTCCCGGGGTGCTTCCGGGGGCGCAGCACCCTGACGCCCCAGCCGCTGCAGCCTGAGTTCGATCCTGGCCGGGGAGTGACCCACGGGGCGCAGCAGACCGCTCCTGTCTCCCCGCTGCTCCCCTCGGCAGTGGGCCCCATCGATCTGCCTGTCCTGTTCCCCGCTCTGTCTCTGGGGAGCCTCTCACCGCCCGTGCGCCTCTGGCCTGCGGCCCAGTTCTGCGTGCATCAATAAATAAATGAATAAATCTTTAACAAGACCCAGAGTCAGCGCTTGGGTCAGCCCGCCACGCAACGCCACGCCAGCGCCCGGAGCCACCCGGCCACTGCAGCCCACTGCTCTCACTCAGTAAGATTCAAAGCATCAGCGAGCAAGCGACAAAACCAGCGGAAACGTCGCGTGTGGGCTTTCCGCTCAGCACCCAGACAGCAGGCGCGCGGGGCTTACCTGGCCGGTGTCTGTTGGCTGCCTCGGCAGGCACCGCCTGGAGCCTCCGGCCGCCAGCCGGGCCGCCCGTGCCGCCGGGGTAGTGGAGGATGACAGAGGCGGAGCACAGCCCCTCCAGGGCAGCTGGGGGCGGAAGCAGAACCGGCAAGGGCACCGTCAGGGGAGGCCGTGGCCAGACAGAGGTGTGGCCGGCGCCGCGGTCGCGTGGGCGTGCCAGCCTCCCCCCAAACAGGGACGAGAGCCCCAGGAGGCCGCTGGCCCCGGCAGCGACAGGCCACTCATCGTCCGCGGGCCGAGTCCAGGCGGTCCCGTCCAGCCCGGCCATCACCCCCCGAGGCTCTCCGGCCCCGACCCCGAGGAGGGGCAGAGAGCGGCCTGGCAGTGCCCACCGCTGTGCAGTCTCACCTCTAGCCCAGCAGGTCTGTCACCCCGAGAAGCCCCCCCCAGGGTGCGCCCGCCAGCCCCGCGCCCAGCCGCACCGCGGCCACGGGGACGGCCTGCGGGGCCGAGCACGAGCAGGGGACAGCGGGAGCCCGGCCTGGGTGGCGCCCCAGGCGCCGCGGGGGCGGCCCGGCCTTACCTCCCAGCCACAGGAAGTCGTTGACGGCGCGCAGCAGCTCCACCGCCATGTGGTAGTGCACCAGCGCGTCCTGCAGCATGCCCGCCTGCAGGCACAGGTCCCCCACGTGCTTCCGCATGCGGCCCTGGCAGCGCTTCTTGTAGTGTCTGCAAGAGAGGGGCACGCGTCGCTGCGGGGCGGGCGGCTCCCAGCGCCTGGAGGCGCCCGCGCGGACGGACAGCGCCAGGCACAGAAGCCAGCTGCGGGCACGGCCAGGGTGCGAGCGGGCAGCGGGCAGCGCCCCGTCTAAGCCGCCGCCAAGCTGCACTCCCTGCGGCCAGGCCTCCCACCCCACTGCCCGCGAGGCGCCCGCCCTCCCCCCCCTCAGGCCACCAGCAGGCGCCAGCTCCGCCCTGGGGCGTTCCTTATCTCCCTCTCCTTCAGCTGGCAGCTGTCACGGTGCCACCCTGGGAGCCAACTCTAGGCCGCCGCAGGCCAGACCTAGACCTCCGTGAGGGCCACCAGCCCTGCAGCCGCGGCCAGGGTGCTGCGCAGCAGGGCCGAGGCTGCCCCTCGGGGGCGCTCAGAAGCCAGAGAAACCATGCCAGACAAGTGCCCCCTCGTCGGGGCATTAAAGTTCCGAAAGGGCTGGATTCCCTCCGCAGAAACAGCAGCTACTGCGTGTCCGCGGCCAGGAAAGCGAGCTGCCCGCGAATAAAGCCCTCTGGGGTCCCAGGGACACGAGCCACCCCCAGACTGCGGGGCCGCAGCCCGCCCGCCAGCCGGCGGGCTCGCCGACTCGGCCGGCCCAGCGCCAGCTCTCCGGTCCTGGTGTGGGCTGAGCTCGGGGCTCCCGAGCAGAGGGGGTGAGGGAGCGCCCGGCTTCCTCTGGAGCATCTCAGCGGGGGCCAGGCCGGGGTGGCCCCTATAAGACCTCCCTGGGGGCACAGGGGTCGAAGCTGCCGCAGCCCCTGAGGCACGAGTGCCATCCCTGGGCAGGGAGGGACCACAGGGCGCAGCAGACCCCTCCCGTCCCCCTACTGCTCCCCTCAGCAGTGGATTTCAGGGGATCCACCTGTTCTGCTCCCCACTCTGTCTCCAGTGGATCCTCTCACCCCCATACATGCCTCCGACTGCACCCCAGTCTTGCATGCATAAACAGGTAACATAAATGTTTAAACAAAGAGGCGCTCTCAGGGCCGGCCGGCCCCAGCCTTAACTCTTCCAGAGACGAGAACACCCCACCTTCACAGGTACTAACAGAGGTGCACACCGCAGTAGCAACACGCCCGGAACATTCTCTAAAGTGCAAAATATGATCAGAAGCAACTGTTTCTGAAAGCAGGATTTCTACAAAAAGCAGCCACCAACATACCCTCACACTGGCCCCAGGGGTCAGCGCAGGCGGGGGGCGGGGGGCCCACAGGGGCCGCAGCCACCAGCACCGAGCCCCCGGCAGCTCCAGGGCCGCGCGGTCCGTAGCAAACGGAGGCTCCTGGAGGTCACGGGGTTCAAAATAGATGCGAAATATTCCACATCACACAGAGCAGAATGAACCCTACTCCCTCGGGAACGTCTCCAAACACATGCCGAACACCGACCCAGAGGCACAGCTCACCGGGCCGAACCCCGCGGCGCTCTGTGCGCAAGGCCGGCTCGCCGGGACGCGGCTGGTCCTGGCCCGGCCTCGGGCACAGACGGAAGCGGAATGACGGCAGTTCACCTGGGAGCTGCCACGCGCGAAGGCCACCGACACAGAAGACACGCTTTCTGGCTGTTTAAAGATGTACTTATCTATGCACACTAGACCACGGCACAGGCCATGGGGCTGGGGGTGAGGTTTTTTTGTTTTCTATATTTTGTTTTTGCGAGTAAACTTAAAGAACACAGAATTCAAACACTGAGAGTAGAGCGTGCCATTAACGTCTTGTCAGTTTTCAAACCAATAATGCACTTCAAGGCCAAGAGCAACAGAATGTAGCCGCCAACACTTCCAGGCGACAGTTACCGCCTCACTCACCTAAGTCACAAACACGGGGTTAAAGGAGTCAGAGTCAGAGGGGGATGCAGAAACAGTCACCTGAGGGCGCCCCTGGTGGCACGATAGGTTAAAGCGCAGCACTATGAAACCGGCAGCCATGCGGCAAAGGTGATCCCAGCCCTGGGGGTGACCCACAGGGCGCCGCAGACCTCTCCTGACCCGCCCGCTGCTCCCCTCAGCAGTGGGTTTCAGTCCATCTGCCTGCTCTGCTCCCCACTCTGTCTCTGGTGAATCCTCTCGCACACACCCCCACCCCCGCCCCTCTGGCCTGTGCCCCATTTCCATAGGTATAAATAAATAAATCTTAAAAAAAAAAAAAGTAACCTGATACTTCTAATTCCTCATGGTATAAAATCAGTCACTGGGCATGCAAACTGGTCCAAACACTATGGAGAACTGTGTGGACGTTCCTCAAACTGCTAAAAATGGAGCTTCCGTAAGATCCAGCTCTTTCAGCCCCTAGGGATCTACCCAAAGGACAGAAAAACATTAATTCAAAAGGACACCTGCACCCCTATGTTTACTGTAGCACAAGTTACAGTAGGTTAAGCTACGGAAGCAACCCAGAGGCCCAAAAATACGTGACTGGATCAAGAAGATGTGGTGTGTTTACACCATGGAATATTACTCAGTAATCAAAAAGGATGAACTCATGCCCTCTGCAGCATCATGGGTGGAGCTGGAAGGGATTATGCTCAGTGAAATAGCCAGGAAAAGAAGAGTTATCGAATGGTCTCACTTAAAGGAGGAAGGCAGAGGAACCAAATAAGGGATCAGGGAAAACAGAAGTAACTGCAATAGGCAACTATGGGTCAGAGACCCTCTGTAGCGGAGGAGGAGAGGGAAGGACCAGGACAGGGTGGGAAGGGCACAAGGGACCGTGCTGATGGTGCACGGGGGGCCCTGGGGGGATTTCACGGGGAAACCGTCCACTGCGCGAAAATGATAGAGACATTCAAAAAATAAATAAATGTAGACAATTGTCCTGCTAAAAATAAATAAATGAAACCAGTCACGACTAAATCGCAGGTAAGGACCTGGCAGCCTCCACAAAGAATTGCTTCCTCTGCCTGGCTCAGTCTCCATCGCGGTGCGGGAGGCAGCAAGCTGGGCATCCTTTCCTGTTTAAAGCCAATTAAAGTCCAAGTGTGGGCCTCCCGGTGGCGCAAGGGTTTAAAGAGCTGCACCATGACGCCATCGGCAGCCGCTGCAGCACGAGTTCAACCCCGGCCAGGGAGGGACCCCAGGGCACAGCAGACCCCTCTGGTCTCTTCGCTGCCTCTCAGCAGGGTGTCTCAGTAGATCTGCCTGTTCTGCTCCCCACTCTGTCTGGTGAATCCTCTCACCCCTGCACCTCTGGCCTGTACCCCAGTTCCTATATGCATAAATAAATAAATCTGTACAAAATAAAACCCAAAAGAACACCGATCAGGGCAGTTTCAGAAGTCTCTGCATAGCCAGAGACAGCAGCAGCTGACCACTCTGCTGGACAACTGGAGGCGAGGGAGCCCAGATGAAGTGCCCCGGGTAAATTCCCGGGCTGAGATTCTGCAGGTGAACCCCCAGAGAACGGGTTGGGCAGCGCTTTGCCCGATGC
This sequence comes from Condylura cristata, assembly GCF_000260355.1. Classification (NCBI taxonomy): domain Eukaryota; kingdom Metazoa; phylum Chordata; class Mammalia; order Eulipotyphla; family Talpidae; genus Condylura; species Condylura cristata. The sequence continues at coordinate 2,274,591 of NW_004567110.1, read as the reverse complement.
CAGCGCACGAGGACCCCAAGCTGATCCGCCACCATCCGATGAGCCGAGTTGCTCACATCACTGTGCCCCTCCGAGCTTCCAGGACTGAACCTTCAACCGGGCGGATGAAGAGCAAGCTTAGTCCTACCCTGCCTAGCACTCTGCTGAAATGTTTACCGGGGGAACCTGAAAGGTTTGCAATCCAAGACTAGAAGTTTCTAAGCCTCATTTGGCCCATGTCACTGTGACACTGCGAAGCCAAACCTCGCTCCGCGCAGGCCGGGCCAGCGGCGACTCAGTACCAGACAGTCGCCACCCGCCCTGCCAGCTCCGCCCTGCCCAGGGACAGCAGGGGGTCACAGAATCGGGGCACGCCCTTGAGCAGCCGTGGGCTGTCTGGGCACACCGCAGTGTCCCCCGGCCTCTGAGCACGCCCTGCTCTGCCGGGCCAGCCTGCCTGTGACGGGAGGGACTGGGGACGCCCCCCCACACACACACACACACACACACGTCGCCCCCGGGCTTCGAGCCCTGCGACAGCTGCTGCCTCAGCTTCGCGTCCGTCCGCACAGGACCCTGCACTCGGCGACCGGACCAGAGCCTCGTCCCCGTCGGTGCGTAAATGCTCCCTGAGGTGCTCCTGGGGGGACAGCCACTCCAGAGCCACGCAGCAGGGCTCCCACCCAGCGCCTCCTCCCGTCCATCATCACTCTCTGGTCATGGGCGCCCTGGGCGGCGTACCCACCCGCTCGGGCCCTTCCAGGACGGCACTGCCAGGCACACGCACGCACGCACCCCCGATGGTGTTGGCACACGCAACACGCACGCAACTCCACGGGGCGTGGGGCAGCGCTCGGCGACGTGAGTGTGGTGCAGATCCCGCTGCTCAGGCCTTCTAGCAGCCGCCCCCAACCCCCCCCTTTAGGTCAGGGCGCACTGATCCCAAACCCCGGAGCGCGCTCGCGCCAAACGGCCTGCTCCGCCCTGCTCACGGGCCGCCCTGGGAGCACCAGGGAGGAGCCCTGGGTCCCCTGCCCCCCACCCTCCAGGGCGCCTCACGGCCTGGTGTGAGCCCGCGCTCACCACTGGCACCAACAGCGTCTGCGCCCGCCCCCCCATGCCCCAGGCTCCTCTGAAGATGTCATCTGAAAGTCCAACAGGCCTCCAAACAACCCATTCAGCGTGGACTCTGGAACTGGCCCCCAGCAGGCAGCCCCGGCTCCCCCCGTTAGTAACAGCCTCACACGCCTAGTCCACCCGCCCTCCCCGTCCTCAGTGGCCAGCCCTGCCTTTCTGCCCCTGAGGTCTCTGCCAGCTGTGGTCCCCCAGGGCCCCGGGCAGGGCCCAGCAAGGTCAGGGGAACTGTGCCAAGTTACCCCTAAGGGCACCCTCCCCGCCCCCCCCCCCGCAGGCCCCTTGAGGAGGAGGCCAGGAGGGCAGGCCAGAGACAGGTGCGTCTTGCCAACCGGGCTAAAAGTTAAGATGGTGACTGGGGAGGGTCAGTCCCAAGCACCCGGCCCAGGCACACATGAGCCAGCTGTTGAGCAGGTCTGTTTTCCAGGTCCCTAGAAAGTCGCCCTCACAAAGGGAGCAACAGGCCAGGCCGGGCGCCTGGAAGAGCCGAGCGCGGACGGCAGCCTGGGGACAAGAAGGGCGGGGCACGCGCGGGAAAGCGGGAGAAGCTGGAGCCCCCTCTGCCAGGCCCGCGGCGGCGCCC
>NW_004567110.1:2270900-2272143 GCF_000260355.1 Condylura cristata | reverse complement strand
CACCGCGGGACGGCGGTCACTGGTGACGTTCGCAGGCTGCTGGGGCGGGGCCCCAGGACAGCTCGGCCACCGGGAGGAGGCTCAGCCCAAGCTCCCCAACTCCGGTCACTGCTACGGCCAGGCCCCGTCCCCGGGCTCCGGACCAAGGGCGAGCGTCGCTGGCTTTTCTGTGGGCCGCTCCCTCTCCGCAGGTCAGTGAGCAAACCTCATGGGGCCTGTGGCGAGGGAGAGGTGCTGGTCCGGGCAGGGACGGGCGGGCATCCGCCCTCCAGGCAGCCCGTGCCCGGGGGAGCAGCGGGACCCTTCCCCACCTGAGCGGCGCTCAGCGGGAGGTACTGGGCAGCCCAGGGGCACCTGGCCCGCAGCTCTGCCCTCGCCACCTCGAGGGCTCAGCACAGGTCACACCAGGTCACTCCCTGCCCTTTCCCGAGGCCACAGGGACAGACCCCAGGTGAGGAGATGAAACCTCCCAGGCGGGTGTGGCTGGGGCAGCTCCCGGCGGACGCCAGGGCTGACCCGACGCTCTGGCGAAGCGCCAGCCCCAGTCGTGCCCAGCCCCCGGTGAGGGCAGAAGAGCGCTGAGCAGGCGGGCTCAGGGCGCGGCCAGCACACGCCTGGCAGAGCCCTCCCCAGGCCCGGGCCACGCCCCGGCAGTCCCGGCTCCGCCCGCGAGGGGACACTTTGGCCACAGTTGCTCCAGGCCTTCCCGTGGCCTCTGACCCGTCTGCCAGGGCAGTGAGGAAAAGAGCCCAGAGACAGGACAAGCTAGTCCTGCTGACGCAGGGCAAGACATAGACTTAGCTGCAGGGAAATGTGGGCCCGGCCACTTCCTGCGCTACCCAAACTGCCCCGGCTCCCCGGAGCCTCCTTCCCCAGGGCCAACGCCGAGCCCCCGGCGGGTGGCCGACCCCTGAAGACCAAGCTCGGGGGCAGGCGGCCGGCGGCAGGGACAGGGCCCCGCCCCACCGTCCGCGCGCCCTCGGCCCGCTCCAGAGCCGGCATCTCACCACAGAGCACGGGCCAGGGCTCTCGTCCAGGCCGCCCGGCAGGAACAGGACGCGGCCACCCGGGTCCGCCAGGGTCTGCTGTTGCACACACCCAGCAGAGCACGCCCAGGCCGATGTGAACTGCCAGTTTCACTACCCCGGCTTGTGTGAAACGCCGCGGCTTGACGCGTCCTCTGGACAAGAATGCGAGTGAGGCGCGCGGGTTCTTCCCGCACCCAGTGGCGCGGGGCATGGCC
>NW_004567110.1:2270084-2270786 GCF_000260355.1 Condylura cristata | reverse complement strand
GGCCCAGCCGGGGTGCGGGCCTCTCGGTAAGCTTACCTGCTGTCGGTGTCCAGGCCCACAAAGTCCTTTTTCTCAAAGGGGACACAGAGGAGGGGGATCTTGTCGCCGGACTTGTCGGCGGCCCTGTCCAGGCGCTTGGACTCCAGCACGATGAAGAGCGACTCGATGAAGTCCTCCACGCGCCGCTCCACCGAGGCGCAGTCGTCGTAGCTGGGGTAGAAGGCCACGTCGGTGCGCGGGGGCTCCACCTCGCCGGCCGGCAGCCCGAAGACCAGGAGGCGCGAGTCGTAGAGCGTGGCGCCGTACAGCTCCTTCTGCACCTGGAACTTCTCCAGGGTCTGCGGCCAGCCCCGGGCCGAGGCGCAGTCGGTGACGGTGATGAGCCCCACCACCTTGCGGTGCGCCTGGAAGTCGCCCCACTCGTTGTTCTCGGGCGGGTAGTGGTGCCGGTAGCGGATGTAGAGCTGCCGCTGCGAGTCGCGCACGCTGACCTGGCCCACCGAGCAGACCCTGCGGTAGATGCGGAAGAAGTTCTCCTCCGAGACCACCCCCACCGGCTGCACCACCACCAGCAGGGTCTGGTGGTCCTCGGCGCACTGCATGTAGTCGGGGACGCTCATGGTCAGGCCCTGCTCGAGAGAAAGGGGGGTCAGAGGCGCCGCGGTGGCTGTCCGGCCGCTCTCGCGCTGGAGACTGGGCGGC
>NW_004567110.1:2266053-2269770 GCF_000260355.1 Condylura cristata | reverse complement strand
GGACCGGTGGGGGGTGGGGGTGGCTGACTGCCAGATGGCTAGACGGAAGGGTGTCGTGAGTATGAGAAAGGTCCCTGGCCCCCAGCGTATTTCACTTCTGCCTAGGACACAAATTCATAAATGCACGTAACCGCGGGTCTCCTCTAAGGCACAGCTCCTCAACTTTACGGGTGAAGAAGCCAGGCAGAGGGAGGCTGATGACCTGGGCAAGGCCTCAGAGGCCACGCTAGGGCACAGTTAAAGCCGAGTCCCCACCGCAGCGAGCCGGCTGGACGGGAGGGGCGATGTCCTGGCCACCCCGAAAGTCACCTTGGAAAGAACCAGGCTCACTCTGAGGAGACGTGGAGCCCCTCAGAGGCTTATCAAGCCCGCAGGGGCTGGCAAGAGGGTGGAGCTGAGAGGTCGGTGTCTCCCGAAGCAGTCCTGGGTTCGGAGCCTCCCTGTGCTGGGGGCAAGCGGGCGGCAGGCGGGCGGGCAGGTGGTGACTGAGGGGAAGGCCTCAAGTGGAGAGAAGGAAGGCCCACGGCGCTCCGCAAGCCAGCAGAGGCCTCGTCAAGCTGCTCAGTTCGCCGCCGCCAAACTCGGGGCTGCGGGCAGGTGCGGCGGGTCGCAGAAGCTGGGAATCCCGACCAGGGCGGCAATCCCAAGGCTCTCCCCCCAGCCCCGCCCTGCGCGGGCAGCAGCACCACGCGGCGCCTCCCCAGAGCCCTCGGCGCTCGCACCAGGAGCCCGGGCAGGCGCACAAAGTCCGGGGACGAGCACCAAGTCTGTCCGCGTGGTCCGAGCTCTGGCTCGGCCTGTGCGGCCACCAGTGGTCTCCCCTTGCTCCGTGGCTGGACTCGCCCTTGTGAAAGGCTCCACTGAGCCTGAGGCGTGCGGCGCTCGGTCGTGAGGACCGGTCCAGGAGTGACAGGCTGGGGCGCCGTGCGGGGCGGCACAGGTGTGCATCCCCGCCTTGACATGGCCGCACCGCAGCTCTGGCCAGCGCCCTGCCAGCGTCACGACAGGCCAGCTTAGAGCCCGAGGGACAGGGAGCGTGTGCCGGCCTGGGGCCAGCTCTCCCGGCCGGTGCCGAGGCGCTCCCAGGCCAAGGGCGGCCGCACAGCACTGCGGGCAGGGTCAGAGCCACTGGGTCTCACCTCCGGGAGCTACGAGGCACGAGAACTATGGCTCAGTTAGCCGGCGGGTGGGGAAAAAGAACAAGTCACACAGCCGTCCACCAGGACTGGCCAAGGGCAACGAGAACACAGGCCCTCAGGTGAGCTCAGAGCCTGGGTGCGCGCAGGGCCCAGTGACATGCGGCAAGCGGCGACAGGCAGGCGGGAAGGGCCGCGCTCTCCACCCAGCGATCCGGGCCGGGCAGCGTGTGAGGCAGGCCGGCCGGGAGGGCCCACGGCAGACAGCCACAGGCCACGGGACACTGCTAGGCCGACAAAAACCTAACTGTGTAAAACAAAAATGAGCGACGGCAGTGTGATTTCAGCAGCATCCTCTCTCGCGCAGCCAGCTCCGGGAATTTCTCAGCTTCCCCAACTGAGACCCCGCACCCACGGATCGAAGGCCGCCAGCCCCGCCTCCAGCCCTGGGCACCCCCATTCACTTCCTGTCCCTATGGAGTGCTCCTCTACAGGACTCTGAGGTACCACAGTTCCACTTTGGTGAGAGCTGGAGCTCACAGCCATTCTTCCTTGGAGCTGAGAAAGATTCTTTCTTGGTTTTTTTTTTAGGATTTATTTATTTTTGTACATACAGAACTGGGGTACAGTTTAGAGGTGCAGGGGCGGTGAGAGGCTTCACCAGAGACAGAGCAGGGAGCAGAACAGGCCGATCAACACAGCACACTGCTGAGAGGAGCAGTGGGGGGGTCAGGAGAGGTCTGCCGCGCCATGTGGTCAGCTCGGGGCGGGGATCGAACTCGGAATGAAGCAGCTGCGGCAGCTCACAGCGTTGCGTTCCAAGCCGCTGCACCGCCAGGGAGGGCCAGTGTCTGTGCCATTATTGTTTAGCTAGTCCTCGAGGTCATGTGGGTCCTTTCTAGCTGTGGGCCACTGGGAATAACGCTGCTAAGACACAGCTTGCCGACCCAGCGTCTGGGGGCAGACAACACCAAGTGCTCGCGAAGACCAGCTGGAGGCGGCTCTCCCGCGTGGCGGCTGTGCGGGGAGAGTGGCTCGCCAGTCGTCCTATCCTGCTCCCCACTGTCTCTGGGGAGTCCTCTCACCACCCGCGTACTTCTGGCCTGTACTCCAGTTCTGTGTGCATAAATAAGTAAATCTTAAAAATATATAGGGGTGTGTGTCTCCCTTCAATTCGTCAGTTCCTCAAAAGCTTCAATACAGCAGTAACATGCACACTGTAAATCTCCCAGTCCCATAGCGGAGAGGTCTGACCTATACGGTCCACCAAAAGCCTGCACACCTGCCCTCCCTGGTGGCGCAACGGGTCAGGGCGCGGCACTGCAAGCGGCCACAGCCACTTCTTCAGTGCGAGTTCAATCCCCGGCCCGGAGGTGACCACAGGGCGCGGCAGACCTCTCCTGACCCGCCCACTGCCCCCTCAGCAGTGTTCTTCGTCAATCTGCCTGTTCGGCTCCCCACTCTGTCTCTGGTGAAGCCTCTCGCCGCCCCTGCACCTGTGGCCTGTACCCCAGTATGCATAAATAAATCTTTAAAAAAAAAAAAACAAAACCCTGCACACTTAATGTTCACTGCTGTATTTTCCAGAACAGCCAAGAAGCCTATCAACAGATGAATGAGCAAATGTGGCTGACCCATGGATGGACTATCACTCAGCCACTGAAAGGAATAAAGTGCTGGTGCCTGCTACCAGAGGGATCAGACTGGATGCCTCGATGCTGAACGAAAGACGCCAGCATAAAAGGTCACTGTAGGACAAATTGTGTCTTAGGAACAGCCCACATTTGCAAATCCTGAGGAACAGGACATCTGTGGCCGCGGGGTGTGGGAGGGAAAATCACAAGAACACGGAGGGCTTTTGGAGGGATGCAACTGTCTGGACTGCGATGGCGGCCCAGAGTGTGAGACACACCACTCCGCTGCCACCCACCTAAGGGTGGACTTCCCTGCCGGTCAGCGTATCTCGGATAAGCTGTTATTTCAGGCAATATTTCTTCATACTACTCTTCCCTCTTAGTACTTTCCGCCACATAAAACTTGAGATAAACAAAGTGAACAAAACTGTCCCAAGGACTGTCAGGATTGCACTGTTCCTGGGTCTGGCCTCTGGCGGAGTGCTGTGGCCCCTGGGGACCCCCAAGGCGGCCCTGTGCCCCCGAGCCTGGGGCAGCTGCTGTTCAAGCCCCAGGCCCCGGCCCACAGGGAGGGGGAGGGACCTGCCACAGCCCCAAGCCTCGGCGCCTTCGGAAGGACCCCGCGCTGCTTTCAACATTCACCCCTTCTCTCCAGAACAAGGGGGATGCCAAGCGCCCCACGACACCCGGAAACGGGCTAAGAGGCGCTGGCTGGGGCCCGGGGGCGGGGCTGCCTGCCAGACAGCCAGATGCACTTTCTTTTCCCACGACTTCCTCGGTAGTCGGGGGTTCAGCCGCGGGGATCCCGGCCCAGGGACGCGGTGGCCGGCACTGCCGGGCGGGACTGGTGGCAGAAGAGACGGAGGAGGGGAAGGGAGAGCGCGAAGCCCGGCGCCACCGGGAGCCCGCGCCCCGCACCCGGGCTGCAGGCGGCCAGGAGACGCCGC
>NW_004567110.1:2250761-2265848 GCF_000260355.1 Condylura cristata | reverse complement strand
GCGGGCACACCGGAGCGCCCTCCCGCCGCCGGCCCGAAACTGTGGAGAGCCCACCTGGCACTTACGCGGTCGGCGGCCCGGGCCTGGCGGGCGGCGGGGCGAGGCAGCCTCTGCGGCCGCTTCCCCGGCTCAAACCTGGAGCTTTCGACAGGCGGCCGGCCGGTCCCGCTACTGCGCATGCGCGGGCCCGGGCCCCGGGCGGTGGATCCGCTCCGGGTTTTGGAAGAGCCGCCGCTGGGGCGGGGAGGGAGGAAGACCCGGAACGGGAGGGAAGGGAGAGGGAAAGCGGAGGGAGGGGAGGCTGGGAGACGGCTGGGGGCCGGTGAGCAGACGCCTGAGGGCCCCCAGGGGAACAAAGAGGTTTTGCTCCCGGGCCCTCTAGTCCCCGGGGCTAGCAGGCCTGGCTGCAGGCTCTGGCCCTCCAGCAGGGCCCTTCAGCACCCCTGTGGCATCACACCCCTAAGCCGGACCTGGCTGGGACTCTGGTCCAAGACCAAGCAGCAGGGGTATACTCCATTCTCAAAAGGAGTATAAACTCTCCCTCTCACAGGCTGGGAAACTGACAGAAGCACCTCCCAGTTCCTCTAGGTGGGCCTGCCCCTCTCCGCGGGGGGTGGGGGGGAGGCGAGGGGGGTGCAGGCTACACCCAAACTTGAAAAGGCTGGAAGAGTGAGCTGGAAAGGCACAGAGAGCCGAGCTGACTGCAGAGTGCCTGGTCTCCCTGGGGATACGCCCAGCCTGGCCCCCAGCAATCCATTCACAGCACAGGCCCCCACCAGCATCCCCTGTGGGACAAATGTCCGAAGTCCCAGGGCCAGGGAACCCAGCATCTAGGTGCGGAATCCACTTGAAGATTTGCAGCCTCTGTGTGGGGGGCGCTCCCTGGTGGGGTAGTGGGCTGGAGCTCAGCAGCGAGAAGCTGCCTCCACAGCTCCAGTGCCAGCTCTATCCCTGCCCAGAGGTGACCCACGGGGCCCAGCAGACCCCTCCTGTCTCCCTGCAGCTCCTCTCCGCAGTGACTTGAGTAGATCTGCCTGTCCTGCTCCCTGCTGTCTCTGGTGAATTCACTGTCCCTGCACCTCTGGTCTGTACCCCAGTTCTTTATGCATAAATAAGTAAAATCTAAAAAAAAGAAATAAAGCAATAACTTAAGAAGGACTTACATACATGCAATGGGAAAAGAATGATACACAAGGAATTGCAAACAACGACGCCTCCTGGGAAGGCTAGGAGGAGAGCAGAGGACCAGCAACCCCTCTCTGTTGCGGACTTCTGTGAATTTCCTTTTTAACTTGAAAAAGCCCACCACGTGGCAGAGGGCTGAGCAGCTGTTTCGCAGACACAGCAGAAGGAGAAAGGTCGCCGCCTCGCTTTTCTTCAAATCAGCAAACATTTATTGACTGCTGTGTGCCCGTGCTGTTTTATGGCATATTTTATTATTCATGTTTTTATAAAATAATAATATGCTAACCCTTCTCCTGCCTAGGAGCAGTGGAAAACCAATCAAGCTTTTGTTGACTCCCTTTCCAAGGAGTAGAGATGAGTCAAAAAGTGAACGCGGTTCTAGGCCCTAACAGGCAGAGCCGGTTTGTGGCCGCAGGCAGGAAAGGTTTTCAATGGAGATGCTGTGGGGCAAAACCTCAGGTCACCCCACAATGGCCACCAGGGTGTTGCTCCAGGACTTCGGGGTGCAGGTTGAAGGCTCTACAATGCAGAAAACAAATGTTAAACAAATGTTTCTTTGGAGATCTGTGTGCCAGAAAGAGAGCTCCACTTTAGCTCACGTGTCTTCTTAAGGCCCACAGAAGGTGACTATTCTTAGAGCTGAGGTCCAGACAAGACACACCACTTGGCTGGGGCCCCCGGGGGGCCCAGTGCTATTCAGGGATTCAAATGCACCTGTCCGGCTGCATGACCTGGCTCTTTCCATGGTCCTTCTCTGCCTTATCGCCTCCATAAATGGACTTTGGAAAGTAAGACTGAATGCTGGCAAAAGGGAAGTTGCTATTTTTGTGCGATGTTTCTCTGTTTGCAATGTGCCTGCTTGTAGTAATGTATTTTGTTGTCCCAGAAAAGCTGAGTGTGAAGGGACAGGGAGAGGAAGCTATTCCACATTTTTAGAAACGCTGAGTCTCTGAGAGTGTCAGACTTGAAGTCCCGCAGCCATCAAGTGGGATGCCCTGACCAGTGCCTCCTTTGAGAGCATTAACATCTTGCAAGTACCCCCGAGCCCCCCAACCCCCATCAGGAATTCAAAATATACCAAAGCCTGTCTCAGAGTCTGCAGGTACAGTTGGGCTGGAAGGAACCACCAAAACCACGAGGCCCAACCGCACACTAACCTCAGGCCCCCGTGAGCCCCAAGACAAGTTGGGGATGATGAGGCAGCTCCGAGGCTGTGCAGGAGCCTCAGAAGCATGAAGAGGGCCCCAGAGGGAAGGGCGACAAGTTCCAAGGGGGACAAACACCCCAGGACTGGGGGCAGCAGGACCTTCTGGAATACGGGTTATAGAGAAAAAGGATTCCAGGATAAAGGCCGGACACAGAGACTTACCGCTGGGCACAGGGGGACACCAAGATGGCGCATGAGACAAGGGCAAGGCCCCCACGGGGGGGGGGGCTTTAGGACAGTTGACAGTCGGGGCAAGAAGGGCCCCACTCCCTGCACGCCTCGCCTGGCCTCCTCAGCCTGTGCCGCCTGGTCTCACAGTCCGGCCGAGTCCCGCTTTCTGTTCCCTGTCTCGTCCATCAACTTTCCTTTCTCTAAACAAACCTGCCTCTTCTCGCCTGCCTGCCTGAGCGTCTGCGAAGTTCCTGCTGCGGTGTCGATGTCCGGAGACACCAACCATGGTGGTCCAGTGGCCAGGGCTCGGCGCTGCCCCCGCAGCCTGGGTCCACCCTGGAGGACGCTTCTCTGAAACACCTGATGGAACCTCAGAGAGGGCCGAAGCCCTCCGAGGGAGGGGTGCGGACAGCTACGCTCCAGCCGGAGTCAGCGCACAGCTGGGCCCGCCTGCTGCCTCGCTAACCCTGGCGGCTCACGGCGGCCAGCGAGGATCGCATCACAGCATCATTGTCAGGATTAAATGAAGCCAAGTCCGAGAAAGCACTGAGACAGGCCTGAATGCGCCCCTGTGTGGCTCTGGGAGGGGGTGACCTCATCGGCTGTCTTCCTAGGGACAATCCACGTTTCTGCCCGCTGTCCTGGCCGAAGTGTTCTGCTCGGGTGACATCAGCGACGCTCTGTGCAAAGCCCACCTCTTCTTGGGATTCTGGCTCCCAGCAGAATTGGAGGGCTCTGGTGTCCCCATGCTGTAAGACCTCTTCTGCCCTGCAGTCCGCGGACGCCTGTCCACTGTGCTGCGTCTCACCGGGAGGGTCAAGTCCCCGCGCCCAGAGATCAGATTCATGCAGCTACCCTTACTTACTGGCCGGACACTTGGGCAGGGCATCTACTCACAGCGGTCCTCTCAAAGTCACAGCCCGTGGGAACTACCATCTGCCTGGCCGGCGGTGCCCACGTGCCTGTGCACATTTCTCAGACCATTCACTCACTGTGACCTTACAAAGCAGACGGTCCTCACTAAAGTGACTAAGCAACAGCACTTCTTTTTCCTCTGGGGTGGAGCTGAAAGATGAAACACAGGAATGAAACGACGGCTATTTACACGTGGAGTTCATGACTAATATGTCGGTTGGGGAAGGTTGCTTTAGGTCTGGAGTCAAACTTCTGGGTTTGGCTTACTACTCCCTGCGCCCAGCAATAATTCAGTCAGGTCGGGGTGTCGGCAGTGCAGGACCACACCACAGGCCCCCGTCAAAGGCCCGGAGACCTACAAGCTAAGAGGGGCAAAGCTCGCTCCACCGCGTGAGCCCCCACAGACAAAAGGGATGGCGTGCAGGGAGGCAGGGCCACCCCGGCACTCCTCGCAGCTCTGGGAGCAGGCGGCCCCAGGAGGCCGCCTGGGCACACCCCCGCGGCCAGCGCACAGGTGACAGGCCTGCAGGGCCACAGGCGGGACACTGCACAGCGCCAGCCAAGCCGTGGGTCCCCGCAGGTCAGGGGCCCAGACCGGCACCAGGCGCCGGCACCCACGCAGCTCGCTCCCCAGCCCGAAGGGATCGCGCCATTCAGCGCTAGCAGGAATGAATGGGGCTCCCCAGCCGCCCCGGGGGCTGGAGCGGCTCCCGCAGGTCCCTCCGGACCAATCAACGACTGGGCTCACCTGCCCGCCCCCGCCCGCCCCCGCGGCTCCGGCTTGGCTGCATGGAAAGCCCGGAGCGCTGGATCCGGGGGCCGGCTCGGGGCAGGGCAGCACTGCGCCTGCGCCAGAGGGGCCACAGGGCGCTCTAGGCACCCGCTGCGCCCTCTGCGGATTTGAAGGCGATCGATCTGTTGCTCCTGAACAGAAGTTAACCCCTTTTGCCTCCCCTCACACCAGCACCCCTGCAACACCTAAGAGCCCTTTGGCTATCGAAAGCGGTCAGACTGGAAGAGGGGGACCCAAAAGGAACCTCTCCAGGGCAGGCCCAGCCCGCTGGCGGCGCAGGGGGCGACCTCAGCCGGCGACCGGAAATGACGCAGCGTGAGCGGAAGGACTGAGGCCCAACACCAGCTGCCGGGGCAAAGGAGCTCCTCTCCGCCTCTGGGGGCTCAGAGGTGGCAGACAGGGCGGGCACCCCATGGGTACTAGAGGAGGGAGGGCCCTGGGGCCTTGCTGAGGTGCCTCTACCCCCACTGGCCGCAGACACCAGCCCACGAAACCAGCAGAGGAGCTGGACCGCCCCGCCCACTGCCGCCCCCTGGGAAACCCTGCCCACCCTGTCCGCTGGACTGTCCACCTGTGTCTGACCTTAACGCCCACCAGCGTCCTCGCTTTCCTGGAGGCCAGGTGCCCACCTTGTAGGCTCTGGTGTTCGGCCGCCCACAGGACGCGTCCAGCCTCCACGGGCTCTTCTCCCGTCCTGGTGCCCTGGACCTGCAAGGGTGGTCAGCTGGTTGGCAGTTTTCACTTTTCTACACTTCGTTACTTTCTAAGTTTACATACATTGATTTATGAGGGAAAAATAAATTATTTTTAAGGAGACCGATTCTTTGTTCTCAAGGAACTTGTTACTTTGAGAGCACTTTGAGGAGTCACTTTTTAATATATCATTTCAAATGATGAGAACCGGCACGAATTGTAAAAAACGCTCTCGTCACACCTCCGTAGTCACCAACTGTTTCCCTTTTTTGCTTCATTTGTTTCATTTTCAAGATAGGGAGATAAAGATCTGCCCTAAAAATACTTTGTAGCTATTTCTCCCAGTCCCGTCCAGACCACATGTTACAGCTAGTGGACACATTTTTTGTATCCTTTCCTTTGCAACAACTTCCCAGTTTCTGTGTCTTTCATGATCCTGTTAAGGGGAAGCATGTCCTAAGGGAACTATTCGGACTTGGGCTACCCTGTAACAATCCTAGTATGTTGGGATAATGCAAATTAGCTGTTTTGTAGAATATTCCAATTTGAGTTTGTCCGAGACGCTTTCCTCATGGTTAGATTCTGATTGTGTTCTTTCTTTTTTAAGATTCACTGATGCATACAAGAACTGGGATGCAGCCAGAGGTACAGGGGGTGAGAGGATTCACCACAGACAGGGTGGGGAGCAGAACAGGGGGTTGGATCTATTGAGATACACTGCTGAGGGGAGCAGCTAAAGACAGGAGGGGTCTGCTGCTCCCTGGGGGGAAAGGATAGCTTCCTCAAGCAAGGAGGGTAATCCCTCCCATAGTTACCTCCCAGGCATGAGCTTTGGTTTGTCTCACTGTGATGTTAAGTCACTTGGCTAAGGTGGCTGTTAAGTTTCTTCACTGCAAAAGTTAGTTCTTCAGTTCTTGTAATTCAGTAATTTGTGAATTTTTAGAGATGAAATTTCACACACAATCTATTCTTCATGAACAAATTCAAAGTCCTGAAGAGCATAGTAGATGTTTACTGTTTGCTACATTTTACACAGGACATTGCAATGTGAGATTTGCTGGGAAGTAACATGTTCACCAAGCAGATATGAGTGGATGGCAAATACTGTTTATTTTACTAGGTTTCCTTCGTTTATAGAGTAATAAAGATACTTCCTATTTCATGAAGTGTAATTAAAAGCACTGGAATGATTTCCCATCAAGATAATTCATTTTTCATGTGAACAACTACATAAGTAGATGTCATATATTAGCCATTAATTTTCGGAATTACTAAAAAAAGAATCCCAAGTACACACAAGCATGCACATAACACACACACACACATACAAACTATTAAAAAAAAAGCTGAAAAAGTATAAATGTGAGCAGCTGGCACTTATTGAGTGCTCCCCAGAATGTGGTGGCCACTTGTAGAACAAGAAGACTTGTAAATGTAAACTATAATACATCCAACTCAAAAAATCTGATTTTACATTTCAAAATACTGTAAATATGAAAATAAACTTCCAAGAGACAGTCCCAGTAACACAGGGGCAGCTGCAATTCCAAATGTGACCAGCAGCCAGCAGAATACGCCAGCTAGCTCCTCCAGGAAACCATCCCTGCGGCCCCGTCAGGACGCGGTTGCCTCAAAAACCTAAAATTTTGCCACTGTCGAGGGAGGTGGCGTCAATCTGTTCTGTACAAACTCAGAAAAAGACCAAAGCTCAGGGAAAAAACACAAGGCATTGAGTTGACTGAGCAATGGCTTAGTTCTCGAACTGGGTGGGCAGAGACCTACATTATACTGCTGTACATATTATATATGTTACCTGTAAAATAATCTGATTTGAAGTCATGTGCCTCACAAGTCCAGCTATTGTGTTCCAGGTGATACCATTCCTTATACCTTCTGTGTGTAACTGCATTAAGGCTGCTTTTTTAAAGGAAAGATGGAGGCTGCTTGTCTGCTACCTGGCAAGCTGATGCAGGATTCATCTGAATTATTCATAACAGATCAAACTCTTCAAGTAGCATCAATCAAATAAAAAAATTTCAGGAAAGAACATGAATGCAGACGCCCCATGCTACCAACTGAGCAGTGGGGTTTCCCACCAGGGGATGGCAGGCTCAGATACCTCGCCCTGGGAAACCCTCCGGTGGTCATGGCGTCGCCCCTAAAAATGCCTAACCCTCGGCTATCCAGGCATTGCCAGGTCTCTCCTTCCCCCTCTGAAGCAGAGGACTCACTCACCCACAGAAACAGTAGGAAGGAAGGCTCTCGCTGGGGGCGCCAGGCTGAGCCACAGGACTATCAGGCTATCACCAGGCTACCCCGGCCAGGGAGGGGCCCCCGGGTGCAGCAGGCCCCTCCTGTCTCCCCACTGCTCCCCTCAGCAGTGGGTTTCAGTGGACCCATCTGTCCTGCTCCGCTCTGTCTCTGGGGCGTCCTCTTACCCCTACACCTGTGGCCTGTACCCCAGTTCTTGTATGCATAAATAAATGTTTTTTTAAAAAAGAGAAAAGAACAAGGAAGAAACAGAAGCAGGGTGGAGGACGGGCAGGCGTGGGGAGGGCTGGGGCGAGAGTCCCCCCCCCCCAGCGCGGTGAGCACCGCCCAGGGTCACCGCACTGCCGGCCTGTGAGAGGCAGCGCTTAGCTGTTCCGACTCAGGGAGGATGGGAGGCCGCGTGACCACCTCGCCACGCCGGGGTACGACGCGGTGGCCACTGCTGACGCGGAAGCGCGTTGGGTCAGCGGCGTGCGCCTTGAACGTGTACGGCGTTAGATGTCAGTCGGGACTCGACCCTTAGATTAAAAAAAAGACTCCAGTCAAGCTGCATCGGAGGTAACGCGCCATCGCTCCGCGCCCGATGGCTGCCGCCCTGCTCCTGCCGAAGGAGCTGGGTGTAAGCAGGAAGCAACGACGGATGTTCAAGGGGATAACTGACCTGGAGCTCGAGAAACCGCGAGCCCAAGCAAGACGGAGTAGACGCCAGGAAGTAAGAAGATGAAGGCGTCTAGATCGTGTTGCGGCAAGAGCCGAATGGAAGGGCAGGGCCGGGTGTCACGGTGCCCAGCGATGTCCTGGGAGGTTGTGGCGATGCGCAGCGAGCGGCCTGGGACTGCTCGTGGCCGCTGCTGGGCCCCACACTGAAACGGCTCTGGAAACCAGCTATTTGTTCCGCACTTGGCGCAAGTCTCAAGTTATCCAACAATTATTAAAAGGAGGATATACACAGCCTGGTGGCTAAAAATACAGCCCGCTTCCGCCTGACTCAGGCGTCCTGGAGCACGCAGGGGGTGTGGCCTACAAAGTGTATTTTTAAAAGTGCAGCCAAGTTTGGAAAGTAACCGCTCCCCTGGCCCGGGAACAGGAAGCAGCCTGTGCGTGCAGAACCGCTGCCTCGCCTCGGCCTCCCGACCAGCGCGTCGCAGGGCAGCTGAGAGAGCAAGTCTTCCCGGGAGCGGCCCTGAGCTTCAGCTTCCGGCCCGAGGTGTCTGTTCTCCGTTCCTGCCACTGGACCCCCCCACGCCATTTCAGAGTGCTGCCCCCACAGGGACACTAAGGCTCTTCTCGCCGCCTCCCCGTGGGCCCCTGGGCGGCCAGCCCGGCGCACCTTCGTGGGAGAGGGTCTGCCCGACTGCCCGACCGCAGCGGCTTCGTTCCCACAGCGAGACCAGCCCTGCCGACAGAGCCGGGCCTACGCGGGACGGGGCGGGGAGCCGCCTTCCTCCTCGCCACCCCAGGGCACCTGCTATAGCTCTCACTCTGCTTGGGGCAAAGGCCCCTGCCTCTCTCCCCTGCCTGGACCCAAACCCGCCACATCTGTCTTCATGTGCACATGCAGCCCCCCAAAGCACGTCAGCAAGTGCCAGGAAGGCCACCTTCAACAGGACCTTACACAAATTTCTAAAATTGCTCTGTCCGGGCCCTCCCCAGGGGCACAAGGGTTAACGCACAGCACCATGATGCTGCCTGCAGCTACTGCAACACGAGTTCAACCCTCGGCCAGGCAATCAAACAGGGTCAGCTCCTGTCTCCCCGCTGTGCCCCGCAGCAGTTTTTCACTGGATCTGCCTGTTCTGCTCCCCTCTCTGTCTCTGGGAAGCCTCTCGCCCCTCAAACCTCTGGCCTATTTCTTATCTGTGTCAAATAAATAAATCTTTTTAAAAAGTTGAACCAAGGAGGAGAAAGATCTGTAAGATGGTAATGGTGATACTGAACAAAGGAACTGAGGAAGACACAAGCGGAAAGATACGCCCTGTTCGTGAACAGGAGTCACGTGGCTGAGAAGTCCAGACGGCGCAGAATGATCTATGGACTCAGTTCAATCCCTATCAAGCTTTTTTAAAAAAAAGATTGACTTATTTATGCTTACAGAACTGGGGTACAAGTCAGAAATGTGGGGGTTGAGAGGATTCCCCAGAGATAGAACAGGGAGCAGAACAAAGTCCACCGTGAGGGGGCAGCGCGGGTCAGGACAGGACTGCCGCGCCCTGGGGGCCACCCCCTTGGCTGGGGATCGAACTCATGCTGCAGCAGCTGCAGGTAGATTGATAGCCTGAGACATAAGCCCGGCACCGCCGGGGAAGGCCAAGTTGGATGATTTCTGGACATTAATCAGATGAGTCATTATTGGACATGTGATTTACAAATATTTTCTCCCATTCTGCAGTTTGCAACATTAAAGCATTGACAGTGAAACTTCACATAACATAAATCTACAGTTCGTGACAGGACACCAAGGGAAAAGCAACAGGTAAGCTGAGACGGCCGGGCGAGAGCTCTTGTGCTCCAGAGAGCACGATGGAGAGAGTGAGGAGACAGCACGCAGAGACCTGCAGCCTGCCGAGAAAGCGCTCCGCCATACCTGCTGGGCGTGACCACTCGTCACCCAGGCCAGGTGACCCACCTGCAAGTACAAGAGGAATCTCCCGTCCAGAGATTCCGCCAAGCAAGTGACCAGCGAGCACAAAGGCGCTGGTCATCGGAAATGCACCCAGCCCCCCCGCACACCTGGGACCGGGGACAGTCCAGGACGGCCCACGCGCCGTGCAGTCGCAGGGTCCTCACGGGGGAAGAGCGCCGAACACCGGCACACTGGATGTTGGGGGGCGCCCGGGGTGCAGGCGCCTCCAGAAGCTGGAAATGCCAAGGCCTGGCTTGCTACTATCCTGAAGGTGCCTGGCTTTCACCAACTGGCCCCACAAACTTTGAGGTCTCAGGCGAGGAACACTTACTGTGGGTCCCGCACCAGGGTGGACGGGACAGGCCGGGCGCGCCCTGGACCTGAGAGCGGTGGGGCCCTGGTGTCCAGGCTGGGCACTGGGCGCGGGGCTGGACTCTGGCCTGCGCAGCTGCTGCTTGTCCTGGGCTGCCCGGAAGCAGGCAGTGGCCCCGGGGGCTTCTGGGGCAGCCCTCTGCCTCCATCCCCTGCAGCCAACAGGCTTCAGCTGGCCCTTGCAGAGTCAGGAGCCTCTCGAAGGCGATTTCTCCTGTGATTGGCTGAATTTCTGCCAAGCCCAGCTGGGCCACGGGGCCCCTAGCAGCCTCCCAGCAGCCGCAGCAGGTGCTCGGCCGCGGACCTCTGGTTTCAGGCCTCTCCTCCAGAAGGTGCAGATGTACACGGGCCATCTCAGCACTGGGGGGACTTGTTACAGCCACAATGGGAACATGGCACGGCCCACATTTACGGGGGCAAAGGTGCCTCCGTGGGGTCCCACAGTAACCTGGGTCCCCAGGAAAAGGGGGACCCTTTCCCACCCAAAGGAGGGTGGAGCTGAGCAGGAGGAGACCTGGAGAGGAGACCAGAGAGGAAGCAAGAGGGTGGGCCAGAGGGAGACCTGGGGGCGCAGGGAGCAGAGACCCGGAGGCGGCGGTCCTCGTTTCTCGGCCCTGGGCCGGGGCAGACGGGGTGAGACTGAGGGGGGACCGTGGCAGCGTGGGTGTGATTCCCCCAGGCCTGTCTGGCCACTGCTGGCCCTTCTCCGTGGGTCCCCACGGAAGGACCTTTAGACAGCGGCGGCTCTCGGCCCTGCTGGGCCAGCCCCACGAGGGTCAGGTCACTTTGGGTGCTTGATTCAGAAACTACACCCTCTGTCTTTCTGCACTGCACACAGACTGTGGGGAGTTTCTCCCGGAGAGATCTCACACGTTGTGTCTTGATGCAGCAGATGGCAGGAGCTGCTTAGCGCGGGCAGGTTTGGGGGTTTGGGACGTCCCCTCCCTGCCTCCTGCGTGACGCCTCCTCCGTGAGCAGAGAGCCCAGGTCTCTGCAGAGGTTGGCTGGTTCCGGCCAAGGTCTCCATCTGGCCCCTCACTTGCTGCGTTTCGGCCAGGGGTGCAGGTGGGCCTCGGGGAGGGCTCAGGCCCCAGCAGCTTTTCGACACATGGCCCTGGAGTTCTTCCTGGGGAGCCTGTCCCGGGAACCAGGCTGCCTCCTTTCTGAGCCTATTTTGTGACCCCGAGGCTCACCCTGGAGGACGGGCGGGGGTGGGCGCTGCGTGGCCCTTCTCCTTCCTTCCCAGCCTCAGCCCCCCACTGCCAGGCTGAGGCAGGAAAGCAAGGCAAACCCGCTCCACGCAGCTGGACTCACCCCAGGGCCCAGCTAGCCGCCCCTCCCGCAGAGGTGGTGGTCAGCCCAGGACAGCGCGTGCTGGGAATGAATCTCCTCAGGGGCGTGTCGGAGCGGGGCTGCAGGAAAGCGGGCCAGCACTCGGCCTTTCCCCAGAACACGCGCTCTCGTATCTGAGCTTTGCTAGGGCACCAGGCCAAGCCTGTCCCTGTTCAGGCCTGAGGGGGCAGACCTGGAGCCAGGACCCAGCTGGGGCCCCACCCTCGCGCCAGCCGAGGCAGCTGGGGAGGCAGCCGCCGCTGCTGCCCTAGGAGCGGCCACAGAGGGCGTGGTCATGCTCTGAGCCCTCTGTGCCTTGCAGATGCGGGTGTGAGGCCCATGTCCCCCGCCGCCAGACCAGCCCCAGAGACTCTCTTCTCCCTCTCCAAGCCAACAAGCCTCTGCACAAGTGCAAGAATACCAGCGTTCCGCCCGTGCGCGAGCACCCCGACTGGGCTCTGCGGTTGGCCCTGTCATGGACTGGATGAATGGGCCTGGACAGGCCTGAGCACCCCCTTGCCAGTAAGTACTTCGGGGAGCCCATGAAAGGCGCTTCGGGCAGCCAGAGACTGATCTGCTCAGCCCGAGTGGGGAGAGAGCTGGTTTCCGTGGACAAAGGCCTGGGGCTTTCTTGTATCCCACCAGCCACTCCCGATCTAATTCCCAGGGCCCCGACACCATGGTAGAGAGCTGATGAGAAGGACCGCAGAGGGCCAGCAGACACGGGGTTCACCAGCAGCTCCCCCACACTGTGCGCGTCTGCAGCGCCCAGAGGCAGCTTGCACACGTCTCCGCACGCAACCAGGCCCACGGCCACTCACAGCCCTGCCTGCAGCGGGCTCTCCAGCCAGCCAGCGACAGATGGCAACCGTGGGCACTGTTGCCAGGGTTGCTGCCCCAGAGAGGCGTCTCTGAGGCGCACCGCCAGTTCAGACACCCAGCACCCCATCCTCGTGGCGTTTCCAAGGGCGCGGATGCTCATTTCAACCTTCATTCAGGAAAGCAGAGGCAGCTTTAGATGTTTCAGAGGAAGATTTAATAACTAGGATGCTGGGATTGCTGCAGGAGCATGAGAGCAGGCAGCTAGCGCTGGCCCTGGCGGGCCCCGGAGTCCACTGGCCATGGGGCCACCGGCTTCTGAGCCCAGCCCCGGGCAAAGCTGAGCTGGCGCTCACCCACGTGCAGGGATGATATCCACGTGGGTAATGCCAGCGCCTCCTCCCCCTCCGCGGCAGCCTCTCCTGTTGACCGGCCCAGAAGCCAGCTGCAGGCTAGGCTGGGAAGCACTTCTGGTGGCCAGAGCTACAGAGACGCAGGCTACCTGCCAGCAAGGATGAGAAGCCCCTCGGACATCGCCGGCCACCTCCCGACTTGGGGTGCGCGAACAGGACCAGGGGCTGCCCTTGGTCGGGGAGGCCTCCCTCAGGGCCGTGGCTGCTGCTTACCTCTCCCGAGGTGGAAGCGTGTTTCTTATTTTGAAATGGTGGGCATGTCCCCTCTTCTCTGAAGATCTCCTTTGCCCCCCTCCTTTCTCCTCAAGATGACTTCCAGCTTCCGGGTCCCTGCCAACTCGAGTCTGCCCCCTTTCCTCCCTTCTCTTCTTTCTCCAGGTGCCGCTCTCTCCGTTATCCTTCCGAATCTTAACCCGCCCGCTCTCAAATGTGCCCCAAAGAGAATGACACTCTCACCTCCTAAAACAGCTAGAGAATCAAAACATCGGAAAGCTTGAAAATATGTCCACACCAAATTCCTACAACTTTACTGCCATCCAAAGCCAGAGAAAGAAGAGATGGCGCAGCTAAACAGGCCAACTACTGGCAGTGAAATGGAAACAGTAGTCAACACCCTCCCCGAGAGCAAAAGCCCAGCATCAGACGGATTTACGAATGAATTCTGCCAAATGTTCTATCCTACATGAATTCTTACCAAAAATTGAGAAAGAAGGAATATTACGAAATTCATTCAATGAAGCCAACATGGCAAACAAGACCAAACAAAGAAAAAAAAGAACGCTTCAGGCCAGTCTCGCTAATAAACACTGATGCAGAATCCTCAATAACATCCTCGCCAACAGAATCCAGCAACGTGCATCAGAAGGATAACGCCCAGGACCAACCCATCAACAAGAAGAAAAATGAGAACCATATGATCATCTCAATAGATGCAGAGAAGGCATTCGGCAAAGCTCGACATCAATCTATGATAAAGGCCCTTGAAACTGTGGGAACAGAAGGAACATACAGGAACATGATAAAAGCCATGTTTGACAAACCCAAAGCCAACAGTATTCTCAATGGTAAAAAGCTGAAAGCCTTTCCTTTGGGATCAGGAGCAAGACGAGGATGTGCACGCTCGCCACTGCTCTGCAACATCAGACTCTACGTCCTCGCTAGAGCTACAGGACAGGAAAAAGACACACAAAGGAATCCACACAAGAAACAGAGAAAGAAGTGAAACTATCATTATTTGCAGATGATATAATATACTTACAAAACCTTGAAACCCCCACAGAAAACTAATCAAAACAATCATCCAGTTTAGTAAAGTAGCAGGATATGAAATCAACACTCAAAAGTCAGTAGCTTTCCTCTATACAAACAACCAGCAGCAGCAGAAGAAATCAAGAAAACCATCCCTTTTATGATTGAAAGAAAAAATATCAAATACATGAGGATAAACCTAACAAAAGAGGTGAAGGACTTAATACAAAGAAAATTATAAACACTTTTGTTAAAAACAAATGGACACAAAGAAATGGAAAGCCGTCCCTTGCTCAGGGATTGGAAGAACTCACATGACCAGCAGGGCCATCCTGCCAAAAGCATTTGACAGACTTAATGCTGTTCCGACAAACTCTCCATGACATTCTTCAAAGAAATAGAAATAGAACATATCTTGGTGAAATTCACACGGAGCCACAAAAAACGAGAGAGCCAAAGCTCTCCTGCCTAAAACAAAGGAGAGCGGAGGCGTCACCCCCAGACTTCAAACTATACGACAGTCCCAGTGTGGTACTGGGACAAAGATCGACACACAGACCAGTGGAACCGGACAGTCAGCCCCAAAATAAAAGCACACATGGATGGACAACCAATCTTTGGCAGAGGAGCCAAGAATATGCAATGGAAGGAGAGTTTGCTCAACCAGTGGTGCTGGGAGGACTGGACCAGCGTAAGCAAAAGAAGGAAACTAGACCGCTACTCACACCATGCCCAGAAACCAGCTCCAAATGGCTAAAATAACTGAACATAAGACCTGAAGCCATAAAATATGTTGAAGAAGATACAGGTAAAACACTACAAGACATACATCAGCCCCTAGGGTAAAGGAAACGAAGCAAGAGGCCTGTCTCAGCAAGACACTCATCAAAACCCAGGGGGAGAAACTCTGCACTTCACACAGCTGATGAGGGATGGATCACAAAGAGAAAAAACACTCACAGGGCTCAAGAAACAAAGTAAAGAATCCAGTCAAAAAGTGGGCGGTAGAGGCCCTCCCTGGTGGCGCAGCGGGTTAAAGCACAGC
>NW_004567110.1:2248154-2249767 GCF_000260355.1 Condylura cristata | reverse complement strand
GGGAACACTGTGCCTACTACACCTGGGGTACAAGCAGAGAAATGAAACGTAAAAAGGAAAGTACGTCCGCAACCTGGCCTGCCGCTTGTGCGAAACAAAGGCCTGGCACAGCGGGTTCTGCCAGAGGGAGGAGGGAAAGTGCCAGCCGCTGGCGCACCCTCGAGCCCGGCCCGGCCCGGCCAGGGCGGGTCTTCAGGGCCTCCCCTGGCCCTTGGCTCCTCTGCCTGACCAGGGCTCCCGCTGCCAGGCAGCCCGCCCCCCGCAGGCCCTGCGCTCTCCCTCCTCCTCTGCAGACCTGGCCCCACTGCGCGTGACCCTCCCAGCAGCCCCCCCAGACAGGGGCTGCGCCTGTCTCCTGGGACTGGCAGCCCCCACGGAGGTGAGCACCGCCTTGCCCTCCGGCTGCACCTGTGCCCTGCGTGCCTGCCCGCCGGGCCCGGCAAGTCCAGTGTCCATCTCCAGTGGAGATGGCGTGCAACACCAGCTTGACCGGAGGCCAGTGGACCGAGAGGTTGCTAGCGCATTTTCTGACTCAAACAGCCCCGGGCTCGCTAGCACAGGCCGCACTCGGCCAGGGCCGCCATCTGCATCTCCTCACCAGCTCACCCCAGCCCTCTCATCCTAGCTCAGGGCACGGGGTGGCAGAAGGGGGGGCCAGCTCAGGGTGCGAGGTTGGCTCCGCCCGGCCAGGAGGCCCCCTCACGCCAGGCGCTCCACACTGACGCGGCTGGAAGCACACCTCTGGGACCGGAGGGTTGGGGTTCCCAGCACAGCTCGCAGCACACGAGGGAACGTGCAGACCACACAGAGCGGGTTGGCGGGAATCAGCGTCCTTGTTAGCCCTATAACAAACCACCAAAGGGCAGTCTGAGGACCTGGCAGGCGGCGACGCCATGGCTACCCGTCGCCTCTGCGGATGGCGCACAGGCAGGCACCTGGCGATCAGGTGAAGGCGGACGCGAGACTCTCCCACACTGCAGTGTCGGGAGCCCAGAGCCGTGAGCTAGCTCCCCTTGGGTCTGCTCTCAGGAGACCCAGCACCTAACTTCCGGAACCCCGAACCTTGCAGGAACGTGTCTCCCAGCACGGGTCACCTCTGTGGCGGCGCGGTGACCGCAGAGCCGAAGCCAGAAAGGCTAAGGGTGGCTTTGGCTTTTCCAAACTCTTCCTGCCCACTTTGAAATCAAAACTGATCTGGACTGGCCAGAGCTGGCCTCAGGAGGAGCTGCTGCACCTTACTGGGCGCCTCAGCGCCCTACAGCTTGGGGGCGCTTTCCCACCCCTCCTTGACTCACTGGTCTGGGGGGGGGTGCAGGCTGAAACGTGGCAGACGCCAGGAGCCTGGAGCTTCACAGGCCAGGCATTTTCACGCGGAACCACGCACAGGGGACACAGGCTGCCTGGGGCTGCTGGGGCGCCCGGCGGCAGGCGGGAGGACGTCTGGTCCGCGCTTCCCAGCTGCACTCGGCCGGCTCAGGGCTCTTCCTTGCAGAGAAACCTCCCCGTGGGCTTTATGGACACCCGTCCTGGGTTCTCCTCTTTGGCGATGAAGCTTTTCCCAGTCCCCTTCGCTGGATTCTCCTCACCACGTGACACAGGAGCCTTCCCAGCCC
>NW_004567110.1:2240525-2246463 GCF_000260355.1 Condylura cristata | reverse complement strand
GGGAAGGCGCCGAGCCGGGGCGCGGGGTCCTCGCTCGCCGAGCGGGCGGCGGCTTTCACGCTCCCTACCGGGCCGGGCCCCAGGCGCAGAGCACCGGGACCGCACGACGCTCCCGTGAGCTAGGAGCTGTCCGCCAGCCGAAGGCCTTGCTCTGCGCCCTCCCCTCCTCGTGACGCCCTAACTCGAGGGTCGGTTCTCTGCAGCCCCCTCTGCGCCGTCTTTAAAATCTGGGCCCGTGGGGGCCTCCCTGGTGGCGCAGAGGGTGGTTGAAGCCACTGCAGCTCGATCCCGCCCACTGGGGGAGTGACCCACAGGGCCTGGCAGACCTCTCCCGTCCTGCCCGCTGCTCCCCTCAGCAGAGTATTTCAGTCGATTTGCCTGTCCAGCTCCTCAGTGTTCCTCTGGTGAAGCCTCTCACCGCTCCTGCCCCTCGGGCCTGTGCCCCAGTTCTGCATCATAAATCAATCAGTCTTTAAGAAAACAAACGCTGGGTCTGTGGTAACCCCAGGGCCCCTCTTCTGTCCACTGCTGCAGGAGCTCTTTGTGCAGCATCTGGCCGCCTGCTCCTACAGACACGGCAGTGGGAAGGACAGGAAAGCCCTCACGTACAGCGACTTGGCAGGCACTGCGGAGCGGACCGAAACATTCCAGTTTCTCGCAGGTACTGAGCCTTCGAAACGGTTAGCAAATGCTTAGTGGCTTCGCTGCCCTGCCGAAGGGCGTCTTGCTGCCCACCCAGGCGTCCGTGGCCTTGGCAGGAGAAGTTGGCAGCCCAAGTGGGCGCGGGGGCCGCCCGGAGCCCTGGGGATGGGCGCAGGGCTGGCTGGCAGCGCCTTTCAGGCTTCCTCCCGCCCCGGAGACGGGGGGGACAGGACGCTCACCGAGCCCGCCAGTTTGCTGGGCCCCAGGGAGAAGGCACCTCGGGTCGCCATTGGGGCTGCAGGCCGTGGCTTGCGCAACGGTGGGCAGCCCGCAGCTCAGGGTTCGGGCGTGCCAGGAGACCGCGGGTTTCCTGCCGTGCCCCCAGACTTGTGGCCAGCCTTCATCGCCAGGGACTGGCACACTGGCTCCGCCGTGCTGCGTCCTGGCCTGCCATCGCCCGCGGCTGACACGAGCGTTGTGTCTTTAAGATATACTGCCACGGAAGATTCTGGCCAGCAAATACCTGAAAATGCTAAAAGAGAAGAGGGAAGAGGACGAAGGGGAGGACGCCGCCGCCGCCGCCAGTGACGGTGAAGCGGAGCCCTAGGCCAAAGCGCTTCAAGAATCAGCCTGCGGCGAGGGCCGCGGGAGCACGGCACTGCCTTCCCTGGCACCAGGAGCCTGGGCAGCTGCACCCCAGCCGAGGAGTGGCGCCCACCAGCCTGCAGCCGCAGCCTGAGGCTCTGGAGGCAGAGGGTGGGGTTCACTTTAGTCTCCTGTGGGTGCTGAAAGCTCCCGCTGCAGGTGTGTAAATGCCTGTGTATTTGGAAATTCTGTAAACAGCTTGGTTGAGCCTTAGCTAAACGCGGAGTCTGTGGGTCGCGTGTTACATTTACATTTTTGTATTTCAAAAAACCTTTTTGACTGTCCAGTTCCATCTTTTAAACTGTAAGCAAGTAAGTTTTTCTCAGGAAGAACTGGACAAGTTTTCACAGTAAAATTTGGGAGACTGACTCGTCCTGCAGCTGTTCTGGGTCCTGCTCACTCCTGGACCTGAGCGACCGCAGAGGAAGGCTTTCCCGCGCTGTTCTCCCAGAGGTGAAGTCCAAGCCGAACTGTTGGCGCGAAGCCACTTTCCTCTGTGTGAGCAGACTTTTCTGGCGTGTGCGGCGCTCGCTCCCGCTTGCTGCCCTGTCTGCGCGTCCACAGGAATCGCTTTTACTCTCTACGGAGAGAACGGGCCGCCTGCCCTGACTTTAAGCCATAATTTCTTGCCCACAGGGTAAGCTTTTGACACTTTCCACTCCTAAAGGGCAGAATTCACTTCCTGTACAGTCGCCCTTCAGGGCCAGGCCGGTGGGCGTGCTCCAGCGACGGCGCCCGCAGTCCGCCGCCCGCCACTGCCCGTTGGCGTTAGTCTTGTCCTCAGGCCACCACTGTACTCTGTCCTTCCTGTGTTCTGAGTTTAAAATAAAAGACTTCAAAGCCCAGGTTTTGGCTTCCGGCTCTGCGTGTGGACCGTGAGAGTCCCAGCCGCCGCGCGAAGCCTCTGCCCGTCCCGTTGGCAGCCGTGGGGCTAGGCTGTGCCCGTGCGGAAAGCAGCTCCCGAGCTGCTCGGCGCCGCTGCTTTCTGGGAAAGCCACTGAGCATGTCACAGGCACGGACATAGCTGTGTGAGGCCAAACTTGGTTTCCGAAGTGGGAATTTTCATGACCCGTGAAACTTACTTCTCCCTGCCATTTCCGTGCAAGAGCCACTCGGCTGCAGCCCATCTGGCGGCGTGGCCGGGTTTGGCCCCACCCGTCTCCGGACTCCATGGTGCAGGGAGCCCTGCGCGGGGCCGGCCTGGGCCTCGGCCTGCCGCAGGTGTCGTCCGTCGGCCCTTGCTGCTGAGGAGATGCCTCCGGACAGGCCAGCGTGGGGGCTGGCCAGCAGGTGGCTGTGCGCCGCGGGGGCCACCCCTGCCCCGCCTGGGTCACTCCCTGGGCTTCCTCTTGGGTGGTGGTGCCGGGTGGCTGTCTGGGAGACTGCCAAGGCCTACAGAGGCCGCACCCGCCAGCCGCGGAGCACGGTTCGTGCCTTGCCTCCCCAGCAAAACCTGCTGTTGCATCTTGTTGAAACAGACAAACTTGCTGGCTTTTGCCTGGCGCGGGCGGGCGCGCGCTGAGCTGCGCCTCCTCCCTCCCGCGCTGGCGCGTCTCGGCCTGCTGTGCTGGGTTGCGAGCTCTGCACGAGGAACACAAATCCTCAGTGACCCACAGATGTCTCCGCCCAGGCTGTGCTCTGCTTTAGTCGTTGTTTTAAAAGCTGCTTCGCAGAGCAGAAATTCTGCTTTTTTTCCTCCGGAAGTTCTTTATCTTGAGTAAGTCCAGGTTATTTTTCTCGAGGGATCACGCTTTTCCCGTCTGCATCAAAAACCACGCCCAAAGGCACAAGCCCTAGTCTTGCCCTCAGCGTCGTGCGGCTCCATCCCGGGCCCGAGAGCTGTGAAGCGGGTGAAGCGGCTGAGGCCGGCCCCCACGGGGGCACTGGAGCTGCGGGGTGTGGGCGCCTCACCCTTCCTGCCCCTGACCACATGCGGGACGTCACCAGCTGCTTCCCTAGAGGTTGCTCACCGCCTCAGGCCACCTCCCGGCTGCGTGCGGCCGAGGCGCGTTTCCTGGGACAGCCGCAGCCGCTCCTACCCCGGCGAGCCCGCCCCAGCGAGCCCGCGGCTGCCTGGGGCGGGGTGTCGCTGGGGTTCCAGGCCAGGCTGTGCTGGGCCATCAGCTTGCAGGTGTGCCCACTGCCCGCGGGCACACCCCACTGGGTAATTTTAATATTTTGAAAAAGATTTTATTTGTGTACACAGAACTGGGGTACAGGCCAGGGGGGCGGTGAGAGGACCCACCCGAGACAGAGTGGGGAGCAGAATGGCGGATGGATGAAGTGTACTGCTGAGGGGCGCAGCGGGGGAGACAGGAGGGGTCTGCTGCGCCTGTGAGTCCCCTCCGGGGTGAGGGTCAAACTCACCCTGAAGCGTCTGCGGCGGCTTGTCTCTGCAGTGCACGCTCCGACCCGGCGCGCCGCCAGGGAGGGCCACATGACTACAAGTTTTCAACGGTACTCAGTTTCCACACTTTCTCCAGTGGACACACTGTCCTTGGAAAATCAGTAGACGGCTTGAAATGACACCGGAGAGGAATGTCCAGCCGGTGTCTTATGACAAGGAGGAAAGCGGCATGCTGCCCGGCGAGGGCCGCTGGGCGCAGCGCGTCACCCCATCTTCATGGCCAAGCGGCGCCCCAGGGTGCCCGGCTTGAGGCATGAGCGGCCACGACAGGCTCGGGGCGCTGCGGCCCTGTGCCGGGGCAGCAAGCTGCTGTGGGCAGAGGTCTGGGGCGTCACTGTGACCGGAACCTGACTGCCCACTGGCCTGAGGGCCAACCGCGCTGGCTCAGAGTCCCCAAGAGCCCCCCGGCGCTGAGCCAGGGCCTCACGCCATGCTCACTCGGCCCAGCCCCCGCCCACGGCGGGCACCGGGCGTCTCAGCTGCACCCGCGGGGCACGGCGGCGAGGGCCGGCCGGGTGGGGCGGCCGGATGTGGCCAGAGCCCCCCCACCGCGGAGCTCTGACCGCGCATTGGTCGGGCCGGGGTGGACCGCTCTCTGCGCCCCCCTTTCTTGGGGCACTGGCATGGGACACCCCTTTGCGCCACCCACCTGGCGCCTGTGGTTTCAGCCCCGCACCCCAGCCCCGCAAGGTGGCGCCGGCCTCTCGGCTGTCCCGGCAGGTCTCGCCCCTCGCCCACCGGGCCGCTTCCCCTCGCGCACACGGAACCCGCAGGACCCAGCACAGTGCGAGTGACGAGCCCTTGGGGAGCGGCTGTAAATACGAGGAATTTTATTTAATTTTTTTGCTGACATACTATGAGGCAAAACAAAATTGACACCATACAAAATAACTTTATAAAATATCATTCACATCATATTTTATCAGATTTACAGCATTCTGTGCATGGTAAGGTTTATGTAAGGAGGTGAAAACACTATGCCAAACTCTTAGTATTCGTTTATATACACACAGTAAGAAACAAAACAAGTAACTGTTGGGTTGTCCATGAATTTATTGCAAAAATAGTGCAAACTACTTAACCTAGGAAGCTGTAAAAACAAACCCGAAAGGACCCGGCTGAGCTTAAACACGACAACAGGTGCTCAGTGTCTCGGCCTCGCGTCTCCGCCAGTCCACCTTTCGTCAGTCGAGACCACCCCGTCTGTGCAGTTCGGGTGAGGGCCGGGGACAGAGGTGTGAGGAGCGGCTCCCGAGACCGGGGCGCTGGCTGTGCGGCGCCAGCAGTACCTTTGGGGTCACGCTGCTCACTCGGGGGCCGCGCGGGGGCCCGTGTCCCCGGCGTGCGGACGCCCTGGTCCGTCAGTCCGAGCCGAGCACCGAGGCGCCCGAGCGCCCGCCCGGCGAGCAGCGTGAGCAGAAAGGCCTGGGAACGTGACTGCCTGCTGACAGACATGGTGACCTTTGCCCCGTGCGTGCGGGTGAAGTGTTATTCTACTGGCGGGTAATCTGTGAACCAGATATTGCAGTAAGTCAGGAAAAAAATAAAAGAAGATACTGTATCCCTACAAGAGTAACTTTAAAATTCTTTCAACAGTCTATCGGGGTCCAAAAAGCACACGTCTAGACAAAGTAAGAGCAAAACAAAATGCTACATGTAAAAGCTAAAGAAACAAAATGCAGCATATTCAGGTTCTTTTTCTTGAGGTACCTGTAGAAACCTAGCCACCTGCCCCAAGGACTCTTGTTAGGCTGAAAAACCCAAAGCTCACCGCTCAGCCGACTGGGCGTTTACTGAGCGAGAAAGTGCGACGACGCCATCCGACATGCAGCATACCAAAGGGTGATCTCCTCTTTCCGAAACAGCCCCCTACCGACCTGGTGGGACCTGGTGGGACCTGGTGGGACCTGGTGGGCGCGGGAGACGCCAGCTCCCCGGAGCCGTCCCTTCGCATTTGTTTGAGACCCTGCGCCGAGCCTCCCGGCCAACTCCCAAGCTGTTGCCAGTGAGGAATGTTGCTTCTCTCGTGAAATGCAGAGATCTTGTTAAAGTAGGAAAACTACAGACTACAGGAAAGAGCCCTACTCTTATTTCTTATTGGTACAAAATCAAATGCTTAAGACTCCAAAATATTGTTACCTCCAAAAAATTAAGTTAGAAAAGATCGCCACAGTAGGAAAAGTCCGGAACTGTAAACTGCCCAATAGAAGGCGCGGTCAGCTCCCCTCCCCCCGCCGGGCGGCT
>NW_004567110.1:2237322-2240151 GCF_000260355.1 Condylura cristata | reverse complement strand
GCCATCGAAACCCTCGGCCGGCGGGGCGAGGAAACACTCGGCTTCAGAGGGAGCTTTCTCGACGCATTAGCATCCAACACAAAAGGCACAAAATAAATAAAAGTCGTTAAATAAACAGAAATGGTTTCAAGCTTCGTGTGGAGTGTCTCTCACTGTTCGGTCACTTTTTCCAATTAAATTTGACAGACTAAGTAAATAGCACCCAACTGTTTAACTGAGGTAGATCCACATTGTAAAGAAAGCTGGGTCCCCTCCATTTTGTGTCTGACTGTAAAGATGCTTTTACAAAAACAAAAATCCACTGAACCAGATGCAGAAGCCGTGACAGGTGGCACTACCTGAAGAAAGCTTAGCACACGAGCAGGTTTGTGAGGAGATCTACTCCCAAATCACACTCTCCGTCGCCACAGAGAAACTCAGCCTGGAGGGAGCCAAACCAAACACTTCCAAACAACCCTGAAAACGCCTCTAGACTTTCACAGCAGGTCTGGCCGCGGCGGGCCCCGCCGAGCCCGGCGGGGGAGCACGCTGTCACGCGTGTGCTGGTCACCGGGACAAGACGCCCTGGGCTCTTGACTAGCCACGGCGGGGACGGGTCACCCACTCTGCCTGCTGTTGCTGCAGACGCTGAACTGACAAATTTAACATCCGATTAAGGCTTAATGTAAAGTGGCCACCAGCACCTGCCCGCTGGGCGCCTCGGGACTGGCCGGGGCGAGAAGCCTCGACTCGAGCGAGCAGGGCAGTGAGCTTGTGTGAGCTCCACAATCCACGCAGCAGAGAGGACCCACAGACAGCCCGCGGCGCACCCCAGCCTGCGGCGGACCGTGGCGAGCAGACACGCGCCCAGGCCGTGCGGGAGGGCCGGGTGGGGGCCGGACAGGCCCGCAGGCCCGCGGCCGCTCAGCTTCTTGGGAAACTGTAAACTCGGCACAGTCATAACACATTTTGATTCAAAATGTCTTCTAAAGTATTTTATCGTGGGGGAAAATTAAGAGGGGACAAGATCTATCTATGGAACTTTTGAATTCATTTTTGGTTCTTTTTCAATTATTTTATAAAAATAAAATAAAACTAGAAAATCCAGGGTTCAAAACCCCTCAATACACATTAGGTAAGTGAGCTGAAGTACCCCAGAGGTAAGGAGGATCTGGATTTAGACACTACATTCTTTTCTTGTATTTAAAGAGTGATTAGCCACTTTGCTGCACAGAAACTTACAATTATTCTCTTAAAATGTTTTAAAAAGTAAAAACTCACTCGCCTCTACAGATAGAAAATATGAATTCACACCTTCAACAACTACATCGAAACCCACTAGCAAGCGCAGGGCGGGCGCCGCCGTACGCCGGTCTGTCTGTACACTCGGGTCCCGCCTCCTGCGGCCCTGACAGGGAGCCAGGCGGCAGGCTCTGCCCCCTGCAGCCCCTGCCCACCGCCCTGGCCGAGAGGGTGTGGGCTGCAGGCAGGGGCCGGGCACAGCCACCCAGGACCGACTTCGTTTTCAAAGAAGTCACGGCGAACCCTTTCCTTTCCTCGAAACTGGCCCACCCCGACCCCTCGGAAGGGTCCGCTAACCGGCGTCCCAGCCAGGAAACAGCCGCCTCCTGGCATGCTGCCCGGGCGCTGAGCGCAGGGCGCAGGGCCTCACAGGTCCCCGCCCTCCAGGCCAGTCTGGCTCCGGACGCAGCGTTCTCGCTAAGTTTTTGCCGCGGCTCACGGTCCGCGGCTGAGAGGGGTCTGCACAGACTCCCGCTGGGGCCGGCGGGCAGAGCCAGAGCCAGCCAGCGCCCAGGGGCATCAGCGGCAGGCCAGGGACAGATGGCGCTGGCTGACTCCCCGATAAACCTGCCACCCCTGAGGCTCTGGAGGCGCCCAGTCAGAGCCGGTGTCCAGAGCACGCGCAGTCCTGTACCGATGGAGACCCCGGACTGGCCTGCAACCTCCAGAGCGGGGACGCCACCCGGCTCGCTCTGCCCAGGCCCCTCCCGAGGGGCGGGTGCACTGGGTCCAGCCACGGCTTCCAGAACCACGAAGCACAGGGTGCCTGAGGTTGGCCTCTGCCTCTCGCTCCCGGAGACGCTCTCGGGGCTACTGTTTGGTCTTTTAGTGTGAACTCTGGATTCCTAAACTCCAAAGAGGTTGCAGGCAGGAGATACATCAGCTTCCTCCAACCCCCCAGAGGGGCCTGGGGGGAGGTGACACTCAGCCCTGGTCGCGCCAGCGACGGTGCTGAAAGGCCTGACAGGCGGGTCCAGTTTTCTCACCAACCACTGAGATAGAAACGTGTGAGCTGAAGCACCAGTAACCTTCCCTCCGCTCACCCACTGGCGGCCGCGAGTGCCAGGGGGCGGGCCCCGGCCCGGGGTGCTGGGGACACGCTGCACAAGCCGCCTCAGCCCCGGGCTGCCAGGAGGCGCCACCTGGGGCCGTGCTGCGCCTCTGGGGGGCCGTGGGGGGCCGTGCTCCCTCTACATGCCCGGGCGCCGGCCAGGCGAGGGCAAGGCGGGGGTGTCTGGAAGCCAACCTTCAGGAGAGGGGCGGGCCAGGCCGCTCCTGACAGCAAAGCGGCCATCAGCCGAGGAGGGGACACGGCCCGCCCAGCACGGCCCCGCCCTTCAAGCCAGGGCCCGGCCTCGGCCAGGACATTTCGCGTTCAGACCTAAGGTCATCTTTGAGTGGGGGGAGAGGGACTCAAGGTTCCCCGCCTAAGGCCAGCACTGGACGGACGATGGTTCTGGGCACCAGGCCGCTACTTCAAAGGTGTCGCTCGCGGGAGAGCCGGCGGACAGCACGTGAGCCTCGCGGAGCGGGTCACCGGGCGGCGCG
>NW_004567110.1:2235739-2236887 GCF_000260355.1 Condylura cristata | reverse complement strand
CAGGGGCGCCGGGTAGAAACCCGCCGCCTGGTGCCGCTGGCCCCACGGCACCAGCTGTCCAGCCTGCAACCGCCAGAGGGTGCCCAAAGGGACACGCCAGGAGCCGCCAGCAAACGACACGACTGGACAGACCCAGAGGTGGCTCCAAGCCTCCAGCCAACCCGCTGAAACAGCAGCGTGGGCGCCCACGCGGCGTCCTGCGTCCCGAGCCCGGGGCTTACTGAGCCGTGGCAAGAACGCGCCCTCGGTGTAGGGCCAGCGGGCGGCACAGGGCAGTGAGTAGCCGCGCGACGGGGCGCACAGAGCAGAGCCCAGGCCGCAGACGCCTCACTCGGCCACCCGAAGTCTATTTTCTGTCCTTCCAGCACCCCAGCAGATGCGAGGTCGGGCACAGAAGAGAGCCGGCGACAGCGGGGTGGCCACGCGGAGCCGAGGTGTCCCGGCAGGGGCGTCCGCCCCCACCCGCGGCCCAGAGGCGCCCGGGCAGCGGCCCCGCAGCCCCGTGTCCTCAGCTGCAGGGGCTCAGCGTGGAGAGAGAACATTCGCATTCGGGAAGTGAGGCTCGGAACGCCAGGAGGGGCTGGTGTTCCCGTGTTCGAGCGCAGGTGAGTCGAGAGGTCACAGGGGAGGCTATGGCTTGTCTGCCCGCTGGGGTGGCCGCCCGGACCAGGCCCTCCACCGGCCTCCTGGCGGGGCCGCCTGGGAGCAGGGGGCGTCCACACCGCGCCCTCCCGTCTGCTCGCAGGCCAAGGCCCCGCCAGGCGCCCCAGGGCTGCTCTACCTCAACATATTGTATCAAATATATAATTTGACTGAAAACTGCCTTGCAAAAATAAAATTTAAATCACCCTGCAGATCAATGTAAACTGACATTGCTGCTTCTATAGGAAAAACAATTCACCCAGAAAAATTACATTTGTGGCTTTCAAAAATAAATCATCCAGCAAACTTGCAGGTAAACATTAGTTAATTTATAAAAGTTGGGGAAAGTCATTTCTGCCCATCAGGTACCACCGCCCTGCGATATCCGCCTGGGCCAAATCAAACCAGAGCAGGAGGGAAAAGCAAACCACGACAGCCGCACTCGCGGCGACGAAGACCCGGGACCGCCCGCCGCGAGGCCCTCACGGCGCCCCACGCCCGGCCAG
>NW_004567110.1:2233942-2234504 GCF_000260355.1 Condylura cristata | reverse complement strand
AGCGGCCAGGCCAGGCCACGGCACGGGGGGTGCTTCCTGGAGCACCGGGCACCCCCCACTGCAGTGCCAGAGGTATGTCGGGCAGGGCTGGGCCGCCGAGGGGCGAGACCTGCGGCGCAGAGTGGCCCCCCGCCCCCCGTCACGGCTGGCTCACCACGGCGCCAGAGCCCGCGAGCACAAGCAGAGCTGTCTGCTGTCCTTCTCAAGTCGTCCACGGGACCTGCCACCTTAGTGCATCGGCTTCGAGGCGGGCAGGCCCGCCCGCGCCCCGCCCACCCCGCGCCCTCAGTGCATAGATCCCACGAGGCTGGAGGGGCCGGGCAGGCGGGGCGCGGCACCCCCGGGCGCAAGGATAATACATTCTGTTTGTGCTTGATCGGCCGGGCCGCACGCTGGACGCGCTCAACAGGCAACAACGCACCCCGCAGCCGGCGGAGGGAACAGCGTCTAGCTAGCACGTTAATACTGCAAACCAGATATATATATTTTTCTCTTACATTAAAGACACAACAGTGAAAAAGGATTGTACTGTATTTATCACCACAGACCCGTATTCTTTAGA
>NW_004567110.1:2231869-2233283 GCF_000260355.1 Condylura cristata | reverse complement strand
GCGCAGCGTGTCCTGGTGCACTTGCACCGCCTTCGCCAGCGCCTGCTGGTCGCGCCCGTTGCTCTGCCCGGAGGTATGGCTTCCTTCGGCGCTGCAGGGACAGGACAGGGACGGCGTGCCCGTCAGGCCCGGGGCGCCACGCGGCTGGCGGGCGGCCTGGGCCCCGCCACTCACCTGTCGTGCTCCTTGTCAACCAGGTGGTACCTGGCCCGGAAGGCCACCAGGTGGGCGTAGTATGCTGGCGCCGGGATGGACACCGAGCGTGTGCAGCGCACGTAGGTGTGGCACAGCTGGTACGTGAGGATCTGCAGCTCGTCGGAGGAGAAGCGATTGTCATCCCAGAGCACGTGGTAGTGGGAAGGCCTGCTGGTCCCCTGGAAGTGGTCAGATGCCAGAGGTCAGCCAGGGAGGCGGCCGCCGTGCTGCGGCCACGCGGCCACGGACAGACGACCAGAAAGTGGCACCACAGCTGGCTGTGACAAAGGCGCGTGACCTGGCGCCTGCGCGGCAGACTGCGGACGGAGCGCAGCTGGCCGGCCGGCGCAGGACAGTGGCCGCACGTGCCGGCCTCTCTGCGCCACCTCGCGAAGAAAGGGAGGTGCAACCCCCGTCGGAGCCGCGCGGCGACAGCACCACTCGAGAACGGTCTGAGCACTGCAGCCGCCTGGCCGCCGGGCCCCGGGGTCTTCTGGGCCCCACTGTTCCCGCCCGCCTGCCCGTCTCCCCACCCTGGGGACGCTGGGTTCCTGCCATGGTGGGTTCGCCGTGGCCGCGGGCAGGAGGGTGCCCGCTCCGCGTGCCCACCCCTTCCGCCAGCCTTGCCGCGTGTCTGCGGTCAGGGGGCATGAGAGTCCCTAATGTGCTGCCATGTTCAGGTTCTGGGGGTGGCGCGGGGCGCAGCACTAACAAGCGAAAGCAGCTTCCGCTGAGTCCGACCCCCGCCTGCCCCGGAGGTGACCACAGGGCGCAGCAGACCCCTCCTGACCCGCCCGCTGCTCCCCTCAGCCGTATATCCGTAGGTCGTCCTGCTCTGCTCCCCGCGCTGTCTCTGGGGAAGCCTCTCACCGCCCCGCGCCTCTGGCCTGCACCCCAGGTCTGTGTGCACAGATACACCTTTTATAAACTCTCTCGGGCGGCACCACAGCTGCCGCGACCTGCCGAGGTCAGCGGCCTCGCGTGCTGCAGGGGCCTGAATTTCCCCCAGGAACAGGGAAAGGGCAAAGTCTGCAGCGAATGCTCATGTCCACGGGGGCACGCAGGCCCCCTGACCGCAGACACGCGGCAAGGCTGATGGAAGGGGTGGGCACGCGGAGCGGGCACCCTCCTGCCCGCGGCCACGGCCACAGGTCCTGGGGTCCGCTCAGGCAGTGGCTGTGCAGACGCCACGCGCTCACAGGGCCCCCCGAGGCGGGCG
>NW_004567110.1:2230830-2231334 GCF_000260355.1 Condylura cristata | reverse complement strand
CAAAGGCCGGTGGGGGAAGGCGGCCGCCACGGAAGCCTGAGAGACGCCTGGCGGTCACCGCCATCGTCCCGGTCGAGGGGGACTGCCCAGGCCGGACCACAGACAGGACGAGAGGCGCGGCCCTCGCCACCGGGACTCACCCGCTCATTCTTGTCGGTGCAGAAGAGGCGCGTGTGGTGCCGCTTCTGGACCACGATGAACGTGATGCCCGGCTGGTAGTCCTTCTCCAGCTTGATGCAGGCCTCGCGGATGGCCAGCAGCTCGTGGTGCAGCACCTGCGGACAGACAGCGGCGCCGACCGTGAGGCCCCGCACCGAGGGCCAGCGCCCAGAGGCCCGCGCTCCGCCCACACGCCACGGCCGTGTCCGCCTCGAGGGACTCGCGTCCGACAATGCTCCAGCTGCCTGGTACAGCAGCCGGACGGGCCACGGCGCGAGAGCGGCACGACTGTCCCAGGTGCTGACCCACGAGCGGCCGCCAGCAGCTCCGTCCGCACCGGAGCGG
>NW_004567110.1:2228995-2230505 GCF_000260355.1 Condylura cristata | reverse complement strand
TGCTGTGCCCGGCCCGGCCGTACGGAGACCCCCTCGGGCACCTGCCTGGCTCCCGGCTGGGCACACCACGGCCCCTCACGGCGGCCTCGGCCTGGGGCACGTTCAGCCACGCAGGACCTTCTCTGCCCGGTACCGTGTCCGCCGCGGCCCTCGGCCTCCCAGGCACCTGCACAACCTCCAACCCCGCCTTCACGTCCAGCAGCTCCGGCCTCCGCAGGTCCCGGCCCGGCGCAGAGATGCCCCAGAGAGGATTCCAGAAGCAGCCCCCAGCCCCCCACGGTGCTCGGCGCGCGGTCCGGCCTGCGCCCGCCGTGTCCCGGACCTGCCTCGCGCTGTCCCACGCCTGCGTCCTCCCCGGGACCCGCCCGCCGTGGCTCGGCACTCCTCCTCTGCCCCAGAGACCGGGAGCCGGAGACGCCGGGGGCGGGGCGCAGAGCTGACCTGCTGGAACTGCCCCTCGGACACGCCGTCGCGGTAGAAGATGATGCGGGTGGGCTTGAAGCGCGTGGACTTGTAGAACTGGATGAGCAGCTCCCGCACCATGGCCGCCAGGTCCTGGATGATCTCCTGCCGGTGCTGCTGCACCCGCACCGTGGCACAGTAGCGGTTGGGGTGGGCGTCCATGCTGCCCACGACCTGTGGGGCAGGAGTGGTCAGCGGGGGCCGAGAGCCCTGGCGAGGGCGCAGGGTCCGGCCCCACTGAGGCGACCGCAGACGTCCCTCTGGCGGTCCTGCCGGGGCCCCAGCCCGGACCCGCCACCTCCAGGAGCGGCCGGGTGGCCGTGCTGGGCTCCTCCCTCCGGGACCCGCGTCGCCAGGGGCCAGCTCTGGGGACACTCACAGCGGCGATGGAGGGCTTCTTCCCGTCCCCCGCGGGCGGGTGCGTGACGTCGGCCCCCAGGAAGATGACGGGCTGCTGGAACACCGGAGGCCTGTGGGGAGGCGGGGTCGGGTGAGGCAGGCGGGGGCTGAGCCCGCTCACTGGGGGAGGCCCCGCCCCCACTGCTGGGCACCCCGCCAGCACGCACAGCAGGTGCCGCTGGTCCTCAGAGTCCTGGCCGGAGGGGAGGCCCCAAGCCCGTCAGCTGCGGCCCGGGCACCGCGAGGAATGTGAGGTCCCCGGCCCTGGGGGCCAGGCCCAGCCCCGACACCCGCCTACAGCCTGGACACCGCCCCAGACACCGTGGGCACCGCTGACCACAGAAACGCCGCTTGCACCCTCAGCGGGCTGAAGGTCACAGGGAGACAGAGCCAGAGCCCCTCCCGTCAGTCAGTGACAGTGGGAAACTCCAAGGCCCAAGTCAGGGGCCTGGGAGCACCGGCGGGGAGGGGGGCGGGGGGCCGGGCGCGAGGCTCGGCCTGCACCCGCTGGGAACGCGCTGAGTCGCCGCTCAAGAATGGACCCGCCGGCAGTTCTGCTGTCCTGGCTCGAGCCCCCGAGCCCCCGTGTGTCTGCAGTTCTGCCCGTGGCTCCGCCGGCAGGACAGCCCCTCACCTCAAGGGTGCCCCC
>NW_004567110.1:2227306-2228333 GCF_000260355.1 Condylura cristata | reverse complement strand
CGCCGCGGTGTGCCTGCAGCGGCCTCACCTGCCCTGGGGCAGCAGGATGTTGTTGACGCCGCCCAGCTTGACGTTGATCTTCAGGCAGAGGTTGGACAGGGTCTGGGGCGTCGTCCGCTGCACGTTCTTCATCTGCACGCACTGCGTGGCCATCCCCAGCACGGTGTCGCCCACGCGCTTGACCTCGGCTGCGGGCACAGAGGCCTCAGCGGCGCCGCCGTCAGCCCGCCCGCAGCCCCCGTGGCTCTCCCCCACACGCGGCTCCGACCGGCCCAGGGCAGCAGCCACACCTGTGAAGGGGAGCTGGCCCCAGGGAAGGGGTTCCCACCTCAGTCCCTGGGGCAGGGCGGGGCCAGCACCTCTACCAGTGCCCAGGGCCACGCGCGAGTGCCCAAGTATCTAAAGGAGGCGCCGGCCTGGGCAGACTGGCACCGGGGGGCCGCTAGGCCGCGCCCTCCAGCCCGGACTCTTCCACGAGCAAGCGGCCGGGAGCGCTGTGGAGACAGGCCCCCAGCAGGGAGGAGCGGGCGGGTGTCCCCGGCCCCACACCCAGGGGCTTCCGCCGGGCTGCACCAGGGCCACGTGCGCAGGGCCTGGGCATCAGACGCCACAGTGCCCCCGAGCTACAGGGCTGCACAGCTGACCAGTGCCCAGAGGACGCGGGTGGGGCCCAGCGCTGGGCGGGGGGGAGACGCCCCACTGGCCGAGCCGGCGCCAGCACCCCGGGACAGCGGGCTGCCACGCCCATCCCAGGCAGGGCGCAGAGGGGCCTACCGTACACTGGGGTCTTGCCGGGCAGGATGACCACCACCAGCTGCAGGCCGGTGTAGGTGTTCTTCAGGTGCCGGAACATGGGCTCCACGCTGTCGGCGCCCTGGGCATACTTGCAGAAGCAGGGCTGCCCCTGGATGGGCATGCCCGCGTCCCGCGATATCTTGCGCAGCTGCTCCGTGAAGGACCTGAGGAGAGGCCGCGTCACGCCAGGGCGGAGCGGCCGCACGCCCGGCAGAGCCGGAGCCGGCCAGGC
>NW_004567110.1:2225896-2226581 GCF_000260355.1 Condylura cristata | reverse complement strand
CCCGACCCCGCCCCGGCCCGGCTTACTTGAGGTGGACCTCGGTGCACTGGCGCTGGGGGGCGAAGCAGGCGATGGCCCACACCTTGATCTCGATGCCCGTGTGGAACTGCTTGTTCCTCATGTCCCAGACGCCCTGCACAGGGGTGGCGATTGCTTTGTTCTGCAAACAGCAAGGGGCCTGGAGTGAGACCGCGCCGCAGCGCTCCGCCGGCCGGCCCTCCTGGCCAGGCCGCGGCTGCCCGGTTCCTCACCGCTGCACGCAGGCTGAGCGGGGGCGGCCAGGGCTGGGGCGCCGTTCAGGCCTTGCGACACCGACGGGGTGAAGCTCCCGCTGTGGGGGCTCCCCGCCTCAGAAAGCGCGCCCTTAGCTGCCTCGCCCACCCCCACACGCCCCCGACAGCAGAGGGGGCGCCCCCCGCCCGCTGCCGCCCTGCCCCCCGACTCTGGGCTGGTCAGAGGGCTCCTGGAGGAAGCAGGACAGGGCTGTCCCACGTGACTCCCACTTACACTTTGGGTTTGGTTTTGTTTTTAAAGACTTTACTTGTGCACACAGAACCGGGGTACAGGCCAGAGGTGCAGGGGCGGTGAGAGGCGTCCCCAGACAGGGTGGGGAGCAGGACAGGCCGGCTGAGGAGAGGTCTGCCGCGCCCTGCGGGCACCTCCGGGGCCGGCGGGGATCGAACTC
>NW_004567110.1:2223297-2224518 GCF_000260355.1 Condylura cristata | reverse complement strand
CGGGGAACAGCCGGCCACAGGATCGGACAGCGGAACGCGCCGGGCGAGCGGTCCCGGGCTGGCCCCGGGGGCCAGCCACCACACGCCCGTCTTGCGCTGGCATTTTGGCGGGGCCAGGCCCAGCTCCTCCAAGCAAGGGCGCCCCTCCATTCACCCCCCCCCAGTGAGCTCAGCGTTGCAGTGACCGCCTGAGGTCTCAGGGCAGCGGCGGGGAGCGGCGGGCGGCCCTTGCCTCCAGGGGAAGGTAGGTGTGCTTCTGCTCCTGGCCCACTTGCAGACACGGGAGGTGGGGGTAGCGCAGGACCAGCTTGTGCCTGTCCTTGAAGTACTGGGCCACCGTGCACTCCACCGTCTGCCCGCTCTCTTGCTGCAGCGGGAACCTGGGGACGCAACGAGGCGACTCAGCCCGAGGACGGGCAGTCGCCCAGGGCTGCTCTCCGGGGAGAGGGGCTCACCCCGTCGCCCCCCGAAGCCAGCGCCAAAGCCTGCCTCTGGGGGACCCTGGATGCCCCAGCGGTCCTACCTCCCCTCTGCCGTTGGGAAATAAAAACCCCTAGTGCACAAATACCACCCAGTCCCAGCACAGGGCACGGACACCTCCCTCTTGGGCACCTCCAGCGCCCAGTGGCAGGCTGGCCACCTTCCACGGACCAGAGCAGGGAGAAACGAGGGCCCAGGAGTGCTTGGGGAGCCCACCCATCCTCCCCAGAGGAACACACAAGCCGAGACAGCCCCTGTGCCGGGCTGGGGCCACTGGGCCAGTCGCCACGCCTAGGGCCACCGCTGCCCTGCAGCCGTCTGGGCAGGGCCGAGCCCCGCCCCAGTCCCGGGGAGCCCGCCCAGCACGGAGGTGTGGAAGGGAACCAGAGACCCTCCTCTGTCCCTAAAAACCCCGAGGAGGAAAGACAGGGAGCGCCCCCCCCACGGGGCGCGTCCAGCGCTCCCCGGTCAGGCGCAGCCTGGGCCTCGGTGCCTGTGTGTCCGGGGCCCTGAGCCTAGCGGGCGGGCGGGCGGCGGGTGGCTCACGTCTGGTGGCTGGCGGGCCGCCGGGTCACGTTGCACACGCGGTACTTCCTCTTCATCTGCCCGCAGTGCGTGATCTCCACCTTCAGACCTGCGCACACGGCGGTCAGCCACCGCCCACAGCCCCGTCCGGGCCCGGGAGCGCTGGGTCCCCACCAGAGGGAGGGCAAGCCGGCCACCCCAGGGAGGCCTTCCCCG
>NW_004567110.1:2220173-2221274 GCF_000260355.1 Condylura cristata | reverse complement strand
CGGCGCGGCCACACGTGAGTGCGCAGGCCGCCCGCCGTTCCGCACAGCTCGGGCCTTACGTCGCAACCCTCCTGGGGCCCGAGGGGCTTCTGGTCAGCGAGACACCTGCGTCGTTAGCTCAGTGGGTCCAGCCCCTCCTGGCCCCGTGACAAGGGGGAGGGGTGAACGTCCTGCGGCGAGCCCCCGCAGAGGCGGCCGCTCGGATGGAGGTGGGCGGGCCTCGTGGTCACACAGCCCTGAGTGCGTGTCCCGCTGTGGCCGGCCAGCTGGCCCCTGCACAGACGCGGCCCTGCACCCAGGGATGCGAGGGCTGCGGCCCCGCCCCCGGCCCGGAGACCCCGCTGTCTCCTGGGGCTCGAGCCGAGCATCCTGGGAGCACAAGGTGCCGCCTCTCCGAGTCGCTACCTTGGAACAGAAACCACAGTCTGAATTCTGGGACTCAGTCTCCCTTGGACGGTGGCGCTAGCGGGCACTGGGCGGCCGCGGTTCGCTGTGAGCAGCACCGGGGAGCACTTCCAGCCTGCCGGCTGCTTGGGGCACCCGGACAGATACCTGGGCACCGAGCGAGCCTCCGAGGCAGCGGGCTGGCCCCGGGGGCAGGCGTGGCCAAGCGGCCCCGCCCTGCCGGCCTTGGGGAGCACCGAGGCTGGGTCCCGGGCCCCTCCGTCCCGCCAGCCAGCTGCAGGCACCAGCTGCAGGCACCTCACCGTGCGGGCTAGGCAGGCACAGGGTGGAGGGCGGGGTGGCTGGTGGGAAGGGGTGTCTGCGCCCTGAAGCTCAAGCCCAGCCAGGACCCGAGCCAGGCGGGGGGCGGGGGGGGCCGGGCCCAGCGCCGGGAACAAGCCACACAGTCGGTTCCTGCGAATCCCGTTGTGTTACAGTCAAAGGGGGCCCAGAGTCACACCCCGAAATCTGAGCGCCCCCCTCCGGGCACGGCCACGGCAGGCCTCGGGACACCGAGGGGCCGCTCTCGCTGCCGAAGTGCCCAACGTGCGGAAAGGCACGGTGCAGGGCGAAGAACCCAACACAACCCGCCTGGCCGCGGCCGTGCCCGGGCGAGCCCCTCGAGAGCGGCAGGGGCCGTGGTCGCGCTCAGGGGCG
>NW_004567110.1:2215898-2216461 GCF_000260355.1 Condylura cristata | reverse complement strand
GTTCGCAGGGAGGAATCACGTGCCGGCCACACAGTAAGCCGCGGGGTGCTTAGAGGACGGAGCTCGGTGTCCTCTCTGGCCTCAGGAATTAAGTTAGCAGTCAGCAACCAAAGTAAAAATGTCCAGAGTTACACATGAAACAACAGAGTTGAAAAAGAAAATACCTTCAAGGACGTGAAAACCAAAGTCTATCAAGCTTTGTGGGTGACGGGTGACGGCTTCCTAGGCTGAAACCTGATCTAGGCCCGGGGGACCAGCGAAGAGCAGGGAAGGGCAAGGGCGGCATCCACCGACAGTCAGCGCAGCCCCTACCTGAGCAAAAGCTGACCGCAGAGGCCGCGGGCGCCGCCGCCCCCCGCTGCCCCAGCCGTGGGTCTCGGGGTCCACCTGTCCCGCTCCCGGCTGTCTCTCTGAACCCTCTCACCCCGCACCTCTGGCCTGCACCCCAGTTCCTGTCTGCGTCGAGAGGCAAATCTTTTTAAAAAGGCAGCTCATGGCGCCAGAGGAGGTGGGAGAAGGAGGCAGCAGGGCTCCAGAAACCCACGCCTGACGCCGAAGCCTCC
>NW_004567110.1:2214578-2215006 GCF_000260355.1 Condylura cristata | reverse complement strand
CCGGGCGGCCACGCCTCCTCCCGCCCAGCCGCAGCCGCAGCCCAGCGGGGGCTTGTTCAGGAGACCTGGGGCAAGAGCCGGCGCTGAGGGCCCGGGCGGAGCCCGACGGGTGGGGGGGCAGAGGGGCCCCGCTGGACGGCGTGTTCCGCTGTCTGTAGAGGACACCCCCGCGGAAAGCCGGGGGCCGGCTGGGCGGGCGGGGACGGGTACCTGTTCACTCTCCGCGGGCACTTCTCAGGCTTGATATCCAACTCATAGTGGTAGATGTCAATTTTTGGAATGTCCATCTCAAAGAAGTTGGCCTGCAGCTTGATTGTTCTCCCGGAGGTCCCGAAGTCGGGGCGGGGCGGCGGCTTGAAGGCATATCCCTGGGCGGGCGGCGCGGGCGCGAGCACTGTGGGGAGAGAGGGGTCACCGGCAGGCAGGGC
>NW_004567110.1:2211891-2212479 GCF_000260355.1 Condylura cristata | reverse complement strand
CGAGCAGGCGTGCGCCCCTCTTCGGGATGACGCGGGAGACCAGGGAAAGGGCCCACGGGCCGCGTGGTGGCACCGGGCAGGCGCCCCAGAGAGGCCCGGGCTCCCCCCAGCCCCGGCACGCTGCGCCCGGGAAGACTCACCAAGGAGACGCCCGAGGGCTGCCGGCCCGGCTGCGGCCAGGGACAAGCCCAAAGCCTGCGTCCAGCTACCGCGGCCTCACCTCCCGGCGCCCCGTCGGCCGCCAGCGCCAGGGCCAGGCCCCGGTGAGGAGCCCAGGCTGTGCTGGCTCAGCGGAACGAGCCCCGGACAGGCCCAGGCTCCGGTCCAGCCCGGCAGGGGCTCTGGGGAGCCCCCGGGTCCCGCCTGTGCTGCTGGCCTCTGTCCCCGAGCCCGCGGCCGAGCGCTGTGAGCACGGCCCTCGGAGGCCGTCTCAGCCGGCGGGGGGCGGGGGGCGCCCGGCGGTGAGTAAGCGGCTTCCTGTGTGAGTCACCGGGCGCCGCCGCCAGAAGTGTGGGTGCCGGCCTGTGGGCCCGGGCTTTCCCCGGGGCAGGCTGTGCGGCCCCGGCCCAGGCAAGGGGCGCCCCCTCC
>NW_004567110.1:2207759-2211001 GCF_000260355.1 Condylura cristata | reverse complement strand
GCGGCCGGCAAGCTGCGTCCGCACAGCCTCCGGGAGCAGGGGCGGACGCCAGGGCCCGTTGCCACTCTGCCCCACGCCGGCCTGGCACTCTGGCGGCGGCCTCCGCTCCTCTGCCACCGTGCCCGTGAGACGCTACTTTGGGGAGGAAGCGGCCGGCCGGGGTCCCCGCCCCGAAGGCGAGCGTCTCGCTCCTGAAGCCACCCCGCCCCCACTGCGCCCGGCTGCAGGCCTGAGGGGAGGCCGCCCGGCTGATGCCCATCCCTGATGTATACGCCGTGCAAGGTACCGGTTGCCATGACAACCGGCTCTCCGGGCCGCCTGCTCATCGCCCAGGCGGCCTGCCGGCCACACCCAGCAGGGGGAGGAGCGGGTAAGGCGGCAGGCCCGGGAGGGCACCCCAGGGCCAGGGGCGGGCAGCCTGCAAGCAAGCTGGGGGGCCCGGCCGGGAAGGGGGTCTCCCGGCGCACGTGCGGGCCTCGCAGGGAGGGGCCCCGGCTGGGCCTCACCCCCACCCTCCCGCCCGTGACGTCCACTTGGGCGGGAGCCCCAGGACCGGCGGCACACCCACCCGGGCCAAGAGCAACATCCCTGACCGCAGATGACAGGTCATAAATCTCAGCGCTCGGAGCCAGTGTCGTCATGGAGACCGGGGAGCCAGCCTCTCCCGCCCTCGAGGCTCCCAGTTTGTGTCTCGGCGGTGGGGCCGCGCTGGGCTGCCACGGCGGGGGCCCAGGAGCCCGGCCGAGGGGCGCCAGGCTGCCAGAGGGGCGCGCCGCGCTTCCTGCCGCACCCCGGGCCCGGCCCTCGCCTCCTGTGACTGAGG
This sequence comes from Condylura cristata, assembly GCF_000260355.1. Lineage (NCBI taxonomy): Eukaryota > Metazoa > Chordata > Mammalia > Eulipotyphla > Talpidae > Condylura > Condylura cristata. The sequence goes on along the minus strand of NW_004567110.1, from coordinate 2,210,178 downwards.
TGACCTCACAGCCGCCGCCCATTGCTCCCGTGACGCGGAGGTCCTGGGGGGCCGTGACCCCAGCACGCGGAGCCGACAGCACGGGCGCCCCAGCGCCCGGGCCGGGCCTCGGGGTCTGTGCCCAGGGCCAGGCCTGCGGGGGCGCCCGGCCCACCGCCTGCAGGGACCCTCCACCCCGAGCACGGCGGCGGCTTCAAAGCTCTCTGCGGGGCCTCCGTGCTCACGCTGGGGCTCGGCCGGTTTTCGCAGGCCAGAGGGCAGCGACTCGCCGGTGGGGACAGGCCGCCGCTCGGGGGCGGTGCGGCCCGGCAGCGCCCAGCCGACAGGGCCAGGCAGGGCCTGAACGCCGCCTGTCTCGGCCCCAGCCCCGCATGCACCCCGGGGCTGGCGAGCGGAGAGCGAGGGCAGGGGCCCAGGCCAGGGCACGCAGACCCGGGCAGCACCGATGTGTGGGAGCCCGGCCGGCGAGGGGGTCGCCTCACCCCACACCGGGGAGGCGATGGCGGCTGGGGTGCAGCAGACGTGCCCCAGGGCTGCAGCTGGGCCTGGGGGGCACCTGAGGGCGCCCCTTTGCTTTCCGCGGCAGCAGCTCCCGCCCCCGGGGCGAGCGGCCTCCCGCCCCGGGCTTCTCCGCAGCTCCCAGGTTTAGGTGTCTGCCTGGGACCGGTCACTGGCGGCCTGTCCTGGGCGAGGTGGCACCGGCCAGGGCCCCTCGGCGGCGCCTACGGGCCGGGCAGTTTCCCTGCGAGGGTGGGCCGCCCCCTTCAGGATCCTCTTTGGCCTGAGTCCGCCTGCCCATCACCCGAAGAGTCTGACAGCCCCACCCCGCCCTCTGAGGCGCCTCGCCCGCCCTCCGCAGCGCGGCCACAGCTCAGGCAGGGGCACGGCGCCGCGTGGCCGGTGGGACGGAGGGCCTGCAGGAAGCCACCTCGCCCTCCCGGGAGAAGCGAAGGACCCAGGGCCCGGCACCCCACAGGCCGGGCTGGGCTCGGGCCCAGATCAGGGGGCACAAGGGCACCACCAGGCCCCGCCGACTGTCCACAGACACGCCCGCTTCGGGCGGGCGGACAGGGCCGGCTGCGGGAGGCCCGCCCAGCTGTCGGGCCCAGCCCCCGGGCCGGGCGCTGCCGCCCACTGAGCCACCGCTGAGCGCCAGCATGGCCCAGGACAGCAGCTGTCAGGAGCTCAGCCCAGGCCGGGGGGCGGGGGGGAACTGCACCGACTTCTCAGGGGTTGGGGGGCCGTGACCGTTAAACCGTGCATGTTTTGATAACAAGACAAATTCCAAATGGGTCCAAAGTTTAGATCTATTTGTAAGTTTTTAAAAGACTTATTTATTTATGTGTACAAGAACTGGGGTGCAGGCCAGAGGTGCGGGGGTTCTCCAGGAGACAGAGTGGGAGCGGCAGGGAGCCAGGAGGGGTCTGCTGCGCCCCGGGGTCCCTCCCTGGGGTGGGGGGTGGACCCCGGCCACAGTGGCTGCCAACAGCCTCGTGGTGCTGAGACTCAACCCTGCCACCGGGGAGGCCAAACTGTAGACATTTGTTTCATGAACCCAGGCCTCTGAAGGCCTTGATGGACTTGATGAACTTGACGGTTTTGGGGGTGCACCCCTCCCGGAGCCAACAGGGGGGTGGCGAGGGAACAGCACGGCGTAACCAGCTCACACGCGTGGAGGCAGGAGCGCAGCAGAGATGGGTCTCGCAGCCAGGTCCAGCTGGAGGGAAGTGGCCTCCAGCACACCTGGCATCTGGCGGGGGGCAGGCCCAGCGCCGGCCACGCGCCGCGGGGGTCAGCCCAGAGGGCCGTCCCCGCCCCTGGCCAGGCTGCGCCCGGGAGTGCCGGGCCCTCAGCCCAGAGCTCCGCCTTGTGCGGCGCCAGGAAACCCGGAAGATCCGCAGAACCCTGCGGGCCGGCGGGCACCCACTAGCGGCTGGAGGTAACACCGGCGCCATCTTCTCAGAGACCGAAAGGCAACGACGACGACGAGCCCGTTCTGGAGGGCACAAAGGGAGGCGAGCGTCACGCGGCGTTTTCCCTGGGTGGCATTTTCCACGGCGACGTAGAACCTAAGACGCGCGCACAGCCCGGGCCCCTGCGGTGCCCCGAGGCCGGAGGCTCCACCGCCAGCCCGTCCTGAAGCACCTGGGGGGCCGAGTGGGGTCCACGCCCCTCCACCTGCACCACCCAGGGCACCCCGGAGTCCCGGCCAGAGGCGCGGGCCCCTCCAGCACGAGGCCAGAGCAGCACCGGGCCAGGCGGGCAGGCGGGAGCGCGAGGCCTCAGCGCGTCCAGGCTCTGCGGCCCCACCCACGGCACCCCCTTCTCCACCCAGCTGACCCAGGTGGGGATCCCCGGGCCCGCTCCGTCACTGACGGGGGTCCCCACCCTGCTGCATCTGAGTTGGGGATGCAGCCCC
>NW_004567110.1:2204612-2205189 GCF_000260355.1 Condylura cristata | reverse complement strand
GCCGGGGGCTGGAGACGCCTCGCCGACCCCGGCCACGCTGGCGCTGAACCCCACCTGCCCGGCAGGGGCGGCGTCTTCTGTTGAGGTGCGAGGACTCCACGAGGCCGGGGCTTGGGTCAGCGGGGCGCTCTGGGAGGGGAGCCGCCCGGCCCAGGCCTCCATTTCTCCCGGAAGTCTCCCGGTTGCAGACTGGCGTGGGGAAATGAGGGCCGTCAGGAGCGGCGGGGAAGCCGAGGGCACCGGGAGGCGGCCCGGGCGCCGGGCAGGGGGCGGCCACTCCCGTCCAGCAGCCCAGTGGCAGGCACTGCCGAGCCTGGTGCCGCCGCCCGCTGAGCGTCTGGACGCAGAAGGGCAGCACCCTTGACTCGCCCAAAGAAAACAGGCGCCCCCAACCCGAGCCGGGGCCCGCCGGGCCGGCCACGCGCCCCCACCAGGCGCGACGGGGAGGGTCAGGCCGGGCAAGTTCAGAAGCTTAGAACAGCGCACAGCCCGCGGACACCCCGGCACACGGTGCCCTCGGCGGGCAGGCGCTGGCAGGTGGCAGCGAGAGGCGGGGAGGTGACAGCTGGTGGGGTCC
>NW_004567110.1:2202912-2204411 GCF_000260355.1 Condylura cristata | reverse complement strand
GCGCGGAGCAGAGGAGAGGACCCTGACACGTGGGCACGCTGGGCTGGGCCCAGGCTGCGCGGAGACACCAGGGTCGGCGTCTGGGCGCCGCCCCCCACCGCCGGGGCTCAGCGGCACCAGACGGTCCTCTCCAGGGAACCAGCGCCAGACGGAAGTGGACCCTCCGCCGGCTCCAGAGAGCACAGGGCCGCCCGCCGCCCCGGGCCCTGAGGGGCACGCTGGCGGGCTCGGTGTCCTGGAGGCCGGTCCAGGCTCTGAGGCCAGCAGCTCGACGAGGAAGCGGCCCCGGACCTGCATGGCCCGGCTGCCCCCAGGCTCAAGCGACCATCACGGAACCTCCCGGTTTTACCAGGCTAATTCAGTCGAAACAACTGTTTATCAAGTGCTCAACAAGACAGCAAACATCATTCACTTCAAAATACACAAAGCGCCACGGGGGAAGATCTGGGCAAACAGCCTCCTCCCCGCAGGAGCAAACAGCCAGGGGCAGGTGGCCGGCCGGGCCGACCCTCCACGCCGACAGCGCGTGTCCCCTGCCCCCGGGGCCCCTGGCGCGCCCCAGCACCCTGCGTCAGTCTGAAGCGCGCGGGAGGAAGAGGGCGGCAGGCGCCGGGCGCGCGCTCCAGGCTCTTCTCCCGGGCCTCTGGTCCTCGCCCCAGCGGGGTGGCGGCTCAGAGCCTTGAACACACCCGAAGTGGGCCCCGGGGTGAGCCGCAGCTCGGTGAAGCGACGGGCAGCCGGGGACCCCGCAGGGAGTGACCCCGAGGGCACAGCAGGCACCTCCGTCTCCCCGCTTCCCCCTCAGCAGCAGTTTCAGTAGATCCACCTGTTCTGCTCCCCACTGTCTCGGGGGCGTCCTCTCACCTCTGGCCTGTACCCAGTTCTTGTGTGCACAAATGCATAAATCAGTAAGAAAAATAAGTAAAAACGCTTGAAATGCCAGCAACGGGCAGTTAGTAGAAGCCTGAGCATGGTGAGCACCGTGGGGCCACCCCAAAGCAACGGGGTGCACGGCTCAGACGCCGCAGCAGAAAAGGGCCGCAGGAACCCCGGGGCTGTGCCAGCCCAAGGCCGTCCGGACAGCGCCCGGCCCACGCCACCGACGTCGGCGCTGCACCCCAAGTCCCTTGCAAAGCTTCCAGGGTCCCCGCCGGGCCAAGGTTCTAGAGTCCGCAGGTGGGCGTCGCCAGAAGGGCTTCTGAAGTGAGTCGCTCACCGCCAGAAGGGACGAGGGGGGCGCCGGCTCCCAGTGCCCGTGGCCCGCGGGCGGCAGGGCAGCGGCCTCCCCGGCTTGCAAGCCCGAGACGGCGCTGGAAACGGCACGTTCCTTTGGAAGGCTGAACCCCGACGCGCCAGCATGGAAAACTCGGCCTCCAGGGGCGGCCCGGAGGGTGGGGCCGGCTCACGGGCCTGGGGGAGGGGTCCCAGGCGCGTCCTCCCCGCGCCGGACAGCTGGGGGACAGCGGCTCCGATTCCAGGGCGGCCAGACCACAGGGGGC
>NW_004567110.1:2198151-2200026 GCF_000260355.1 Condylura cristata | reverse complement strand
GCTTCCCCAGCCCGGGCGCCCGCCCGTCAGGCCACTCTAGCAGCCGGTGCCACTGGCCGCCTGGGGCTGGGGCCCAGCAGGCTGAGCCCGCCAGGTGCCTCACGAGCCCACCTGTTCACCGTGGGGCCGGCGGCCCGTCCGACATCATCACTGCCCGAGGGTCAGACCAGGAAGGAGTAAGAGGGCAGCCAGGTGGCCACGGGGCAACGCATGTAACGGTGTCTGCCCGGCCCTAGCTCTTAGTATTCCGCTTCAGAATTACCATCCGAGTAGCAAGACTGTTTGGATCTTTTCTACAATCCAACCAAATACCTTCATCACTCCACATTAGGAAATAAAACATTTTTTATCGACTGTTTAAAAATGTTCACTTAAACAAGCGAAAAGCCTTAGCATGCACACAAACACCCGACCTGCACCCGGCTGGCCACAGTCCCTGCCGCCGGCCGCGGAGAGCTGGCCCACAGAACCACCGATTTCCACCCAAAGCTGTCTGATTCCAAGGTGGTTACACCTGTCAGCGGTGGGCCCCTCCCCCAACACCCACACGTGGCCACGCGCCGCAGCGCCCGTCTTCAGAAACCGTTAGTGGCTGACGAGGAGGGACGCCCCAGAACTGAAGCATTTTTGAGAACGTGCAGCCGAGGAGACAGCCCTGTGGGCGGCCGTCCAGCCTGGCCTAACAGGTGCTCCTTACCTGGCCAAGGGCCTGGCCGGGGGTCGAGAGCGAAGGGGCAGTGCTGTCAGCTCACCAGAGGCTCGCTGGCAGATGACCCTGGGGAAGCTCGTACCCCCCGAGCGCGGTCTCGCTAGGAGCGCCAGCAACTCGGAGGCTGCCCGCGGGAGCCGTCACCCCAACACCACAGAGCTTGACCTTGCTCAAGGTTCTTCACTTTCTCCAGGCCTTTGACTTTTCAACTGAAAACGTGAAATAACGCACAGCACAGTGCTGAAGGCCGTGGGCTCCCTTAGGGGACCCGCTGCGGGGCGCGAAGGGGAGGGGTCCCCCACCTTCTCGTGGCTGCCCCCCCACCCCTGGGCCTCTGAAAGCCAACTGTGCCCCCAAGGCTGTGACAACACAGTCATTCTGGAATCAAGCGCCGGGCGACCACACGGGTTTAAAAGTTGGTTCGGCTCGGGCATGGAGATGCGTTTTAAGTGACATCGGAGAAAGACACTCAGCACTCACGAGGCAGGCGCCCACGGCACACTCCTGAGGGATCAGAGGCTTCCAGCCTCCCCCAAGCGGGGCAGGTAGGTGAGGCCCCATCGGCCGGCCGGGCAGGGCCAGGAATGCGGGACACCCGGCTTGGGCCGGAGCCCGCGGGCCTGCAGCCTGCTGCAGCCCGGCCGGCGGACAAAGGGGCCAGGCAGTGCCCCGCACGAGTGGCAGGGCCAGCCGGGACTCTGGGAGCCACGTGCCTGGCGGAGCAGAGGCAGGGGCTCCCCAACCCGTGCCCACTTCCCTGCGTGCCAGTCGGCCCCCTCCCACTCTGCACTTTGAAAAAAGGGGGGGCGGCGGCACTGCCCTAAGTTTTACCAACTTTTCCACGGGCGAGGCTGGCCGGTGGGCAGGGGCGCTGAGGGAGCCCACAGCTCCTCGCCTTCCCCTCGAAAACTGCAAAAGGCAATTAGCACTTGAATACGAGACGGCGCGTCTGGAATGGAAATGAGCCGCGCCAGCAGTTCGGGGGCTTCGGGGGGGCGCTCCCCCTCGGAGCGGAGCGGAGCGGGGCGCCGTCCGCTCCACTCCCGGCTGCCCCGGCCACATTCAGCCTCCCCACACTTTCCCCGGACAAGGGGCCCCAGAAGTGCGGCGGAAAGAAAAGCGAAACTGAGCGCGCCCCGGGCTGCCCGCGGCCCGGCCGGCCCGGC
>NW_004567110.1:2195181-2196936 GCF_000260355.1 Condylura cristata | reverse complement strand
CCGCCCCCGCCGTGCTCCCCAGTGGAGGGAGAGGAAGGGCCGCGCCTGCCCCTGCCGGCCGCCCCCTCGGGCTGTCACCCCTTGGCGCGGCTCACGCCTTGGTGGCGCGGGCAGGGCAGGTGATGCACAGCCAGGCTTGCCGGGCTCCGGCAGTCCCCAAGGACCCCTCCAGGCCGTCCAGGGAGAAGCTTGCGGATGTCAACCTTGCACAGCTGGGGGGCATGGGAGCGTCTGGGCCGCCCACCCTCTCCACCCTGCCCCTCACGGGACCACCCCCTGGCCCTGGGGCCTCCCTCGGCCCTTGCTGCTGTCGGTGGCCGCGAGGCGACCTGGCGTGGCTGCCAGCTCAGATCTCCTTGGCTCCCATTTCAGCCGCAGGTGGTCCCAGAGCCTTGGCGTGGTGGACCACACTACTGTGTGACACCACCCACGGCCTTGCCAGAACCTTGGCGTTTCCTTCTTCAGACGGCAGGCCCGCAGCGGCCGGGGCGCTCCTGGAGGTGTGCGTCAGGCGCCGTATTTCGGGCAGACCAGCCAGCGCCCGCGGGCCCGAGGGTTAGCAGCGTGACATCCGCCACACAAGGGAGTCCGCGACATTCTCTGGGGCACAGACAGCCTGTCCAGGAGAGGAGCCAGGCTGTGGGGTCCCACTTATGTAAGCTCCCCAACAGATGCCATCCAACCAGGTCGGTCAGGGTGCACGGCTTAGGGGCAGAAGCCAGAGAAACGCCAGAGGTGGCTCCCAGGCTCAGGAAGGCGCCGGCCTTGCCGAGCGGTTCGGCCGCTGCTCGTCTGCGGTGCCATTTAATTTTTAGCTGCCTCTGCACCGCTGCGGCATTCCGCACTGAGACATTTTGAAGGAACCGTGGTGGCTGTTCACACTTCTATTTATGAGCTCGGAACTCCCGGCAGCGGCTCTGCCCGCCTGGCTCCCCGCACACCCACCAGGCTATTTTCTGACCCACATCACTGAGTCACTCAGCCCAGAGCGGGCGCCGCTGCTGGCTACTCGGCCTCCAGCCTCTGAACGTGCCCAGGAGGCTCTGGGAGTGCTCTGCTCCTGCTGGCGACTTTGTTGCGAGGGCGAAGTCCCTCGTGCTGAGAAGGTCTGGCAAGAAAATGTCTCCTGAGCGCTTCATTGTGTCGAGTCTCCGAGCCACAGGCGGCCCCTGCTGGCGGAGGCTGGCGTGGCCGCCCAGACCGGCCCGCTCTGCTCCCCAAGACCCCAAGAACCACCCGGCTGCAGCCCTCTGGGCTGGGGCACCCCCTCGCCCCTCCCCTCCTTGCGCTCAGCCCCAGAAGCCCAAGTCCCAGCCCAGGCCTGCAGCCCACATCCTTCCCCTGCCCCCCAGATCAGCCCTCTCTGGCCTCTCCCAGGCTGTCCTGTCCGAGTTCCCTAGTCGGCCCAACAGCTTGACCCGCCCCAGAGAAACGCGCCCTCCCTCCGCCCTCCCACGTGCAGTGACACCACTATCACCATCAGGCGCCCGGCAGCGAGGGCGCGATGCTGGGACCCCCGCCCGCCGCCCTGACTCCCCCGCCGGCTGGCCGACCGGTCTGCGTGAGCCCCTCGGAGAGGCCGGCCCAGCCGTGTGCCCGCCCACCCCCTGGGCCGTGCCTGGGCCCACACCCTGGGAGGGCGCAGACGGCAAGGGGTGTCATGGCAGCAGGGCCGTGCCCCGGGGGCGCAGCTGGAGCGGAGCCTCCTCAGCCCGCGGCAGCCTCGCCGAGGGGCACGCCTGCGAGACGAGGGGA
>NW_004567110.1:2189002-2194211 GCF_000260355.1 Condylura cristata | reverse complement strand
GCCGGGGTCCTGCCTCACCGACCGCCCGTGGCGCGGCCACGGAGACAGCCCGGCGACGCCTCAGGTGGCCACGCTGCTCTCCTGGGCCGGCTCCCAGACCGGCAGGGCTGTTGGTACACGGCAGCTGAGGCAGATTTACAGCAGTCTCGTCGCGGTCATCCCGGGCTGCAGCAACCCAGATGCCTGCGGTGGGCAAACGGCCCAGCACCCGAGGGCTCTCGGCAGCGAAGGGACCGACCGCTGCAGGCGGGGCCTGCTGGGTCTCAAGTCAGTTATGCAGAGAACGTTCCAGAAGGTCCCGATCGCAGGGCTCCATTTCCGCACCCCTCTTGACACCCTTAAAGGAACAAGGCACACGGCTTCTTGCTGGCGCTACGAAGGGTGGGAGGGGAAGAGGGCGTGGCAGGGCACGAGCTCCGGCGCCTCGCTCTGCCGGTGGCCACATCCGTGGGTGAGGCCCTGCGCTCGCGCGAGGCCACGCCGTGGAGCAGCGGGAAGGGGTGCGTGGAATTGCTCTGGGATCTCTCAGAACCGCGTGCGAATCTACACTTAGCTCAAAATAAAGAGATTAATTAAACAAAAGCACTCCCGGGCCCTCCTTGGTGGTCAAGCGCAGCACTCTGAAGCTGGCCGCAGCCCCCGCAGCACGAGCTGGACCCCCCAGCCGGGGAGCTGACCCACATGGCCCCGAGACTCTCCCGCCCCGCCCGCTGCAAGAGGGTAAATCTTAAAGAAAAGCCACTTTGGTGTGCTAGAAACATCCTCGCCCACACCATCGTCGCCGACTGATGCCGACGCCTGTGAGCCCCGTCTCCTCCCTTCCCGGGCGGCTCCGGGTCCCCGGCCGGCGCGCCTCCCTGGAAAGCTGGTGACCGAGGAGTCGGCCCGACACTCGCCCCCGAGGGCTACAGCCACGGCACCTGCTGGTCTCGGTGCCGCCTGCGCGGGAGGTGCCGGAGGCGAGCAGTTTGGGGCAGGCCCCTCCCGGTGCCCGCTGGTCTCCTCCGTCTGTTACTCGAACACCTGGGGGCCCAGCAGGGGCTGGGGGGAGTGAGCTGTGGGCTGGGGCTTCCCGGGGGCGCAGGGGTCTCAGCACTATGAAACTCTGCAGCCACTGCAGCACGAGTCCCACCCCGCCAGGGAGGGACCTCAAGGACACAGCAGACCCCCCGGGTTCCCCTCAGCAGTGGGGAACCTGCCTGCTCTGCTCCCCACTGTTTTAGCCCCACACCTCTGGCCTACACTCCAGTTGTCCTACGCACAAATAAATACACAACTAAGTTTATTTTTAAGATTTATTTATGCACACAGAACTGGGGTACAGACCAGAGGTGTGGGGGTGAGGATTCACCAGAGACAGTGGGGAGCAGAACACGCGGATCTGCTGAGACGCACTGCCGAGGGGGCAGAGGGAGGGTCAGGAGCGGTCTGCCGCGCCTGGGGGTCACTCCCTGCCGGGCATCGAACTCGTGCCGAAGCGGCCGCCGATAGCTTCTCAGTGCTGCGTGTCAGCCTGTTGTGCCCCCAGGGAGGCCACAATCAATCTCAAAAGCAAGCAGGGACCTGAATGAGCCGGCTGCGGGGCGCCCCGGCCCGGCCCATGCTGCTCTGGCCCCGAGCCTGCTCTGGCTGACCCCGGGCGGAGGGACGCCCTTCCAGCAGGCAGGTGGACCGGCGCCTCCAGGCTCCAGGGGCACCTGGGTGCCCTCTGCCTGACACCGCCCCAAGGGACCTGGCTGATTGCTCGGCTTTTGCGCACAGGCGCCCTAAAACAATGTTAAATGTTTTCTATCCCCTCACACATTAAGTGGACACCTAGTTACAAAGAATACATTTCTGGCATTTGTAAACATTGACACTTAAAAATGAAACTGTCATATCACTTTCAAGAATGTAACCAGATGGAACATGGATACCACCTGCATCCCACAGCCAGGCGACACAGCCCACGAGGCCCGCCCGCGATGCCCACCCACGCTCACCTTTGCTGGCGTTTGGGACTGGGCATCTTCCTGATCGCTCGGAACTCGTAGTCCATCGAATTCTCCCACAGGTAATGTTTTATTTCTTAACAGATTTATGTATGCACACGAGAACTGGGGTGCAGGCCAGAGGTGCAGGGGTGAGGACACCCCAGAGACAGAGCGGGGAGCAGAACAGGCGGATCCACTGAGACCCGCTGCTGAGGGGAGCAGCGGGCGGGTCAGGAGGGGTCCGCCGCGCCTGGGGGTCAGCTCCTGGCCGGGGATCCAGCCCGAGTGGCAGCCAGCTTCACGGCGCTGCACTTCAACCCGCTGTGCCACCAGGGAGGCCCTGCCACGGGCAACACTTGGCATCCGGAGTCTTGCTGACCGCCTCCTGCCCTCCCAGTGACGTGCAGGGATAAAGTTCAGATGGGCTTTATTTCCGGCGAGGCTGTAGGTGTGAGAGACAATTCTGGATTTACACGGCAGCGATCAGTTCAGATGGGATGGAAACACTGAAGCCAGTGCGGCTCAGGGGCCTGGTTAGCCACAGTGGTGACCAGCACTTTTGTGGGTGACGCCTGTCTGAGGGGCGAGGGCCCTTCTCTGCGGCTGGCTCTCCGCCGTCACCTTCCTGCCCCAGCGTCCTGCTCCGGTACCAGCAAGACAAGGGCCACTGCCGCTGGCTGTGCGTCAGCTCCTGCTCCAGGAGAGGACCAGCGGCCTCGCTGCCCGGCCCGGCCCGGGCCCTTAGGAAGGTGGACACCGACCAGCTGTGCTCCAAGTTGCTACAGAGCAGCGAGGGAGGGAGGAGAACCCGGGAGAAAACTTGCTGAAAAAGAACAAGGTTTGACGCCGCCGGCTGGGTCTAAAGCTGAGGTGACGGAGCCGCGGGCCGCCTTTATGGGGTGCAGCGGGGCGCCGGGGGGTGGGGCCTGGCCCAGGCAGGGGCTGGCTCTTTTACGTTTGTGGTAAGAAGTTTTATCACTTCTTTGGGTGCATTTTACCCGGCGGGGCGGAAGGAGGCCGAGGGCCGCTGCCGGCCAACCGGCCAGGGGCGAGACTGTGCCTTCGGCCGCGCTGGGGGGTCCCCGGCGCCGTGGCTCCAGACCCCGGGGGGGGCGCAGGCGGGCGCGCCGTGAAATAGCGACCACGGGCGGTCAAGACCGCGCCACGGAGACCTACTGCGATCAAGTGTGTTCAGGGTGTCGCGAGAACAAGAGAACAAGTCAGCGCGCCGGCAGCGACGAGCAGAGGCGAGGACCCAGCAGCAGACCCAGGAACGACCCCACTCACTCGCTCAACTCACCAGGTGCTTTCTTACAAGTTTTAGAAAAGATTTTATTTTTTTATTATTCACACAGAACTGGGGTGCAGGCCAGAGGCGTGAGAGGACTCCCCAGTGACAGAGCGGGGAGCAGAACAGGCGGACCCGCTGAAATCCACGCGGAGGGGAGCAGCGGGGGGCCGGGGTGGACCAGGCCGCGGCGGCTGGCGACACTTCAGTGCTGCGACTCGCCCCCCGAGGCCCGGTCTGAACATTCACTTTTGACTGGTTTACCCAGGTTTAATCTGAAACGTTTTAAACGGCTTGGAGAACCACCGAAAGAGAGGCCGGCACGCGGGTCACTGTAACACCTTTTTAATAGGCCAAAGTAGCTGTACAGCTCATTATATTCTTCCTGAGAATAATTTATATCCCCGACACGCTACAGGGAGGTGCGGTCTCAGACCCCGGACGGAACGGGAGGCGTGGCCGGACGTCCGGCCTGGCGCCGGCTCGCCGGGAAGACGGACGCCGAGGGCAGTTAGCGCGGAGGCTGGAGTGGGCATGGCTTTAATCTTCTCATAAATTATACAAAACGGGGCGGGGCGGGACGTCCCTCGCGGGGGGGCCGGCACAGCGCTGCTGCTTCCAGGAGAAACGTCCTCGCTACACAAACTGACACGTGCCTCCGGCGGAGGCCGGGGCAGCGCGAGCACAGCCGGCCGGCCGTGTCCACGCGCCCAGCGCGCGCAGAGCAGGGCCGCGGCGCTTTTCCGAGTGACCCAAGCCTCCGAGCGCAGCTGCCGTGCTCTCCCTTTGCAAAGCGGCGTCAGCACCTCGCGGCTGCGGGCGGGCGGCCCCCTCCTCCGCACGGCCGGGCGCCCCGGGCAGCGCCCGAGGCCGGAGCGCGGCCCTGACGCAGCTCCTGCACAGCCCCACAGCGCCACTCTGCGCGCTGGACTCTGCTGGACATCAGGGTCAAACTAAAATCGAGACAAAATGAACCCAGGTCAGAAGGTGGCTGCCCTCAGGAGAGCGGGCTCTCGCCCGCCGCCGGGGCGGCGCCTAGGCGCGGGGCCAGGACGGCGGCCCTCGCTGCTGGTGGACACCAGAGAGCACCCTCAGCCGAGGGCACGCGGGTCAGTGCGGCCTCGCCTGCCCAAGCATTTTCAGTCTCGCTTGGTCGATGACGTCCAGCAAGTTTTTGGCGTCCACGGCCAGGGCGTGGGCGGCGGTCAGCATCTGCTTCTTGTACTCCTGCTGCAGGCTGGTCATCACGTACTGCTGGGCCAGCCTCATCTTGCTGATGAGCTCGCCCAGGTCAGAGTTCAGCAGCTTCTGGGCCATCTCGATCTGGAAGACAGGACGCGGCGGGGTCGGACTCCGCGGCCGCCGGCACCGTCCTCCCGGGCACGCACCGTGGCCGGGGCCTTCCCTCACGCCGCCGCCACCTCAGCCCCAGCTCTACTGGCCGGACAGTGACTGGCCGAGCTTCTGAAGGCCCCTGGCCGACACCGACAGCGGGGAGACAGCGGCAGCACCCGCTGCTGCCCAGCTTGTGTCGGCCCCCGGCCAAGAGGCACATGGGCGGCGGGAGGTGCTAGGCCAGGCCGGGAGCAGGCCCTGGGGCGTGGGGCTCGGGCCACCCGCGTGCACGCGGCCGGCGCTGGCGGCCCTTTGGACACTGACTGAGCCCCGAGCGCCCGTGGTCTGGAGGAAAGGCCGGAGCAGAAAGGCCGCGTGAGCCTGCGCCCCGACGGAGCCCGGGCAGCGACAACAGCGAGGGCGAGTGCCCCTGGGAGCGCCAGGCGGGCGGGCACAGGCCCAGGGCGCAGCAGCAGTCAGGCTTCGGGGCGCTCATGGCGCCGCTGGCCTGCCTCTGCCCAGCAGACAGGGCTTCTCCGCCTTCTGGCAACAAACAGCCTCACGCGCTGTGGAAACCGGCGTGGGCCCGCGAAGCCCGAGAGCCGCACCCGGC
>NW_004567110.1:2149400-2151855 GCF_000260355.1 Condylura cristata | reverse complement strand
AGACTTTGGGGGTGGAGGCGGCCGGAAGCGCCACCACCAGACCGCGCGCCCGCCCAGGACTTGTGAGCGGCACGCACGAGCCAGGAGCTGACGGCGGCCCCGCTGCCCTGCCCCACGTGCACCCCGAGACGCGCCGGGGTTTCCAGTTGTACGTGAGGAAATAATGCCAGAGACGACACCAGTAGAGTCCTGGGGCAATGTCTTGTGTCCTTACGTGCCTTGGGTTCCCTTTGTGAGATTTCCGCGGCTAGCCCTCACGCCATAACCCGCATTGCCTCGCCCCTGGCTTCCCCGAGTCCAAGGGCCACCGCCCGCGAGGACAGCGCTGCTCTGCACGGCCGGGGGGGTGCCCCGAGGCCGGCGCGGCCAGTCACCTCCTGAGGCTACTTCACTGGAGGACGCTCAAGCCCACGGGGCCGGCAGGCAGCGCCCCGGCACGCCCCCGCCCACGACACCCCGGGTGCCAGGCAGCTCAGAATCCTGAAACGGACATTGGTGAGCAGGAAGGGGCCTGCTCTGTGGGCCACGCAGCTGCCAGGCGTGGGGGGGGGGGTGAGCCCTCTCACTGGCCCCGAACCTTCCCTGGTCATGCCACATTCCTGCCCGGTCTGCTGGGAAGCCCTCTCCTTCACCCAACAGCCGCAGAGCACTAAATGGGTCTAAAAGGTCACCGGCAAGTCCTCGGAGCAAAGGAATGCCACGCACGCTACGAAGCGGGTGTTCCTTACCCTGGAGAACAAAGGGGCATACCCCTGAGGGGCGGACGCCCTGGCAGGGACCCGGCCTGCCCGTGTCCCCAGGGGCGAGGAGACGGGAGTGCGGGCTTGAAGGATCTGAGGGGCTGCGCCTGCCCCCGGGCAAGAGAGGATCAGGCAGAGGAGGCCCAGGCTCAGGGGCCGCAGGGAGAGGGGCGGCCCGGCCGCACAGCCAGCGAGCCCAAAACCGGTCAGGGAGCGGAGGCAGCCGCGCGGGGAGGGGGCGGGGCCTGCTCGGGCAGACACGGCCCCGCGCGGAGGGCAGGGAGGCGGGGGGGCGCAGAGGTCACCGAAGGAGCCGCAGTGGGCGGGGTGGGGGGCCGTTCCGAAGCGAGGGGCCGCCTCGGCCGCTAAGGAGGCCTCGCTCAGCCGTTGGCATGAGGTGACACCATCAGGAGAGGGAGAGGCAGGAGGAGAGCCTCTCCCGGCAGTGGAAGAAGAGGTGACGCCACAGGGAGCCAAGGAGGCGCGAGGGGCCGAGACGCGGACGCCAGAACGTTCCAGAAGCCGCCCCGAGAGCTGTGCAGGCAGTCGCGGCGTGTCCAAGCAGCCAAGGAGGGCTGGAAGAGGAGGCCGCCGCCCACCGCCCGCCGCCCGCCGCCTCTCACTGCCCAGACCCAGGCGCTCCCTCTCCCTGCTGCCGCGTCCTGGGAGCCGCCTCACCCCTCTGCACACAAACGGTCGCTCTCCCCACGCGAGGAGACACCTGTAGCTCTGGCGCCTGGCTCGCCTTCCCTGTGGCCAGGTTTTATGGCCTTCCAGGTCTCAAGAGTGCCATGCCCAGCTCTGTGGGGGCGTCAGACCCGGCCTGCTGCTCCTGCCCACACCTGAGTGTCCTGGGCGCCCCCAGCCCAAGCGCCCATGCAGGGTCGCCCAGGGGAGAGAACTCGGTGCCCCGGTTGGTTTCGGCTGTGCCGGGGCCTGGGCGGGAGAGCCGGGCCTGACCCGCCGGCTCTCGGTGCCCGGAAGCGGCAGGGGGTCGCGCCTAGCACACTCACCCTCACCCGTCGCGGGCCAGGGCAGGAGCCGGGCGCAGAGGGTAAGGAAGGGCGCGCTGTCTCCTTACCCCCTGGACGCCGGGCGGGAAGACGTACTGGATGACGATGGTGCCGTACTTCTCATAGCTGGGCAGCAGCAGCGTGGCGTCCTTGGAGACCAGCATCCGCCCGTTCTGGGGCTGGTTGCCCACCAGCTGCCCGTAGAAGCGGCCGCACATGGGGCAGGCCTTCTTGACCTGCAGCGCGCGGGTGATGCAGCCCTCACAGAAGGAGTGCCGGCACTTCTCCAGCGTCTTGGCGTTCTGGATCTCCCCCAGGCAGATGGGGCAGGTGCTCTCCTGCTCTTCGGCCTCCTCCCGCAGCCGGGGAGGCAGGGGCGGCGGCAAGGGGGGCGGAGGAGGGGGGAGCCCCCGAGCCCCGGGGGGCAGGAGCGGCGCCGCGCGGAGCGGGGGCGGGCCTGGGCGGTGCAGCTCGGGGTGCTCCGTGCCGCCCCCCAGGGCCAGGCAGCCCAGGAGCTCCCCCTGCCTCTGAGCTTTCTTCAGCTCTTTCTCCGCCTCTTTCAGCAGCCCCTTGAGGGCCTTCCGGGCCAGGTAGAGCCCGTTGGGGGCGGCCGGGGGCGGGCCCTGGGGGGACAGCTGCAGGACGTAGATGTCAGAGGTCTCGCCGTCGATGAGGATGGCCACGCGGTGCTCCTCCCGCAGC
>NW_004567110.1:2145380-2149300 GCF_000260355.1 Condylura cristata | reverse complement strand
CAACTGGGGTCAAGCCCTCTACCAGGGTCCTTTAAAACGGACTGTTGTGCCCCCGTGCTCCGCGTGGAGGAACCCTGACCTTCTGGGGCCCCTCTCAGAGCTGACCCGACACGGGCCGCGGGGTGAACTCGTCAACGGCACCGGCCCTGACATGCGGCCCTGGCCCCTCTGCCTGGAATCCCAGGCCCTGGGCCAGCTCGGGCTCGAGCTCGGGACCAGACTAGTGGGAAGCTGACTTGAACCCTGCCCCAGAAGACAGCGTGTGCTGCAGGGCGCAGAGTTGTGGGGCGGCGTCGCGAGCCCAGTGTCAAAGCTGAGGAACGAGCTTTCATGTGCAATGCAGGTCCGTCATAAACACCAAACTGAGCAGGAAACTGGCCTTGAAGCTGGAAGTCCCAGGGGCTGGCACGTCGCCAACAGCACAACACGGGTGTGCTGATCCAAACCTCCGCCCACGTCTCTCTCAGCACTGATTTGAGAGCCAGGCCAGTGGGGTTCAGACTGGCACGCCGGGGCCAAGGGCTGCGTGTGTGCCAGCTGAGGGCCCGGGCTGAGCCCCGCCTTTGGCTGCTGCCGGGAAGCCGCCGACACTCAGAAGCAGGTGCTGTGCGACGCCGCAGCGTTCCCTCCGGGGGCAGTGCCCAGGAGAGCAGCTGCGGGACAGGCGGCAGGCTCCGTGCAGGCGTCCCGAGGGCCCCTCCCCAGAGGTGGCGCTACGCACACGCCCGCGGCAGCGAGGGGCGCGGCTGCACTGCCGCCCCCACCCCCAGGCCCAGGCCGGGACTGCTCTGCGGCCTCGCCAGGCCGTGTTCTGCGCTCTGGGCTCTGGCCCCGCTGCTCTGCTCCTTTCAGGGGCCGCGACCGGCGTCAGGTCGCAGGCTCCGCGCGTCCTGGGTTCCAGAGACTTCTTCCCGAGGCCCTCAAAGTTCCAGTTCTACGTCTGACAGTCGAGTCACAGATCCACGGGCAGCTGACGTGCGATGAGCTTTCGGCTGCGGTTAGCTCGCGTCCCCGCCGTCCGCTGGCGAGGAGGAGGTCCAGGCAGTCCTCGCTCCAGGGGCCGGCTCGCGCGCCCCTGTCCGCGGTCACCCGTGAACATCAGACGTCCCTTTTTAAGAAACGCAAAGCACTCGGCTACCTGCGCCCTCGTGCCTGCCGCTGACGGCTCACCTTTGTAGTAGGTGCTGTCTTCCATGTACCGGGACAGTCCGAAGTCTCCTAGCTTTACACAGTCGTTTGAGGACACCAGAACATTTCGAGCAGCAATGTCCCTAATAAGAAAGAGCTGGGTCAGCAGGCTCCGGTACAGGCAAAGACAAACCCTGAACTCCACCGGTGGACTGTACACACTCAAGATGCAGAGAGACTGTGATTTTAGAGACTGCTGCATTATTTTACTTCAAGTATATAACGTTTGGCAGACTCATAAATGATGAGTCTAACTCATGAATGATGGCTCGAGGTAGCTTTTCATACACTCAAACTGCCTGCCGAGATACACAACAGGGCCTGTGACCTGCTTTCCTGAGGAAATCTTATTCAGTAAGCAAGCTCGTCCTCTGAGCGCCTGGAAAGGATTTTGCTGATGCAGGTTAAGGCTGCCGGCAAAATTCTGACCCCCAAGAGAAGCCAAAGTGCGAGGACCTTCACACGCATTCACACGGGAGCCCCTGAGCATAGATCTGCAGTGCCACGTGGCCGCCCGTGGCTGGGGCTCCTGCCAAGCCGCAGGACAGCGCCGCTCGAGGGCCCCGCCTTCACCACCGCGTGCCACACTCGGGCTCTCCACAGTAGCTGCAGAAGGAGCTGACGCGTGGACGTTCTCAAGCAGCACGTCCCTCGGGCGGGACGGGCCTATGAGTCCTGTGGCACAAGGGTTACAGGACCAGGGAGACGCCCTGCCCCTGTTTCCACCTGGAGGCTGGCAAAGAGGCAGCTCAGGGCCTCAGGCAGGGCCTTACCTGTGCACGAATCTCTTGCTCTCCAGGTAGGCCAGAGCGGTACTGAGCTGATAGGCATACAGGATCAGGGAGGCCAGGTCCAAGCTGTACTTCCTCACTTGCAAAAATGATCTCAGCTTTGGTACAGCGACCAGATACAAAAGAGACAGAAGCGGCAGAGTGAGAGACCGGTGAGGAGGCTGCACTCGGCACCGGCTGATGCCGGGCACCTCCTGAGGACACGCCAGCTTCCCGTGAGACCGTGCGAGAAAGGAAGAAGCCAGCTCAGATGCCAGTTAGTCCTTCTCTATCTGAAATCCCACTGTGAAACTGAAATCTCCATGCTTGTGGACACATTTCTGGAAAAAAACAGGCCTTCCGGGGATCGTGCTGAGTGAAGTAAGCCAGAAGAAGTAAAGGAAAAATCCCGGATGGTTTCACTCCTAGCAGGAGCATAAAGGACCGGGGGGGAATAGAACCACTATATACCAGAGATATTTTATGGAGGTGGAGTGGGGAATGGGCTCAAAAATGGGGTGGTGGGGGGAGGGAAATGCACAGGACTGTGGGGATGGCACACGGGTGAATTGGTGTGAATTGGGTGAATGGGAAGCCCACGGGGACTACAACTGAGATGGAAAAAGCCACAAAATGATGTAAAAATAAACCATTACTTAAAACACACACACACTCCCCCCCCGGGGGGGCGGGGGAGTGGAAGGCAGCACGAAGCAGGGCTGAGTGGCGCGGGGCGGAGGCCGGACCTTTCAGCAGCTGGGCCTTTCAGCTGCCCGGCCCCGCCCGACCTGCTCCTGCGAGCAGGGCGCTCAGCCTCCTGGCCACCCGGCCCTGGGCCGGTCCAGCCACACAATGACCCCGAGCAAGGGAGAATCCGCGGGCACTCGTGCTACAAGATGAACCAGAGAAAGACTTGGCAGTATTTCTTAAGCCAGAAAAATGAACCACCTCTCCAACAGCGAAAGCAGAAAACCAGGTGACCAAGAAGTAAACAGTTGGTTTTACGGAGAAAGGAGGGCGGAGGAGGAGGTTCAGAGTGGCCTGAAACCCCGCCTACCTAGGGTTGTCCTGAGGGCCGACGCGGGCAGGGGTCACTGGGCAGGACCCTTTGAAGGACGGGGCGCTTTCCCCAGAGGAGGGAGGACGCTGACCCCTGAGCCGCAGCAGGACCAGCACTGTGCAGGGGCTGGCTATGGGCCACAGCCCAGTTACTCAGCTGGCGTCCAGGGCAGGCCGGGGGGCCTGTGTCCATCTGTCCTTCACCCACACAGGCAGACCGAGGGTCAGGGCAGAACAGGGTGCCCGCCTGCCCGGACTCCGCAGGCCTGGGAGGACACGGGGGTCGGGGTCTGTCTAACATGCCCCGGGGACACAGGGGTCAAACAGCGCCTACAGAAAGGACCTGTTGGCATCTCGGTCCTCAGAGTTTTGAACCAAACTATCCCCAGTATCAGCTGGTCTCAAGAGACTGCAAAGTGAATTCTCACGGGGAGTAAGAGCTTTAGCGTCGGCTTCCCGAGATTCCGGCAGGGCAGGCAGCTTTCCTCCGCAGGCCACGGCTCAGTGCCTGGGGCCACCTCACGGGGGTTCAAGCCCTGTGCTCACCAGCCCGGGGGCCGAGGACGCGCGCAGCATGAGTCAGGGGAGGCCCGGGGCGCGGTAAGGAAGCCCCTGCACCCACATCCTCTCTCAAGGGAAGCCGGTGGATGCCTCGAGGCCCAGGCACACAGCTGCCAGTACCTCTCCGAGCGTGCACAGCTCCATGATGATCCAGACGGGGTTCTCCGTGATGACTCCGATCAGCTTCACGATGTGTGGGTGGTCAAACTGGCGCATCGTTACTGGGGAGAAGGTGGCGGTCACTACGGCTCCCGAGACCCCTTGGCACACACAGGCCGGCTGACGGCCGGGCACTGGACGCACGGTGGGGCCTGAGCGCGTGCCACAGGGAGCTGCCTGGCC
>NW_004567110.1:2143482-2144945 GCF_000260355.1 Condylura cristata | reverse complement strand
GGCCTCCGGGGGTGGCGGCGCAGCGTCCCCACAGCACGGGCCTCCACCTATTGGGCTAACGGGCTGGTCGTAGGGGGCGGAGCACGGCTCAGGGTAACAGCAGCCGCCCCCCACTGCCTACGGCGCGGCCGAGCCAGAGCCTCCAGCCGCCAGGAAGGCTGGGGACGCCGAGGGCGCGCAGGCTGGGGGGCGCTCTGCTCGCCGTCAGTGCGAGGCCGTCTGTACCTCACAATTCAAAGGAACTTTGTTCCCTATGTGTGTGGCTTCTGGAATTTTCACCTGGCCCCTTGTATCACATGTCTGCTTCCCTTACTACTGATTTTAATATCTTCTATTTTCCTGCCTACCTCAGGTAAGCCTTTGTTTTGGTTAGGAAAAAAATGCACCTCCACACGGCAGCCCTTTGAGAAGCCCCCAGGGAGGGCGGCGGCCGGGAGAGAAGAAACCTACCCGACGGCCCAGTGCTGTGGCCAAAACCAGTGGCGCTTCCATAAAAGGGAAAAACGGACAACTTAGACACGGGACGAGGGCCACGGCCACCCTCCCGGCGGGTCTTCCCCAGGCTAAACAACCCAAGCGGCCCCCACGGGGCTGTTCCCACGCTTCTGCAGCCGAGGCCGCGCTCACGGCGACATGAGGCACGGCGTCCACACCCTTTCTGCGCCAGGGCCAGCCTGGACGGGCCCCGCTGGCCCCTGCGGGCCCCTGCGCCTTCACTGGGTGACGCCGATGCTTCAGGTTTGTCCTTCTTTCTCAGCTTTTCCGACACGTCTCAGGAACAGGACCTAAGCTGTTCCTATTGTCTCCGCTCTAACTGAAGTACCGGGAGTCTGCAGCACTCGGCCGTGCTCTGTGACCCGACCGACAGGGCGCCCCCGCGCGGCCTGAGAGCAGCCAGCGCCCCTGGCCCGCGGGCACCCGCCTCGCCCAACAGCCAGGTGGCTCACAAAGAAGCAAACTGGCGGTCGGGCGGCGCCGGCTCCAGCTCCAGTGACAGCTGCGGGGCCGGGCCGGCTTCCCAATGCTGAGTGCGGAGGGGTGCAGAGGATAAGAGGACAGCAAATCACTCTGCCTCTACCCCCAGACATCGTGGCTCACCTAAAGCAAAAAACAGGTCTCTGTCTCTACACCTGTGAGGGAAGACAGTCAATCAGCTGTCTCGCAAAAGCTGAACACATTTTCCTGCTTTATGGTTTGGGTTTTACAGATAGAAAGTCAGATGGAGTGCCAGAGAATCTTCCAGGAACTTACAGGCTTCTTGAAGGAACTTTTCTCTCACGCTGTCCGAAGTACAGTTCTTACACGTTTTAATTGCGACCGCCAGAGCCGGGTTCTCCTGTGTCGGGGAAATGACAGAATCTCGCGTCAAAGAGCGCGCCGCGCGGCGGCCGCCGGGCACACCAGGGCGAGCTCCGCTCTGCCCGACGGGCGAGGACGGCACGATCTCGAGAGAAACGCCTGCC
>NW_004567110.1:2139514-2142196 GCF_000260355.1 Condylura cristata | reverse complement strand
GGCCGCTGGCAGCTGCCTCTGCCCTCCAGGTCCGGAGTGGCCCGGTCGACGCGAGGTCTGAACGGACACAGGACTCACGGGACGCGCGGGGGCAGCATGCGGGAACCGCCGGCGGGTGCCCGAGCGAGCCGGCTGGCGACTTACTGGGCTCATGTACACGCCCTGGTGCACATCTCCAAACTGGCCTTCGCCGATACAGCGTCCGAGTTCTATCCTTTCCCTCTGGATCTCATAATCCCTGGCTGCAAAACACGACCCATACATCAAAAAATACCAGAGCACCGCACGCCACACACAGAAACAACACCGCACGCTCAGGTCACGGGCAAGCGCTTGACCGGCGGCACACTGTTCTAGGATATGTCTTAAACGTGGAATTCTCTTAAACGGCATGTGAAAATAGGTGGGGCGGCTGTGGCCGTGGTTGGCCTAGCAAAATGGGGAGTTCTACTGAAGGTGCATTCTCGTCTCATGACTTTGAATGTCTGGTTTAGTTTATAGCTGAATCTTCTCAATAATTTCTGCAAGTATTAAACTGTTTGCTCAATTAAGCTTACTAGATTAGACATTAATATATGAAGACTAAAAAAGTAACTTAAAGCAATTATTTTATAAATAAAGTCTCTAAGAGACAGCTGTCAAAACAACTGTGTCATGAATGAAGAGTTTAAGAGTTTCCACGTCATTATAACCCTATTGCTGTATTATTTATTGAGCTAAAAGAATTTAAAGAGGTAGATTCTCAAAACTAATTTCGGAACCAGATGACTTGGGATCAAGGTTGAATTGATTCACATAAACCATGAGCATTTTTTAATTTTGAAGAGCATTTGTTTCAAATCCATTACTATGTGAAACTGTGATTTACACAAAACCAATTATGTAGTAGATTGCTGAGGCTCATGGGAAGAAAATACCCAGTAGATTTGACTCTAGTTTGATGAACTACGTGGTATTTTGGTATTTCCCGTATTTCCCAGTCAAGAGACACCTCCCCAGGTCCCATTACCGGTGGGCCCACCAGAGAGGGCGCCGGGGTCACGGACAGCCAGGCACCTGCAGCTCTCCCCGGGGCAAGTCACCAAAATCCAGCCCAAGTTTTAGACGGTTACTCTCCTCTTTAAAGTCACTTTAGCGAGTAGCTCCATCGGCTTAGGAGCATGAGTAAGCCGATGGGAAGTAGTTTAACATAAAAGTTAACTGAACCTCCCGTATCATCCCACAAGTTGTGATCGCGAGCAAATGCAGTTATTTAAAGGAATCCTGTTACCTTCATCTATTCCATAGCTTTCTGTATTGCAGTTAAGAGAGAGAAAAATTGAAGACCTTGCTTAGAAGTAACTAACAGCAATCAGGTTATTAACAAACACAGTCGGACAGTACATTTCAACAGTGTGTCTAAGCATAGGTAAAGACGAACTGTCCTCACATTAATTCAATGTTATATAAACAATTCTCCGAATTTCAGTCTTACAGATCCCTATATGAGACTCACTTTTGTGGATCTGGATGAAAGGTGGCCATACCGGACCTTTCTAATCAGTCCGAACCATGAGCAGACAGACAGGGGTCTGGCCCTTCTGTGACGTGCAGTGACTAAACATCTAACAGAGAACTCAAAAGCACGCATTTTTCAAATTGCTGCTGCAAGTCAAAATGGACAGACCCCGGTGTGCATACGGCAGGACTCTACTGCAGGACCCCGGCGGGGGGTGGGGGGGCGGCCTGCAGGAGGGCGGTGGGCCTCTCCGTCAGGACTGCCTCCTCAGTGTCCGGCAATGCAGCGAGAGCATCTTTTAAAGTGACATACTGCCGGATAAAGGGCCGGAAGCACGGTGTCCCAAGGCAAGCAAGGAGCACCTCTATGTGCTGAGCCCAGGGTCAGCTCGGCTTCTGAGGGTGTGTGTTGGAGTCTGAAATGAGCCTCTTTCAGAGGAAAGCTCAAATTTTTTTGCTGTGAATGAAAATTTCAAGGGCTTGTCCTGTTCCCAGGCTGGGACCACAGCTGCCGGCGAGAGGCGTGGGCTCCGGAGCCGCCTCAGGCAGCAGAGAGGGCAGGGCTGTGAGAGTCTGGGCTTCGGAAGGCCAAGGCCAGCTCTCTGTGTTGGCTAGTCAAAGGCAACGAAGAACCAGAGTTAAGGGAAATCAAGTCACTGAATAGGCACGTGCAATAAAAAAAATCAAGGGCGTATTTGTGTTTAAATGATGCAAATTTTCTACACAGGGGAAATACCTGAACCAACAAATATTGTTCTCATAGACCCGGAAAACGAGGTCGCAAAAGCCGCACCAAACGGACGCGCGGACACCTGCGTGAGAGCCAGCTGCGGGCTCGGCGCGGGCTCGCCCGCGGGGCGTTCCGAGAGCAGGTCCCCCCACGCTCAGTAGGGGACAGAGACAGCTCTGAAAGGAAGAGGCGGCGGACACGCCGAGGGACAGGCGGGCAGCGGCCTGCTTACTCGAGGGCATGGTGTACGTGTCCTCCTCGTCGATGATCTCGGCGTAGTCGTCGGTCTCTGCGGGAGAGGAGAGCGGTCAGTCGGGAGAGGTTCAGCGCGTGTCCTCCTGAACACACACAACCTGAACAGGCAACATGACCTGCCTACGCCCCTCGCGTGGCTGCCCGCTCCCAGGACGCTACGCTCACTCTGGCCCCGCCTGAGCCGCCTGCGCCTGACGGCG
>NW_004567110.1:2135521-2138946 GCF_000260355.1 Condylura cristata | reverse complement strand
GCCCGCGCGAGGACCCCGCGGTGGGCAGACGCGGCCCAGTCGCCGGAAGCCGACTCGGCGCACCTCCGGGAAGGTGGCGCACGTGCCAGCTGGCAGGTGCAAGCCGGTCTCCCTAGGGACACTTAGTGTCCACTCACCGCTCCTGCAGGGAGGGCGGCTGTTCCTTACGCTTCCCATGTTCACAAACTGCTGGGAGATGAAAGGAGGTCCGTGACCGTCCGGACCTCGCCCCCCTAAAGCTCCGCTTCTGCCTACGGGGGCTGGCCGGGGAGGGCGCGTCACCCAGACAGCGCGACAGGGCTACGAGGTGCAGGCGGGCGACAGGCAGGCGAGGAAGGAGGCATCTACCCTGACCGCGGTGGGAGGGACCGCAGCCGCCCACCTGCCCGCTGCGGGACGTCCCCTGCTCACTTCCAGCGCGAGCCAGCGTGCCCGCCACCCCGCCTCCCGCCTGCCTTCAGGCAGGGCACGCCCGAGCACCCTGTGAGCAGCGCGGACCTCTCCCTTCCCCGCCACCTGTCTCGAGAGCTGCCCAGCCCCTGGCTCAGCCTTGCTCTTGGCTCTGGGCCAAGGCTCATGGACAGTGGCTGACAGGGTGGGAATCCTGGGGCGGGGTGGGGCGGGGCCCGCCTGGCTAGGCCTCCTTGGCGACGGTGCCCACCAACTGAAGGGGCATAAAGGCGCCCTCGCAGCAAGGCAGGCTCCCGAGGGCCGCCAGGCCTCCAGCTGTCACGAAGCCGGAGTGCCCGAGGGGAGCGGCACTGTAGCCCGCACTCTGACCTGTCCCTCAGCACGCCCACCCCCCGCCGTGCACGTCTCCCGGCCTGCCCCTCAGTGGCCTCGCCTGCTCGGTGCGCCGCGCTCTCAGCACCAAAACGGGGCCTGGCAGGGAAGAGCCGGCAGACCCTTGCTGACCGGGAGCACGGGCAGCTGCGAACGCTGTGGGGGCGCTGGCCAGGCCACGCCCTCATGGGGACCGGCCGGGAGCCGCCGGGGCTGGCTGCACTGTGCCCCTGTGGGCCGCTACGAGGACTCCAGGAGACGCACGTTTAGCCGAGGCGTGCAGACGCCAGGACTTGAGAGGTCCGTGACGCGGTGAGCTGCCTTCTTCCGAGAGCTGGGTGTGGCCGGGTGCCCTGGGCTCGCTGCCCCTCCTAGCCCGGCCCTCGTGGAAAGTCAGGAGACGCGCAGCGCTCCGGGTGCAGAAGCGTGCACGCCAGGGAAGGGGCGCGGCCTGCGGCCTGCTGGAGACGGCCCGCGAGCGGAGCGGGCGCCCAGGCCCCACCGCCGCTCCCAGCGGAGTCCTCACGCTGGCGGGTTCTGGTTCCCTCTCCTGGCATTCCGGTAGGCTGCTATGGGAGGTGTGTCTTCACACGCCAGAGAGCCCCCGAAGAATGGCAGCCCCGCCTGGAACTGCCCGGCGACATGATGGCGCGACGGAGAGGAAAATAAAAGGGAAGGAGGAAAGGGGCTCCAAGGTGTGGCCACAAAATGGGAGCGTGGGCCCTGTCTGCAGAAGGGCCGTGGCGACCGGCTGAGGGCGGGGCCGGGCAGTTACGCCCAGCGCACCCGGGGCCAGCGCCGTCACCTGTGCCACAGGCTGGAGACCGAGGCACCAGGGGCCCCCGCAGGGGCTCAAGGCCCCAGTGCCAGCCGGAGGCGGCCAGGAGCAGCAGCCCGGCGGGCCACGCCCATGCCGCTCCCTGAGCGACATCCTGCAGTCTAGGGTGACCAGGTGCCTTGGCCCGTGGGATCCAAGGTCAGCGCAGCGCCAGGGTGCTCGCAGGAAGGCTCCTTGGGGCCTGCACATCGGGAGGCCCGAGCCTGGTCCAGGAGCCAAGTGTCTCAGCACAGACATCGGGGGAACAGAGCCTCCGGAAGGCCTGGGCAGTGGCACGGCCAGGCTGGTTCGGAATCACAGTGTGTGTTGAAATAAAACAGCAAGAGAACAGAAACTGATGGCTGGAAAACCAGCCCAGGGCGGGGGGGCAGTGAGGAGCTCACGGGCCGGGGCCTGGGGCTGGGCAGCCAGCAGGTGCACCACCATGCGCGTCACTGCCGCCTCGTTATGTGGCCTGGGCCGGGGCTAGCAAAGCGCCCTCGAAGGGTGAGTAAAATCCGCGTTGCTGGTGGGCAGCGGGCCAGCAGCCACAGGCGCCCTGCAAGGGCGTGTCTGTGCCCCCGGGCACCACTCACAGGCACCAACGCCCAAGTGCCACTCCGTTTGAAGCCCCCACGCCGTCAAGAAACAGAATCGCGTGAGAAAGGGAACCTCCGTGCTTGGCGCGCGGACCCCTGGCCGAGTAAGAGCTGCGTGAAGTGGGAGCAATGCCGTCCTGGCTGCTGGTGGCACCGGAGATCCGGCGTGGAGAGTGCCAGAAGAGTTCCCGCTGGAACAACCTGGACACGGCCGCTGTCCGTGGAGGCCCAGCTCTGGCGCTTGGCACAATCCCCACAACCGCTGCCGGCCGTGGGCACCAGGCCGTCGGGCGCCCTGGGCGGGCACGGATGCCGCACCTCGTGGCATCCCAGTCACTGCGGGGCCCAGGGTGCTGGCAACGTTGCCGGAGCAGGGAAGGAGGCGGACCTGCTCCTGCCATGGAGCACAAGCCGCCGGCCCTCGCCGAGGCTGACCCCAGCACCTGGCCAGCGCTAGCCGCCACCACGCCACCAGCCTGCAGGAGAGGCGCGCTCCCGCACGCCAGGGAGTGTGACCGCCCGACTCCTGCAGTACCAGGGACAGAGACGCCCCCCGCGGCAGCCACGCAGCCAGCGACAGGACACACTAACCGCGACGCTTAAACTTCTGGGGTGACCGAGTGGACCGGATGCTGGAAAACAAGTCGCCACCACTGCTGACATCTCGTCACTGCTGCCTGTGACCCTTAAAATGACCTCAGCCTCTCCCACCCGCCATGCCCAGAGGCGCGGTCAGGGCCGCACCCTGCACCGGCCAGCGTCCAGCCCCGTCTCCACTGCTCCCGTGTGGGCTGACCCTGCTGCGGACGCCAGGCTGTCACGGTGCGACCGAGCGCTGTGGACACTCAGCCCAGACGGCCCACTGAACTGTGACACCCTCTTCACGTGACAGCCCTGAAGAGCTCAACTGTCACGCCGTCGTTTCTCACACTGCGCTGCTGGGCCAGAGCCACATTCTGCCTTTACGAGGTGGTGAGCTACACTTCTAGCAATACATGAGTTATATCAGTAACACAAAGGTGAAAATGAGCATTACCGTCCCCACTAATTTCATCTGCAGATCCAGGTGGCATGCAAAGAGAGGGCAGCGGGAGCGGGAGGGGAGAGAGGGAAAACACACTATTAAAATGACAAGTAAACCGAAGCGTAAGGAAAGCAAACAATCCCCCCAGACCGAAGCCCCCGGCCGCGGGCCGCGGCCACACAGGTGAGGCGCCTCGCGCAGC
>NW_004567110.1:2134566-2135189 GCF_000260355.1 Condylura cristata | reverse complement strand
CAGCCCCGGCTCCTGCCCACGCCCGTGCCGCTGCATGCCTCGGGGTCCGCGCTGCCGGCCAGCACCCGCTGGCCGGGGGCAAGGCTAAGCACCGCAAACCAAGTGGGAAGCCACTCGTGCCTGTCATGCACTTGGAAACCAACCGACGGGCAGCGCCTGGCATCAAGAGAGCAGCCCGACGCCAGACGGGACCCTGGCCCGGCACACTCGCTGCTCAGCGCGGCCGCAAGCGTCGGGTCAGAGCCGCCGCCGGGGCGCTGGTCCGCAAGACCCGTGCGAATGGTGCAGTACCCGCAGAAGGCGCCTCGTGGGAGCAGAACACCAGGGGGAGGAAGCGCCTAGCTTTCTTAGCTTTGTGTTGGCAGTGACTGACTCCTTCGTAAAGAGGCAGAGGGGAGAGAGAAAAGAAACACATTATTTCAATACAACGAAACTTGGTTGACATTTTCAGGCAGCTCTAATAAAAACAGGCGCAAACTGCGCAGCGTTCCCGTGACCCGTGACCCGGTACACTTACTGTGGGCGGCCTGGGTTTTAAAAGAGACGCGAGCTTTTTACAAGCAACCCCTCGTGTGGCAAAGGGGCGCGCCGGCCAGCGGAGCGCTGCGCTAGACCCCAGCTCC
>NW_004567110.1:2133365-2134321 GCF_000260355.1 Condylura cristata | reverse complement strand
CCCTGGGGGCGGCAGCGGGAGACCGGTGACGAGGTGGGCACGGGACAGGGCAGCGTGGGCAGGTGCCACAGCTGTGGGTCAGCCGAAGAGCGGGCCAGAGGCCAGGGGGCCGCCCCAAGTGTGCCCTCCCCAGGCGCGGGCCCAGGCGCGAAGGCAGTGACCATGGCGGGGCGGTGGCAGCGGGTGATGACCGAGGAGCCAGGCGGCAGGGAGGGCTCGGGAGGCGGAAAGGAGGCGAAGGACAGGCGCCCCGGGGGCAGCGGCGGCGGCTGCTGCAAGGCCGTGCTCCGTGGCAGGCCCCAGGGCGGGCAGACTACAGCAGGCGGCGCCGGTGCCAGGACCCAGGGGCACGGAAACCTGTGACAGGCGGCAGGGAGACCTTGAGCAGGCGGCCGTGGCACGGGGGCGCTGGAGCAAGAGAGTGGACGACGGAAGGGCTGGCGGACACAGGCATCAGGGCCAGGCCGCGTTCCAGGGGCCGGTGCTCCCCGCTCAGGGCAGTGGCGGGTGAGGGGGCCACGGCCTGTGCCGCCGGGTGAACGGGGCTTCCCTGGAGGCGCAGGGTTAAGTCCCAGCGCGATCAGGCCACCGCCGGTCACCGGGCCTGAGGTTGGTCCCTGGCCAGGCAGTGGCCCCTATGGCGCAGGAGCGGAGTGAGCGGAGAACAAAGCAGCCGTGATGGGTAGGGAGGGCCACGACGTCGGCTGACACGACAGGCTGCAGCGCTGTGAGTCAAGCCGGGCACAGTGGCCAGGTGGGTGCAGGGGCCACTGGAGGGAGAAAGGGCCCTGCTGCATCCAAGCCAGCCGGAGCACAGCACTCAAGGAGCACGCTAGCAAAACTGCGGTGGCGGTCAGGGAAGTGGACATTAGAAGATTCAAGCCCAGCATGTGTCTGTGGAGGGCTGTGGCGGACGGCGACCACTGGGGAGCAGAGGCCTGAGGCTGGGAGCCATC
>NW_004567110.1:2099811-2101165 GCF_000260355.1 Condylura cristata | reverse complement strand
AGGCTCCCCACGACAGTGCCTGTGGCTCCTGCCAGTTGGGGCACGGGGCCGGCTGTGCACGCCAACAGCCAGGGCTCCAGCCCTGAGCATCCCTCACCTCCACGCCTCCGTCGCCAACTCGTCCCGAAGGCGCGGACACGCCCTGCCTTGTCCCAGGCGTGCGCTCCCCAGCAAGTCTGACGCCGTCCCACCCCACTGCGCGTGTGACGTGCAGATTTTCACCCTGACAGCTGTTCCCCGCTCTGCCTGTCGCCAAGAAATAGTATTGGGAGGCCTGTAAGTGCACGCTGGAGATGTCCCCTGCAGACAGGCGGCCACCGGTCTCTTCGAGCGTTTAGTCCCCTCTGCGGCGCAGGACGAGGCCGGCTTCCGGAGCCCAACGCCCCGCGGAGCGCACCGCAGCCTCCTTGCGTCAGCTGCGCCGCAGTGGGGTGGCACGCGCCGACGGGCACCTCCGCGCCCCACGGAGCCCCGCCGCCCCTCCGTCCTCCCTTGGCGCTCCCCGCCAGTGGGAAGTGTCGGGGTGTGCCCGGCTCACTTTGCGGGAATCCTGGCATGAAAACCTGACAGAGCAACAGGAGCCGGCAGCACAGGCTGACACCCTGCGAGCACAGCCGCCGCCTCTTCAGCTGAACTCTGCGAGCTGCCCAGCAACGAGCAGGCACAGCCCTACCGCCAGGGCTCGAGGGGGGTACAGCGGACTTCATAGCCAAGAGCTCAATCAGCACACCATATACTTAAAAAAAAGAAAAAGCAGAAAATAGAATTTTATGTAGAGAAAAAGAGCCTAACAAGATGCAACAGTTTTCCTCACAATTAAAAGCCACACACACACCCCCAGGAAAACTAGGGGACAGCGTCACAGGATGGCGGCGAGGTCGCCACAGAGCCACCTGTCGGAATCAAACCAGGTGTCCTGACCAGTCCTGGAGCGTGTGAGGCCGGGAGAAGGCTGGGCAGGGCCCGGGGTGCTGCGGGGTGCTCCCTGCACCTCCCCCCAGAGGCCCGGCCACGCCGGGGAGAGGCCAGCGGGGGCAGCGAGGAGCAGGGTGTGGCTTCGCCTCACTAACAGCCTGGGAGCTGCAGGAGGCCAGGCTGTGAGGGGCCCCCGCGGCCACCAGGCCTGAGCAGAGGCGGGGAGGGCGGCAGACCCCTGTGACCCCCGTGGCCACGGAGCGGCCAGGACTAGAGGACGCGGGGGTGGGGGACCAGGTCTGTGTGTGAAACGGGAGGATCGTCGGGGAGAAGCCGATTCCTGGGGCCAAGTGAGCGTCAGGAGCGTGTGGAGACCACGAACGGGACGAGCAGGCCGCTGGGCACACAAGGGAGGACCCGCGGCCTGCAGGAGACTGGC
>NW_004567110.1:2096279-2099441 GCF_000260355.1 Condylura cristata | reverse complement strand
AAGGCCCGGCCGGCCTCTCCGGAGCAGGGTGAGGTTCACGCACGCAGATATAGGTCTGTCCTATTATTTTTAGCCTGTTCCAATAAGCACTCTGAAGTCTGCTGAAATTGGGACACGGCTGTTTTTCGAGGTTAAAGTGACTGATAAAATCAAATGCGAGGTGTAGAATGTCAAGCTGCAAACAGACTCGCACACCCTTTGGGTTAGAGCGTTCCATTTAGTCTTCACCTAAAAGAAGTTTTATACCTGAAAACACCCGGTTCAGCTGCACCGGCACCTCTGCCCTGCCACAGCACAGGCTCACCCCACAGAGCCCAAGGCCTCCCGCCCCCCGGCCCTGGTCTGGCTCCTGGCTGCGGGCGGAGGCGTGCGGGGCTGCCCGCCGTGACGTGGGGGCAGGGCGCTAGCGGAGCAGACCGCGGACAAGCCCCCACCCCCTGGGTGAACACAGAGCCCTTTGCCCGGGAGACGGCCCGGCCCGGCCTCAGTGCACCTCGGCCAGGAGGGCCGGGAAGTGGCGCGGTGACCCCTGCTCGGGGAGCGCACACCAGGACCGCTCCCGGCTCCCGAGCGCCACGTTTCTGAGGACACGCTGAACCTGAGAGCCCAGCGGCTGACCTGCATCTGCTGCTACGGGCTGCGGCCTGGACCGGCCTGCCTGGGAGAGCACACCAGCACCACGTCCTCCTGAGGAGCCGAGGGCCGCCCCACACCAGGGAGGGGCGCCACGCACATGAACCCCAACCGTGGAGAGAGCCCCAGATTCTCAGTGGGCCGAGAGAGCGGCCGGTCCCCCCAGCTGAGCGCTTCCCGGCACGCCCCACTGCACCCTGCGAGCCGGCGAGGAAGCGCCTGCAGCCCAGCACCCGTGGGACACAGGCGGGCAGCGTGGGTCGGCGAGACCTCCGCTCGGGCATCTCGTCTTGTCGCAAGGGACAGACGCTCTGACTGGGGGGTGCCTGGGCGTCACAGGCTTCAGAGACAGCGAGAGGCCCACCGAAGACCTGACGGGCGACAACCTGACAGCCGGAGACCGACTTGGGGTAAGCTGGCGCGGGCTCCTCCGCCCTCCGGGGCCTCCCGCCCCGGGCCGGGCAGCCAGCAGGGGCTCCCCAGGCGGCCTGGCTCCCCTCAGCCTGTCCTGAAGTCACTCCCAGCACAGGACGCGGTCTGGGGGGGTCTGGGTCCCCCGCCACCCCCACCCCGCCGCAGAAGAGCCGAGAGTTCCCGCCCGGCTGGGGCAGGCCACGACGGCGCAGCCTCCCCGGGCGCCGTCCGCAGGGTCTCGGGGGCAGCTCACTTCACACGTGTGCGCACAGGCCAGACCCCGGCGCCAGCGGAGCGGCCAGCTGACGCCTCGGCGCGCCTGGGCGGGACGGCGCTGCGGCCAGTGGCCCCGCAGCACGCGACAGGCCGACTTTGAAGCGAGAAGACTGTTCTTTCCTCCCACTGCTCCACTTAAGTTAAATTTAGTCTATTATTTAACAACTGTTAAGAAAAGCGTCTTTAAAACAAATCACAAGACACAGCGACCTTAACTGACGCACAGCGTCTTCGGGGAGACACGACACGGGGGCCAGGTTACTCACGCCACACGCGCCGCCCGCGGGCCTCCGGCAGGGCTGCAGGCCGTGGCCTGTTCTTCCCACGCCCCTTGGCTGTATGTGAAATAAACTCTCACAAGCTCTTACCCACTTCTTACCACCAAACGCGACCTGAAACCCAACGGGGCCGCGCAGGCGGAGCGCGCGTACCTGTCGCCCAGCACGCCGGGAAGGGGCTGCAGCCTCGGCTCTCCATGCGCCGGCACTGCCGCCGGGCGACGGGCCTCGGCGGTCAGGCCGCGCCCGCGCCAGCCCCAGTTCACCGCTCCCGCAGGAGTTCGCCTGAGCCACTGGCAGGACGGAGCTTCCCCGTGTGCTCCTGTTCTGAGCCTACAGCGAAACTGGGAGGTGTCCTGCCTCGGTGTTTGCGAGCAGGGCTCCTGGGCAGACCCTTCTCGGGTGTCAGCGAGCTGCAAGCGGCCATCCCGGCCAGATCCAGGACCGGTCAGAGCAAGCGCAGCCTGAAACGGGACCCTGGCCCAGTCCCTGAGGGAAGGAGGAGAAAGGGGCCAGCAGTCAGCCTGATTAACATGCTAATCCCACCCTCCCTTCTGCTCCCTGTCTGGCTGACTCGCTCACACACTGACGGGGGCTTCTGGAAGCTGGAGGGACCTGACGGCTGCAACAGTCACGCCTCTGGCATCTGAGCAGCGGAGCACTGACCTCAGAGGTAAAATAATTGTTCCAAGCAAACATAAGTCATTTTGGAAAAAAAGAAATCTTGATCAACATTGGAAGTAAGTCTGTTAAAAACTACCCTGTAACAATCCAAACACTTGTGGTTGTTTACAAATGTAACTGGCACCTTCCTGGGAGCTTTACAAATGTATAAAACCGTACAGAACACACATCAAGCGCCTGCTCCATCCCTTCACAATCAGCTCGGGGCGAGGAGGCATGGCTCCCCAGCCCCAAAACAGAGGTGAGTAGTGAACCACGCTGAGGAAGGAGGACGGAAAACACGCCACACGCTGTGCCAGTAACCTGAAGGAAACCCTGCAAAACCCACTCAGCTGAGCACTGGCCAAGCTCACCCGGTGTCCGAGTGGACAGGGGCGCCTGAGGGCAGCAGGGGCACCCCAGCCCGGCCCAGCGGGCAGGCACCTCCGAGCCACCCGGCAGCCAGGACCCCGGGGGGGCAGGGCTCTGAGCCGCGGTGCTCCACACAGCCCTGGGCCAGAGGCTTCTAGAGACACCAGCCAGTGATCCTCAGTAATTCCTGTTTCCTCTCGCAGGAGAACAAGGCTCAATTCGGTTTAGAAACCACCGGCAAGTCTAAAAGGGGAAACGGCCCCTGAAATCTGCGAGCCGCCTCTTGCTTCCCACAAACAGTGGGGCGCCCGATCCACAGGCCGGCCCAGGCGGCCAGAATTCCGACCGCGTGCTGCGACCAGAGGGCCCCACGCCATCGAACAGCACACCCAGTAGTGCCTTTGCTGATCCCACACCGAGCTGGCGCACGAGTGCCCGCCCTCCCGTGCCTGGGACCGGTCTCGGCCAGCGTCCTCTCCGGAGCGGCGACGGGCCTCCCCGCTGGGGCCTGCAAGTCCTTGGCCTC
>NW_004567110.1:2089112-2095659 GCF_000260355.1 Condylura cristata | reverse complement strand
GGGGACGCGTCCGCCAAGGGGAGGGAAACAGGCCTGGGCGCCGAGGGGCCCTGGGCTCGGCAGGTCTGCGCCCGGCTGCCCCGCGGGCCGGGCTGCCCAGGCCGGCCACGCCAGCTCCAGCGGTCGGGAAACTCACTCACTCGCCGATGTGCCGGGCACGCCGAGGTCTCAGGCCTCTGACAAGGCAGGAAGGGCAGCAGAATTGGGGTACAGGCCAGGGGTGTGGTGGGTGGGGAGTTCACCAGAGATAGAGTGGGGAGCAGACCAGGCGGATGGACCAAGTAAATTGCTGAAGGCAGCAGAGGGCGCGTCAGAAGAGGTCTGCCGCACCACGGGGGTCAGCTCCCTGGCGGGGCTCAAACTCATGCTTCGGAGAACTTCATAATGCAGTGCTTTAACCCACTGCGCCTCCAGGGAGAGCCCAGTGGGCTGTTTTTATTTCTATACACTTATTTTCACATAACAACTGGTAACTTTTATTGTTAACTATATTCCACACTAAGTAACAGGATACATTCCTTATTTTTTTTTTTTTTAAAGATTTATCTATTTGGGTACAGGCCAGAGTGCAGGGGCGGCGAGAGGCTTCACCAGAGACAGAGTGGGGAGCAGAACAGGCAGATCGACGAAGCACACTGCTGAGGGGAGCAGCGGGCGGGTCAGGAGAGGTCTGCCGTGCCCTGTGGTCACCTCCGGGGCAGGCGGGGATGGGACTCATGCGGAAGTTGCTTTAGCTTCTCGGTGCTGTGCTTTAACCCGCTGCGCCACCAGGGAAGGCTGATACATTCTTCTTTTTAGGCTTAGTTAGTGTAAGGTGAATTTCTCCCATAGCAAACTTCAGTATTCCTTCCCATTATAAATTTATTTAAAAGTAGAACAGAGGCCCTCCCTGGTGGCCCAAGAGGCTAAAGCGCAGCACAGTGAAGCTGTTGCAGCCGCTGCAGCATGAGCTCGATCCCAGCCAGGGAGGGACCCCAGGGCGCGCAGACCCCTGCCCCCTCAGCCGTGTGTCTCAGTGGATCCACCTGTTCTGCTCCCCACTCTGTCTCTGGGGAATCCTCTCACCCTCATATCTCTTGTCTGTACCCCAGTTCTTACGGGTGTGCCTAAAACTTGAAGGGAAAAAAAAAAAAAAACAGCACAGAACTCCTAAACTTGTGCCCATGAAAGGGCAGCACCCAGGCCCCATGACCAAGGAAGGGGCACCCGCCCGTCCAGGCTCCAGGACTCGGCCAGTGGCGTGTGTGCTGAGCCCTGGGCAGACCACACCCTGCGCACGAAGAGGGCACACACACTGGCAAGCGCAGGCCCCCCGCGGGGCGGCGGGGGAGGGAGTCCGCCGCCCCTAGGCAGGCACTGCCCGGGCACAGACCGGCCGCCCCGGAGCAGCCACCGCAGAGCCGGGGCCAGCTCTAACGGCCTTTCTGGAGGGCCCAACAGAAAACCACCAGTGACTGCAGACGTGCCCAAGGGGCAGAGCCCTTTAAAAGAGCCCCCCGGGCAGGAGTGCAGGCTCTGGCTTCACATAGGGTGGGGAAGGGAGCCCCCAGAAACAGCCCTCTCGGACCCGGCGTGGTCCCTGTGGCTCGTCTGCACACGCCGCCCAGCCACGCCCGCCCACGCCGCACTGCCCCGCACAGCGGGTGGAGTGCGGGCTCCGCCCTGGGGGACGGCACCATCCGCGCACCGAGAGGCCCCGGCCGCCGGCGCAAGCGAGGTGGTGCCAAGGCCCCGAGGCCGCGGGCCCCGGTGCTAAGCCACGGCGGGATGGCTGCAGCAGCGAGACTGAGGTGAGAGGCGCAGGTACAGACTCGGCGCCGAAGGACCCTAAGCTTGTACTGGACACAGCAGGACAAAGTCGCCACCCGCTTTCGTTTCAAAGGCTCGTGATCGCCTCTCCGCACCGGAGGCAGAAGCCAGGCCCCTCAGAGAAGGCTCATTTCCGGTCGGGAGAAGTGCACTAATTGAGCATGGAACACTGTAGATTATCTACGAATAAGAAAACACTAAAACGTCACTAGAATCATTTCCAAAGACACACAAAAGGCCACTTGGCCATCAAAGAGAAGCACCGCAGCAAGGCCACGCTCACCCACGCGCGCCGGCCACCTTGGCTCCTCTGCACCGGGCGCACCCAAACAACTGCCCAGCTACCAGCAGCCCTGCGAGGAGGGGCTGCCGACGGACAGACAAGCGCACCGCCAGCTTGCCCGGCTCGCTCCACATGTAGCTCAGACGGCCACATTTCAGTGCACCCCGGGGAAAGCACCCACAGTGGCCAGGAGGCGTGCAGAGCCAGCCCCCCGCCCGGGCGCTCAGCACGGGGGAATGTGGGTGCACGGGACCCCAGGGGGCGGGGCAGGCCCCGGAAGCGAGGCCGGAGAGCACGCTCCTCTCCCAAACTCGGGTACCGAGAGCGTCCCATCGGTGGCCACCGCGTGGCCCTCCAGGGAAGGGCGCAGCCCTCCGGCCAGCAGCTGCGAGGCACCAGGGCGGCGGGCTGCGGCAGGGCGGCCTCTGGGGAGCCCCGGGCTTGTCACCGCGCCCCGCCCCACCCCACCCCGCCCCTTGCAGGAGCGCAGCGAGCAGCTCTCCCGAGCGCCTCTAAGCTTTAAGTCACTTGATTTACAATCAGCAAAAGTTCAGCGAAACTCACCTGCACTATCCTCTGTGTACGTCCCGAAGTCACGTCTGGCAATTTAGAATAGAATCAGTCGTACCACCAACTCCGCCGACTAACTCAATGCCAGAACTAAAGACTCCACAATCAGACGTCTCGTCAGCATCAGAGAAACGCCGTCTGTCAGCTCCCAGGACTGGTGAGGGTGCTTTTCTCCAGAGCCGTAAGGGCCGGGGCACGTGGAAGGAGGCCAAAGCTAACCTGACTGCCGAAGCACGTCTTGTTGATGCCGATCACACCACCGCAACAGAACCTGGTTCTGGAAACACTGCACAGCCTCTGGGCAGGGAGACACGCCCACAAACCGGGGCTCCAGGAGCGTGCTCTTCAGCAGCGTCTACACCAAGGTCCACCTCACTGAAATTTCCACGGCACTCACCCACGGAAAAGGGAGGAACAGCTGCCTCGGCGCACGCGCCCTGGCCGACAGCCGCGAGGTCTGCGCACAAGCCCCTCCCGGCCTGGAGTTCAGTCCAGTCCACAGGTGCACACCCGAGGACCCTCACTTTAGAAATCGCCTCATTCGCAAGGTGCAGGTCGGTCCCCCGAGGCCCGAGAGGCCTCGCCCCACCCCAGCCCGCCGAGGGGTGCTCCTGCACTCTGCCCTGACTGGGATGGCGCAACAGTCAGCCCCACACCCCGCCACCCAGGGCGCCTAGGGTTCGCCTGGAGGAGCGTGCTGGGGGGCTGCCCGGGCTGTCCCTGTCAGGCGCTGCTCCCTCACTGCCAGGGCGCCCAGCGTGGGGACTGGCGGGCTGTTTCCCGCAAGCCGGCGCCCGGCGGGCCGGGTATCGCACGAAGCAGTGCTTCAATGCCTGGCGGCCTGGCATGGACAGAAGTTCACTCCTCTTGGGTGAGTCCGACGAAGGGGCTCCCGGAAGGCAGATGGGCATGCTCAGCGCCACCAGACACCCCGGCCCCCACTGCCACCAGGGAGGAGGCCGAGGAAATGCCAAGGCAGCTGTGCGGCCCAAAGCCAGACCAGCCGCAGTGCCCGCGTGGGCCGAGGCTCAGACAGGAGTCACGCCCAGGGGCAAAAGCAAGGCCGAGCAGGAGAACCCAAGCAGGGCCACTGGCCAAAGGGCAGCGCGCGGCCTCCCTCCTCACCCCAGGGAAGCGTTCCTTCCTCTCCCTCCTCGCCTCGCCTGGCCCCAGTGAAGTTCTCTTCTGTGCAAGGTCTCGCGCTAAAAGCTCACTCTGTCAAACCCTTTAGGAACGTGCAAGTTTGGGGGCTTGGGGTGCCCCTCAGTCTGCCCCCTAACACTGACAACATTAAGGGGTGGGCTATGCTTTTTGCAAACATCACAGCGCATTTTAAGCCTCAAATGTGAACAGATGCATAAGCATAAGCATGCAGCAACTGAATAAAGTTCAACTTACAATTACGGCCTGGCGGTGGCACGGGGAGAGCCTGGAGGCCCATCACTGGTGCTAACCAAGAAGCCTTCAGGGAAGCGTGCGCCCTCTGAGTACTGAACTACGTAACGTGGTATGCTCTCTGGCTGAAATATTTCCAGACACGAGAGAACCTGTCACCAGGCGCCGTCAGCTGCACGGCTACGAAGCGGTCTTCGCCAAGCAAGAAACCACTCTGGACAGCAGCTCAGCAGCGCGAGAACAGTCAGCAGCGTGGAGGTGGGCTACAGATGGGCTGCAGGACGCTGCCGCTAACAGTGAGTGGACGCCAAGGCACAACTGCCGGTCAGCGGCGGGGCCAGGCACGGGCGCCTCAGGCCGCGGGCCCGGGCAGACTGGCAGCTGCGGGTGGCCTGCGACTAGGGCAGCCGCTGGGCAAGGCCGCGGCCGAGCTGAGGAGCACAGAGGGAGGCCCGAAAGAAGCGCCCCTGCGAATGCAGGACTCTGGGAGGGGCCGCCCGGGGGCCCCGGCTCTCCAGGACCGGGGCCTGAGGCGCCTCGGCAAGGCTGAGCAGCTTCCTGCACAGCCCGCAGGGCGCAGGAGCAGCGCCGCGCACCCGCCCCTCGGCCACGCCCGCCCGGCCCACGTGCCCTCTGAGTGCCCTCCCGGCACCTGGGCTCTCCCACCCGCCAGTCTGGCCAGCGGTGTCTCCTGCAGGTACCGTTCTCACTTCCAGCACACAACTCTTGCTGGACGGCAAACCCAGGGGCCACGACGCACTGACCCTGTGCACGGAACTCTCTCGCAGGCCTGGGGCCAGCAAGCCTGTCCTGCGTAGGGACAGGCAGCAGTGACCTCCGGTTCCGTCGGCGACCCAGTCTGGCACGGGCACTCAACCGCCTGGTTTTAGCTCCAAGCAGCCAGGCAGCACCTACAGGCATCCCGTGAACGCAGCCCTGCCGGGAGCCGCAGCTCGCTGACCGCTGCCAGAAGTCGCCCACACCAGCAGGCCCCAGCCCAAGTGCCCACCGCCCCCCAGAGCCCGTCCTCGCACCCCCCCAGGCAAGAAGTCCAGAGGGCACCAGCCCCCACAGGCCCACGAGGATGGCTTCTTCTGGCGGCTCACCTTTAGGAGACTCCAGGACCCCGAGGTCCTGCGAACAGTCACCAGCCAAGCTGGGGCTCAAACTCAGACCCACGACCAACACCCCCGGTCCAGCTCCCCCCCTCCGCGCTCCTGCGTCACCGACGCCTCCCACCCAGACCTCCGGCACCCGCCTCTTCTGCTCAGCTCCCCCGCCGAGGCTGTAACCAAGCTGCGGCACTGCAAAGCCCCTGGCGGGGTACAGGCTCTGTCAGCCCGACTTCCGCAGCAGCCCAGGGCGGCAGCTGCTCAGAAGTCACCGATGGCAGCCGTTAGGCCCGGGTGTTAGGGTTCCGGTACTCAGCTGTGTCCCCCACTCAGCCAACGTTTACCAGGCACTTTTCTTTTTTCTAAACATTTTATTTATTCATGCATACCGAACTGGGGTACAGGCCAGCGGTGCGTGGGGGGCGGGGGAGAGGATGAGAGGACTCACCTGAGACAGAGTGGGGGGCAGAACAGGCGGCCTGATGAGCTGCACTGCTGAGGGGCAGCGGGGGACCAAAGAGGCCTGCCACGCCCTGGGGTCCGCTGGGGCGGCCAGAGCCAGCTCCGCAGCGCCCCCACCCCCTGCGCCTCCAGGGAGGGCCCCGGGCGCTTCTCAAGGTGCCGCTGCCACTGCTGCTCACCCCACCCTGCCCGCACGGCTGGCATGGGAGGGGCGGGGCAGAGGGCAAGAGGAGAAAGCCAGCCCGACCGCTAACTTCCCTCCTGCCCTCACTTCCCCATTCCCTGCGGCGGCCAATTCCAGGCACGTGCGCCCCTCCCTGCGCCTCCTGCCCAGAAGGCCGGCCCCCCCAGAAGGCCGGCCCCCTCGCCGCTTGCTCCCGACTGCGTCAAGAGTAACAGGAAGTCCTGCAGGCCCCCTCCAGCCAAGACCCGCTGGCGCCACGGCTCCCAGGGGAGCTTGCGCACTTCCCGCAGGCCTCAGGGGCTGCGCCCGCCGGGCCCCTCGCGGAGCCCGGAGCCCAGAGCCACGCCTCCGCGGCAGCGGGCACGAAGCGCCGGTCTCCCCGTGCCCGCCCGGGCTCTGCCGGGGCTACAACGCCAAGACACACAGACCTCGCTTGCCCTCAAACCGCGGTTTTTACTGACGGGAAAGCAAGTATTTACCCCGCATCGTCATCTCCCCAGACGGCGAGGTGCTCACAGTGGGTCACAGACGTGCAGCTGAGCCCACTGGCTCCAAATGGCTGCGGAGCCCGAGACCCGGGGACCCTCGCCAGCCGGCGAGCACCCCAGCGCCAGCGCCTGGGCATCCTGACTTCTGAGGAAGAGCGAATTCGAGTGGCTGTCGGGCCCCGCCCACCTCCAGCCTAACTTGGTGACCACAGTCTCCTACACAGCCTCCTGCCTCCAGTCTGCA
>NW_004567110.1:2087175-2088376 GCF_000260355.1 Condylura cristata | reverse complement strand
GCAGTCGCTAGGTCCCCTTACCGGCGCGCCGCCTGCCGCCCGCTCGGCCTCTCACGCCGCGCTCCGGCACCCCAGACACGGCGTCCCCGCACCCAAGCACTGCAACTGCGAAAGCCGAACCAGCCCAGTAAGGCAGGAGACCAGCTTCTCCCACGGCGTGTACCTTAGCCGCTGGGTTCCTCTGCTCTGGGAGGACGAAGAACCCGAGGCCGGCCCGCAGCACGACACGCAGCTCCGCTCCGCACTCTCGGAGAGCGGCACGCGGCCTTCCTGCACGCAGGGGTGTTTGGAGAGAGCGCAATGTAGGCTCGGGCTGTCCCGAGCCCCTTCCCGGAGCGCCCCCCCGGGTGCCTCCTCTCCCTGCCCCAGCGTCCGCTGCCAGAGACCACGGCGCCCGGGGAGGCCCTCCCCGCGTCTCGGTCCTCACAGGTGACTACTATTACCCCATTTTACACAGGTGAAACGAAGCCTTTCAGGAAACGCCCCACGGCCGACGGGACTCCCCGCACCGGCTGGCCTCAGCACTCTTTCAAGCAGCTGCCCCCTGGCTTCCCCTACCCAGACAACGCTGTGGTCAAGGCAGGCAGAGGCCGCTGAGCTCCGCAGGGCCGGCGCAAGGGCAGCGGCCCCCCAGCGCCAGCTACCTGGCTGCTGCGCGGCTGCCCCGCGGGAGCAGCGGTCAGCAGCTCCCGGCTGTGCTGCCCGCGGTGGTTTGTGGAGGCCCACGTCTGAGATGCACGAGGCGCCCGGGGTCCCCACCCTCCAAGCTCCGTCTACCAGCCACGCCTGCGCTTGGCAAGCCAGAACCTGCGTTCTGAGAGAACACTGGTCAGAAGTGGCCACAGCCGCCTCCAGCTCAGCTCACCTAGCGACAAGGAGCTCGTCAGGCCACGCAAGGCCCGAGACCCGTGATGGGAAACCACGAGCCTGTCGAGGCAGGCCCCCGGGGGGAGCAGCTGCTCACGGCCGAGGGCAGCCGCAGGCGGCGGTTCCGGCGCCTCTCCCGGGCCGGACCGGGCCGCGGCCACTGGGCCAGCAGGCCGCTCACCAGGAGCCCTGGCTCTCACCACAGCCTGTGTGCGTGCCCCACGGGGAGCCTGCGTCCGCACCCCGGAGGGAACGTGGACCCAACATCACCCGCAGGCGCTGGCCGGACACATGGCAGCCGGCGCCGGCAAAGCGCACGGGGGCGGGAGAGGCC
>NW_004567110.1:2079791-2084710 GCF_000260355.1 Condylura cristata | reverse complement strand
GGGTTTACCCAAGGCAGGGAAAATAAAGGGGAGGAAAACCCAGGGGGGAGGGGGCGGTTCCGGGCGCCGGCAGAAAGCGCAGGCTCACGGGCCGGAGGGAGCCGGGCCCGTCGCCGCTGCCTGCTCCAGAGTCCACGCTCAGCCGTGGTTTATGCTGTTCTTCCCCAAGAGAAAGCAAAACTGCCCTGAACTCTGTCCGCACCCAAGGGGAGTTCAAGCGTCACCCCAACCTGGGGTCACAATTAGCCGCCACCCGGAATCCTGAGAGCGATCCGGGTCTTCACCTGCGCCTACCCCCGTTCCCGGCACCCCTGAGCTTTCAGGGCAGTGAACCCGCATTCCCTGCGCCTCTGATTTCACATTCGCAACACTTTGCTTTTGACGCTGGTCACAACCTTCCTCAACAAGAGGAGAAACTCAGCTGAGCCCCCCGGCGCCCCCCTCCGTCTCTGCCGGCAGCACAGGGCCCGCCACCACCGGCGGCGGTGTCCCGAATCGCACGCAGCCGCCACGCCGAGCTCCGGCCAACCGGACTCCGGAACACCAGCTTGACGCTGCTGCCCCGACTTCAACAAGGGCCCGGCAGACGCCCCGCTTCTCCGGCACCTCTCCTCCACCAGCCCCATTCACAGCTCCGAGTCGGACGCGAGGGACTCGCTCGGCCGCCACGCCTGTGAGGGGCACCTGCCCGCCGCCAGCAGTGACGACGGGCACGCTGCGCCCCGGCCGAGCCGCGCCGCGCCCAAACAGCCCCGCCGGGCAGCGACCCGACACCCGGCCAGCGCGGGCCAAAGAGGCATCTCGTCCCTCTCCTGGAGGGCGAGGGGAGGCAGAGAGGTCACCTTAACTGCAGGCCGACAGGGCTCCACGTCGGAGGCATCTCCCCGGGCAGGGCGGGCTGACGCCACATGCACAATGGCGCCTTCCCTGGGCACACGCCTGCACAGCGCCCCAGGGGTGTGCCGGGGGTGGGCTCCCTTTCGGTGAGGTGAGGGACTCAAGCTCGGGAGGCCTCTCCCCAGGGGAGAGGAGCTCACACCCACACCTCTGCCACTCGTGGGCTCTTCCTCACAGCCACCGTTCAAACTGCTTAAGAGCAAAATGAGTTTTATGAACTCGTCACGAAGGAGGAATGTGGGCACCACCCTGAAATCATGCTGGGCTCCCGTCGTGGCGGGCCACTTCCTTTACCTGGCCAGGGCCTGGGGGCTGGGACGGACACGGACTTCGGGTCAAGCCCAAGATTAAGGCGTCTGCCTTTGTCTGGACGACACGCCATCTACACAGTGCAGGCTGTCCGCAGTCTCCGCCGCCACGTGCCGAGGCCTGACCGCGCAGTGTCCAGGCTCCCGGGCACACACCGGAGGACACTGCGCTGACTCCCTCACCCCGCCCAGCCCCTCCAGCCAGTAGCTGCCTAGTCAGAATCACACACCCGGTGCTCTGACTCTGCCTGCCACACTGAAGCCACCTCTGCCCCTCCCACCCCACCCACCCGGCCCCCTGGCCACAGACTCCAGCCTGCCTGCGGGGCAGGGAGGAGGTGGAGTCCTGAAGTGGGCGTTAGGGCTGGGACACTGCCTTCCAGGTCTCCGCAGATGCACCTCCCTGGAGCTGGCCAGGCCCGCAAAGGGCGACACACACGCACACAGGTTGTGCGCGCTCAAGGGCCTTTCAACCCTGCATGGTCCCCGGGCCGGCAGTGTCCCCAAGTAGCCAGCAGCAGACAAGGTGCCCTGGGTGCTGGCACATCTGCTGGGGCAGCACCGGGGTGCACGGTGGCCTCCCACCGTCCTGCCGTATGCAGGCGGCATTGCCCAAATTGGGCCCGATGAACTGCTGGCATGACTGGTGGCACGTGGGGGTGGGGGCGTGGCAAACGAGGGTCGGACATGCTGGGCCCTCAGACCTGGACACCAGCAGGCGCAGAGCGAGGTCACCAGCACGGCCCCGCGTGGCCAGGAGGGGGGACGCAGGCACCACGAGCAGAGGGCGGCCGCCACCCGGCTTCCCCAGAAGAGCTGGCCTCCGACAGCCCTGCCCCTGGACACCAGGCCTCACCACCACCTGCCACTCTGGAGAGGTCTGAATCCTGACTCACTAGTCACTATTTTCTACTTTTTGAAAACAAAAAACTGACCGGCAGCCAAAGTAAGCCCTGGCCAGAAGGGCTCCGCGTAACAAAGCACAGCAGTGCTTCTGCAGTCAGCCCCTGGGCAATGACGACGCAACAGCTCACTACAACGCCCTGGAAGGCCAAAGCCGTCCCCACAGGCACCCACGTCCGCCCGGCCAACGCCCCTCGGCCTGTCCGGAGGCCCGTGGCGGGCAGGACAGCGGCCGAGGCGAAGACGTGCCCAAGGAGCCGTGGCCACCTGCTCCACGCTCACGTCCGCAGAGGCGGAAACAAGCGAAGAAGCTGCTGCCGGGGCCCGGCCCTGGGCCTGCTCGTGCGCAGCGCGGTGCAGGCGGTCAGAGCTGCCGCCTACGGAGCCGAGCGCGCAGCAGACTGCCAGCGAGGCCCCGGGCCTCAACCCAGCGACACTTTGGATGGGTCCTTCACGGTAACACCCGCCTTACAGAATGTGACGCCCTGCAAACACATCTGCTGACTGGAGTCACAACAGACACGCCGGACAAAGGCACTCAGAACCTATCAGATCTGGAAATACACCGTGGGTCATCAAAGTTATCTGAAAGGAAGTTAGAAAATACCTAAATATTAAGTGTATTTACTCAATGGGACAATAAATGCTTCATGAACTAAATTCCTCCTGTCAAATTTCAGCCCTTGGGTAAAGACAGATCCCTCAAGTAAGACAAAATGCTACTGATCCGAGGAAAAGACTGAAAACATAGTAACAAAATGAACCTCCACCGCACCTCAAACGCAAAAAGACGAGCCACACACTGGGGGAAAACATCCAGCAGACACAGCACCAGAGGACTGTGACCCCCAGGCTGGCTCCAGGCAGCTAGGAGAGGACCAGCGCCCCGGCGCCCGCGGCGGCGGGCGGGCGGACTAGCGCGCCCGGAACCCGGGAAGGCGGTCCCAGCTCAGCCCGCCCGGGGCAGAGCTGAAGAGCCCTGGCGAGGCCGGGAGGCCGGGGTCCCGGGGCTCCCCGAACCCAGGCCCCGGGCAGGGCCACACACAGCCAGGCAGCAGACGTCTGCAGCAGCGTCCACGACGGCTAAAGGCTGGACGCAGCCAACTGCCCACGCAGAGCGAGGGGCCAGGAGCCCGGCCGCCTCCGCTGAGTGCCAGGCGGCTGCCGAGCCTCCCTCTCGCACCGTGCCCTCCTGCTGGCGCCAGGGCGGCTCCCGCCAGCCCTGCACTGCACAGCCTGGCAGAGGCCCCCAGGGCAGACAGGCTTTCGGCGCTCGGCGGCTGTCTGTCAGCCACACGGCAGGCTCAGGGCTGGGCCCGCGCCACGCAGGGGGCCTCACAACGAGCCCGCTGCGGGCTCAGAGGTCACGCCAAGGCCTCGGACAGAGTCCAGAGGAGGCCAACGCTTGGCAGCCCTGTGCCAGTGCCTCCGGCAGGCCGGCACCCACAAGCCGAGGAGGCCAGTGCACCTGCCAGGCGCGGCGTGGCG
Organism: Condylura cristata; assembly: GCF_000260355.1. Classification (NCBI taxonomy): domain Eukaryota; kingdom Metazoa; phylum Chordata; class Mammalia; order Eulipotyphla; family Talpidae; genus Condylura; species Condylura cristata. The sequence continues at coordinate 2,081,114 of NW_004567110.1, read as the reverse complement.
GGCCGGTCTGTCCAGACAGAGCTCTGCTCCCACCTAGTGCTGCCTAGGTGGCCGTGGCGGCCAGCGTCGGACAGAAGACAGCAGGCCCGGGTAGACTCCAGGAGCCGAGCGAAACGAGAGAGAACTCTCCTTGGCTGTTTGCTCACCCCTCCCCCGGGAAGATTTTAAAAAGGGAGACAGAACACTGTAGAATCGTAAGAGCAGCCAGAAACTGACAATAAGGAAACAGCAGCCAGAGGACAGTGAAGCCCAGAGGCAGCACGCCTCACAAGCCGGACCTACCTTTGCCCTCGGGCCACCGGCCAGACTGGAGTTTTCAACTGCTCTTTTCTCAGCCAAACAGGGGGACACACAGGGTCGCTCGAAGCATGTAGCCTGCCTCAATAACCAGGACCCCCAAGCTACACCATTCAGAGGGCTCCAGCTCTCAGGGATATAGTCCATGAGCAAAGGGTACCCAAAGCCCCCCAAAGCTGCATGCTCTGAAGGGTCCTGCCACGTACCACATAAAGATAAAGACAGACGCTTCGTGTAAAGGGTCCTAAACAGAATTACTGCCACGCAGGGAAGAGAGTCCCTCCGAAAAGTTTCCCAGGGAAGCACCCAAAGCGGCCCAAGTGGGGAGGAGGCCGGAAGCTGCCGCCAGGCTCCAGCACCTGCTGGCGGGCACCGCGGGAAGGAGTCCTGCGGCAGCTCCCACAGACCCCGAAGCCGGGCGACACGGACACGCCCTCTGAGCCACCTGCCTGGGCCTAGCGGCGATCCCCCGGGCTGCTCCGCTCCGCCCTGAGTGCCGTGGGGACAGGGGCCTGCCCTGGCGACGCCACGGTGCTCGCGGACCCGACGACTCAGGCCCCGAACCTGGCTTAAGGCGGCCCCGGCGGCCGAGGAGACGCCCTTCATGCCGGGTCCGAGAGCCTGCCCGCGGCGCCCCGGGCTCCGGCACAGGCCTCTCGCCGCGAACAGATGTCAACGTGAAAGCGAAACCGCACCGACTTCTGACGGGGGAGGGGACAAACCCTTTGCGGCCCAAAGCAGGGAGAATTTCTTCGACAGCAAAATATCAAACTCCGCGACAAACTGAAAAACGGGCATCGTCCTCATCTGGGCGCAGCCTAGAGGACGGAAGAGCCACGTGTCGTGTACCGGACGTGGCTCGTTCCTGAAACAGACCTGGCTGCGACCACAGGAAGTGTGGCGGCGACGAGGCGCATGGAAGACGCTCAAACTCGTCAGGCGCGAGAAACGGCCACGAACCCGCCAGAGGCCGCCGCACGCCCCCGCGCTGCCCGCTGCCGGACCTGAGAGCTGACCCGGCCGGCG
>NW_004567110.1:2075833-2079073 GCF_000260355.1 Condylura cristata | reverse complement strand
CAGGCAGTGGCCCCCAGGAGCTCAGGAGCACGGCCGGGTGAGGTGACTGGACTTTCACCTCCCGGGCCGAGACCCAAGGGCGCGGCAGGCCCGCTCTCGGGGCTCTGTGTCCACGCGCCCCTCAGTCCCGCCCGCCTACCCTCTTTCTTTCCCTGTCCGCCCCAACCACAAAGCTCATCAGCAAAGCCGCTGACTCTAACTGGCTCAGCAGCCTGGGCAGGCGGAGCCCCCTCCCCGCTAACGGGCGGCCCTCCCACCTCACCACCACCGTGAGGGAGAGCCTGGGGCCCCGGGTGATGCCCCCGCAAGCCTCCTCGCTAAGTGACCCCAGGGCAGGGGCTCAGCGCGGCTGCTCTGTATGCGGTCTAACTTCAGCCTTTTTCTTAAGGAGAAGAGGCCCCCCAAAAGGCACACTGGGCTTAAACAGTTCACACGAGGTACAGTCACACCGGTCTCCTGAGACCCGGCAGTCACCTGCGCCCACCTGCGGGCCAAGGTGGCAGCGCCAAGCAAGGCCCTGGACCTGCGCATCACTCGGGCCAGGGGCCGGCCTCACCCTCCAAGGTGCCCTGAAAGGCAGGCAGGACGCAAGGAACAAGCAGTCTCGGCTCCGAACACGCAAACCCCTAACCGGAGCCCCTTCACAGCACTTAACGCACACCCCAATAAAGCTGCCGGCGCCTCTCTTCAGCCCAGCCCAGAGACCGCAGGAAGCGCGGAGGCAGACGGGTGGAACCTGCCAGACTCAACCCTGGCAGGTGAGACTCCAGGCCCACAGGTGCGACTCGGGGGCTCCGGAGCCTCAGCGTGGTCCCCTGGCCACAGCACGGGGGGAGAGGACGGACACTTTGAAGAGCAGGAGGGAAAAGCCCGCGCAGTGCAAGGAGCGCGTTCCCTGCAGACGCTCGCGAGCGGCGGGCCGCGGGCTGAGCACAGGGCTCCGCCCAGGGGGCGAGTGCAGCGTTTCCCCTGGCCGTACTCCTTGCTTCCCACAGGCCCCTCATGAACACACCCCCAAAATGCCACTGATGATGTGGAGGTTACCCGTCAGCACACGAGTGGCTGCGGGCGCTGGACACTTCATTTAGCTAACCCCAAACTCATTTAAGGTAGCCGAACAGTTTCGGAATATTGGTTGAAACGTGCCCCTACTCGGCACTGGCCAGGGCGGAGCACCACCATCAGAAGGCCGAGGTTCACACGGAAGGCGGAGGCGCCGTGGCGCCTGGCCCGAGGAGTGCACGCCCCCGAGGGCCCGGCCGGCGTCCCACTGCAGCTTCCCCGGGAACGCACGGCTGCGCCCGCACCACCACCGGCCATTCAGCCTGGCCCAGGCTGCCCCGGCCACATGGGCCCGCCGCGCCCGCGGATGCCTCTGTCTTCCCATCATCGCACGACATTCAAACGCACCATCTGTCATTTTTCACTTTTCTGGAAAATGAGCTTATAATCAACGGCAGCCTGCATCAGTAGGACTTGGGGGATCACCCGACTGTCATCAGACACAGACCCACGTCGTGGCACGCCACTGACGGGAGATCCTGAGGCCCTGGACTGTCGAAGAGAGGAAATAGTGGCCTCGGGTACAAACTCGCCCTCCCAAATTCTGTCGGTAAAACATTCATTACTGTTGATGCAGATCAGACTATAATTAACGCCACCTGCTAAAAATCCCATCTGAACCGGAAGTTGACCTCTATGTGCCTACTGAATTTCATGTCCATTAAAAAGTCCAGCTCTTGAAACAAACACGGCTGTTAGAGATGAGAAGAGGGAGGTCCCGGGCTGCATGTCGGAAGCCCAGCCCTGGAGGGTGCGGAGGCTGGTCGGCAGGGACCTCAGCTCTCCGGAGCAGGCGCTTCCTGGCGGCGGGGAAGTGAAGGGGGCTGCCGCACGCGACGGGCAGAGCGGGCTGCCCCTCACCCGGGCGCGGGCAGGCGGGCCGCCCGCGGCTCCGGGGCTCCAGACGCACCAGCACCCGCTCCAGGGGCGTCCGCTGTGTCCAAGTTCACTTTTTTCCCCATTTTAAATCATTTATACCGGTTATCAGCAAGAATTCTCAGACAACTGACAGCAGTATTTTGGTAATAACAGGGAATCCTAGCAAGGAGAAACCATAATGAAACTATGCTCTGATTTACTAGCAAAAATTTCACTTCATAAAAGCTAAAATAGCAGTATCGGTAATGTCACCGAGATTTGAAGCAAAAACTATTTTCTGGCTTAAAATTGTCTAAACTGAAATGTTTAAAGAATTACACATGTGTACTTTGAATCTCTCTTTTCTTACCCTTAACACAACTTTTACTTAATTATTCTCTCAAAATCAAGACACCTCAAAATAGAGGAAAAAGGTTTTCCATAAAAGCTCCAGAGAAGAAAGCTAGGGCCCTGCTTCTCTAATACTCACTATCCAAAGAGTAATTTTCAAACTGATCTTTCACTCCAATATAGAATAATACACAACACAGAATAACAGCTACCGGATATTTAGAGAATAGGTACAAGACATGTACAATAGTAGCTTTCATGGGAGCCCATCGATGTTTTCAAGGGGTGAGCTTCAAAGCAGCAGTTTTGTGACTCCACAATTTCTCCAGCTTCCCAGCAAAAGTCATCTGACTGGCTGCGGAGCGCGGTTCAGGCAGGCGGGACGCTGAATTCTGTCATTTCCAGCAACCGCCATGGAGGGGTCCGACGATCCCGAGGCTGCCGCCCCACGTCCGCTCGCCCAGACACTGCCGTCCCAGCCCCCTGGGGACCTCGCGTTCCGTCCAGGGGACGGCCGGCCGGAGAGGCCGCCAGCGCCCGTGGGCCAAGCCACAGGGTTGAGCGTGTGGCCTCTGCGCATCAGGGCTCGCTCCTCGCTAGGTGGGCGGCGCGGCCCAGGCTCCTTCCGGCGGGTGCCGCCGTGGGGCTGCGGGCGCCTCTGGAGAGCCCGTGTGAGAGGCGGGCTTGCCTAGGCCGTTGGCTTATGAAGCTGGGTTATTTGATAACGGCCCAAAGGAAATCCTCTGGAGGAGAATTTGTCATCCCTGCAGTATCTGCGCACACACGTGCTCCCGGAGAGAGGGCGAGGGCCGGCGGGCTCCTTCCCCTGCCAGGACGGCCCGCATCGAACAATAGGGCGCAGGAGACAGCGGAACACAAACTTCCTTTGAAAGTCTCCCGTTTACATAGTGCAGGGCCTTAAAATTTTACGCAGCAGCACCGCGGGACGAAGACACCAGGGTCTCCCTC
>NW_004567110.1:2073326-2074264 GCF_000260355.1 Condylura cristata | reverse complement strand
TGGGGAGCTGCCCGGGTTGTCGCCCGCGGTCCCACCCCGCCGGAGGCCTGGCGGGCGTCCTCTCCGGGCTTTACGCCCACCCTCGGGCGCTAGGTGACCTTGGGCCCCTTACACTAGGGAGACTGAGGCTCAGGCTTGCTGTAAGGCCCCCTGGCTGGGGAGGATCTGGGCCTGGACGGTGGTCAGGGAGGGTGCGTGGTGGCCAGGGGAGCAGGCTGCAGGGCGAGAGGGAGCCGGCCTGGGCACCCTGAGGGCGTGCGCGGCCGGTGGAGAGCCTGGCTCAAGTACTAAGTTCATCACAGCAAGGACTTGAGTTTGTTCACTTGGGGTGGCCAGAGCGCAGACCGCCCGTGCCTGGTCTCCTACGTGTCTGGCCCACACGATTTAGGAAGCAAGGAGCTTTACAAGGGCTTTAAGCAGAAGTGATAACTGATTTGTGCTCTTTAAAAAAAAAAAACACTCTTTGTCTTTGCGGTAGGAAGTGAAACCAGAAGCAGCAACTTTCACTTTTATGGTGTCATTTTTTTTTTTTTTATTCTAACCACAAACCTGGAGGCGGGACAGAATCTGACTCCTCTGGAAAGGTGACCCCCCCCCCCCAAAGCTAAGGGGCATGTCCCACTTTCTGTCCTCAGGAACTACTATTAGACACTATCACCAAACCAGGTTAAAAAAGTGTTTCTCCTGGGGGCCTCCCTGGTGGTCCCCAGCCACTGCAGCGCAAGTTGGATCCCTGGCCAGGGAGTGACCCGCATGGCGTGGCAGCCCCCTGCCCTCCCGCTGCTCCCCTCAGCAGTGTGTTTCAACACCTCTGCCTGTTCTGCTCCGCCCTCTGTCTTTGGGGAATCCGCTCACCTTCGGCATCTCTCACCTGTACCCTAGTTCTTATATGCATAAATAAATATTTTTTAAAAAGTGTTTCTGGCCCTCCCTGGTGG
>NW_004567110.1:2069445-2072946 GCF_000260355.1 Condylura cristata | reverse complement strand
AAGAAAGATCAACTCCTGCCTTTGCAGCAGCATGGATGGAACTGGAAGGGATCTTGCTCAGTGAAATAAGCCAGAAAGAAAATGAAAAACACCGGATGGTTTCACTCATCGCAGGAGTATAATGGACCAGGGGGGAGAGAAAAAAAAAAAACACATCTGTATACCAAAGACATTTTACGGGGAACAGGATCAGAAACGGGGCGGGGGGAGGGAAGTGCACTGGACCGTGGTGGTGGCACAGGGTGATTTGGTGGCGGGAAGCCCACGGGGATCGCAACTGAGATGGGAAAAGGCACAAAATGATGTGAAAATAAACTATAATAATAATAAAACACACACACACACACGCGAGAAAAATAAGTGTTTCTTCTTAGCCAGGGCTTCACCCTATTCAAACACCCTCTTGCTTTATTCTTTCCTGAGCAGCACTAGGGTCGTTCTCCATGTGTAGGGCCAGAGGGCTCGTGCTGGGGTCCCCATCAACCCGGGCCAGACTGACGCCTTGCCCCTCTCCTCCCGTTATCGGAGCCGGCTGAGCCTGCTGACAGTGGGGGCCGCCCGCCGCCTTCTCTGCCCCGTGCCCTGCAGAGACCTACGCTCTACGCCCTCTGCTCCTCTCTGTCCGCCCCCACGCTGGGACATAGGCTCATCAGAGAACCGGCCCTGTTTTGTTCCCTCTGGGTCCCTGGCACATAAAATATGTTTTGGGTTAGCGAATGCAGCTTTGGGTGATGCGAAGTGAGCAATTATCCCCAAAAGTATAAGAAGGGAATGAGAGGCAGGCGAGGGGAGGACCCTCCAAACACAAGGGGTTATACCACAGTCTGGGGGGCGGGGTGGAGCTTAGGGCGGTGCATTAAAAGTGACCACTTTCCCCTACCAGAGGTAGAACCTAGTTCGTTATAAACGCTGAGTCTGGACAGATCTTGGTCTTGCTCTGACCAGGAGACCTGTCAGTGGGATGTCCTAAGACTTCTGAGCCCGGGGCCTTAACATTTGCCTTCCTTTCTCCTCCCCCACCCCCTCAAGCAAGGTCAGCTAGCCTGGCGAGGAGGCAGCCTGGCTGCCTCTCTGCCCCACCCAGCAGCCGGTGAGCAACCCAGCGCCCCCAGAACAGTCCCGTAGATAGCAAAGAAAAAAAGTGGCTTTCACATCTGCTTTTTGCTGCTTTTTGGCCCCCTGCACCCCCCTAGGCGCCCCAAGGGTGCCTGGGCTGCGTCTGCTTGATAAGTGATGAAGCCAGGGAAAGGGCCGACAGGAAAAAGGGAGAGAAAGCAGACACGGCAGGGAGCGGGTCCGACGCCCTCATCCCGCGAGCACACTGGGGGCACCTAAGAGCTGAGGGTCAGGCGTTGGGTGAGCAGCGGGGTGACCGGGCGACACGCCAGCACCCGCAGAGGACACTTGCATCTCTCAGCCTTGTCTCTCACCTGTGAAGTGGGTCTGCACAGAATCAGAGTGGGCAGTGAGCAAGGGCCCCCAGAGCGCCGGCCCAAGGGACTTGGGCGGCGGGCTGGCACCGTGCAGCAGTGATGACCTGGCCTTGAAGGCCAGAGGTCACCCGGAGGGAAACGTCAGCAGCTGACCGCCTCGGGGCTCTGGGTCAGCCCGTGAGTGCCGTCCTCGGACCGCCCCACAGCCGAGGGGCAGAGACACTGGTCCCGCCGTCCCGGGTCCTAGGGAAACTGGCTGGGGACAGCAGCAGCAGCCAGAGACAGGCTGCAATTCAGAGCAGCCTGACCCAGGCTCCTGCTGCCAGCGAAGCCTGGGGGCTCTGCAGCCCCACGCGAGACAAGGCGCGGACCCCAGTGGGGAAATGGGGTCACACACCCGGGCAGCGTCCCCAGCTGGGACCGGACCTGGTGCTCCAGGTCCCTCTGATACAGGGGACACGGGCCGGACCTCTTCCAGGCCCCACCACCACCCCGTCCCCACCCCCCAGAGTGAAAGTGAGAGGCCTTACAGGGGCCGGCCCTGCCCAGGCGCCAGGGGAGAAAAGCCCTGCGCTCGTGGGAAGCTGCGGAAGCCGCCCACTTCTGCCCAGTCCTTTCCCACGACGGAGCCAGGGCGGGGCGCGGGGAGGACACTCAGAGTGTCACTGTCATCGCAAGAGCGCACAGCACCGCTTGGCCGCGACCATCACAACGGCTACGGTGGCCTGGCCGAGGGCTGGGCCAGCCTCGCCAAAGACAGTCTTCCATCAGAGTGGACTCGCTTGACCACAGTCCACTAGCACCTTATTCATGCTGCGGGCTTGGGGGACACTGTTAGCGTCCCAGACACCTGAAGCCTGACCAGCGTTGAAGGTCCCGTGCTGGGGAGGGGGGTGCAGAGCTGTGCAGGCAGCAGGCCATCCGGCGCTGCGCAGCCGTGTCCACGCGGGAGCGGTCAGGGAGGCCGCCCACCGCCGGAGCGGAGGGCATCTGGAGTTCTGGGCTCTGAGGCCGCGCCCCCAGGGCCCGTGCTGGCGCTCTGCTCACACCCTGCCCCCGGGGCCAGCGCACAGCCCTCAGGGCAGGGCCGGGAGGGAGCCTGTGCAGACCCCGGAGTCCCAGTGTGCACCCCGAGAAGGCGGTGCTCCCCTGGGGTCTTAAAGCAGACAAGGGCCGGACACCCCTGCAGAGGACGTGGAAGGGCCCGGTGGGAGGAAGCAGGCTCGGCCGAAGGGCAGACACGGCATTTGGGGCTTAAATGTGGGGCTTGAGGGCCCGCCCGGGGGGTGAAGCTGAAGCCACTTCAGCACGCCCGATCCCCGCCTGCCCCGGAGGTGCCCACGTGGACAGCAGACCCCTCCTGACCGCCCGCTGCTCCCCTCAGCCGTGTATCTCATAGATCTGTCTGTCCTGCTCCCCGCTCTGTCTCTGGTGGATCCTCTCACCACCCCCACACCTCTGGCCTGTACCCCAGTTCTGTAGGCAGAAATAGATAAAAAAAAAATGTGGGACTTGGCCGCGAGGCGACCAGCAACAGAAAGCCAGAGAAATTTGGCTGGAAGGTGTGTCTGCGAGCTACTTCCGCTCCGCCCTAGAGCCCCCCGGCTGTCGGCTGTCGGGGCGCACCGCAAAGCCCGGGGAGGGCGGGGTGGGGGTGGAGCCCGGCTGGCCCAGTACTCACTTTCCTCCTGGGCCACCTCGGGGAGCAGGGCGGTGCCGGAGCCCCCCACCCCACCCCCCGCTCCGCAATCCGGCCGCAGGAGGCGCCCGCGGCACACCCACCCCTTCCCCGGAGACCTTCCGCACCGGCCGGGCAGCAGCGGACGGTGGGCAGCGGGCGGCAGCAGGAGCGCTCCGGGCTCCTCCCACGCCTCCTGCCCTCGCCGCGTCTGGGCCAGGCTGCCCGTCGCTAGGCGCAGGTGGGCACACCTGTGCTGCAGGCGTCCAGTCAGGCACGCGCGCCCACCCACGCGCCTCCTACACTCGCACCCCGGGGCCACGGGGGGTGGCCACAGAGGCCGGTGGCTCAATTCACCTACCGACGGCTACTCGCATGACCACACTGAGC
>NW_004567110.1:2063878-2065705 GCF_000260355.1 Condylura cristata | reverse complement strand
CCGGCTGCTCACCACGGTCCAGGTCCAGGGGCAAAGTGCTGGCCCCCCAGAAGGCGCTGGACGAGCCCTCACTGACCCTGGAGCAGCTGCCAGCCTGGCGGATGGGCAGGGCCTCAGGAAGCAGGCGGCCAGGCCTGGCCCACCCCGTCTGGGCAGACAGGGCTGCCTTCCTGGGCGTGGGCCCTGGGGTCAGGGGTCAGAGAGGGAACTTGTGATTGGGGTCCAGCACTGAGGTCAGCATCTGGAAAGCCTAGCAGCGCTGTCACTGGGCCAGGGCTGCGTAAGAGACGCACTGGTGGGGCAGCAGTCCCTCCCTTAGTCACCACCAGGCCCCTGGGCCCTCCCCTCACCCCTCCTGCCCCCCCAAGGGGCTGCAGACCCCCGACCCGTCCCCCGGGCCAGGGCTGGGCGCGGCTGCCCTGCGTGGCCAGCAGCACACACCCCCGCCTCTCACCCGACTCCCGAACATGGCTTGTACTGAGGGGACCTCCTGTGGGGTCACCTGCTGGGGTGGCCGGTGCCAACTTGGCGGGGACCCAGCCCGTGAGCAGCGGCAGATGTGCGGTCACCCTAGTCTGGTGGCCGCTCTGTGAGTGCAGCCTCGGGCGGCGGTCCCCTCCCCTGGGCCCCCTCTGCTCCTGGCTCCAGGCCAGGCCCTCGCCGACCCCGCTCAGGGCCGGGGCCTGTCCATTGGGCAGGGCTTGGGCCGGGCCGACGGGCTGCCCCACAGAATCGCAGGCAGAGTCGGTGCTGGGCGCGGCCCTGAGGCCCGCGGGCATTACACTGAGGCCGGCCACAGGTGGGGACGGGGGGGAGGAGAACCCAAGGCGGGCAGGGCGCATCCCAGCCCGGGGGGCCCGTGGCCGGGGCACACCCCAGTCGGGGGCGCGTGGCCGGGGTGAACTTCTAGCGGCCAGAGGACAAAGCTGGGTGCTGGTGAAGCCCCTTTCCGCCCATGTGCCCGAGAAAGACAAGCCGTGGGCTCTGCGGATGCGCGGCGGGTTCACGTGGCCACGTGGAGGGCAGCCGCACCCAGTGCCGCCGCTCCGGCCGCCTCAGCCGTCCGCTCAGGGCCCTGCCCTGCAGGCTGACCAAGACAGGTGGCCCAGAATTGGGCAAGACCCGAGGAGACCGAAGCTGCTGGGCGGACATGACCTCCGTGCCTGGCCGTCGCATGGATCACGGCGCGAGGGGCGGCTGCTGCGTGGGGGCAGCCCACACGCCGCCGGGCAGCGGGCGCCCCGGTGTAGACATGGAGGACAGGCAGGCCGGCTTGTCTGGGGACAGACCCCGTGACCCTTCCTGCTGGGCGGGAAGGGCCCTCAAGGCCACGCGGCCGTCTGGGAGGACCCGTGAGCAGCCCGCCAGCTGAGCCCTTCGCGGGCAGCGGGGTCTCCCGGCTCAGATGGCACAGCGGTGCACCCTGGGCCCTCACAGCCCTCGGCCCACGGGAGGGCCGATGCGGTATGCACAGAAGGCCTGCTGCCTTCTCCCGGGGGTCCTTTCACGGGGTCCTTGAGGCCAGGTGAACTGTCCTGATAGGGTCACGTGACTGGAAACCAGAAGTCTGATTTTTACGTGGAAGCAACTGATTTTACACAAGGCAGGCGACAGGCCACTCTGTGCTCTCCAACGCCAGACGTGCGTTTCTGTGCCCCAGCGGGCCCCTGCTCGGAGCTAGCTCGCCAAAGTCGCTGCTTCCACGCTCCCCAGGACCTGGACCCCGGTCTGTATGTGGACCAGCGCCACGCCCGCCTTGTACTGAGGTGTGGGCGCGGTGGGCGGCCACCCAGGCGCTGATGCCATGTTCTTGTTCTCAGCAAAGCA
>NW_004567110.1:2060427-2061087 GCF_000260355.1 Condylura cristata | reverse complement strand
GGCCCGGAAGCTTCCAGAGCTGCCCAGCAGGCCCTTCCCCCCTGCCGTCCCGAGCAACTCAGCCGCATGGGTGACGCCCGCGGCCGTCTGGTGGTGGCCGGTCCCAAGTAACGCAAGTCCGGCCACACGGCCGGCCGCCAGCACCGCGTCCATCGCCAGAACTCTTGTCTTCCCCAGGAAGACTGAGTCCCCACCAAACACTGTCACCCCTACCCCACTCCCAGCACCCCCCACCCGCCCCCCACCCGCCCCCTGAGCCGGCTGCTCTGGGGCCCGGTGAGTCTCGAGGGCGGATTCCAGACTCTGCCCCCGGCCCTCTGTGGGGTGTCCTCGTGAGGGGCCCCTCCCCCTCCTGTCCCCGCACCCGCGGCCCCCACCCCCCGCTACGGTGGGCACAGGACCCTTCCGGACCCGCTTCCCCAGTGGGGTGCCTCTGCGCAGGGCGGGCGACGGAGGGCGGCTGGAGGAACTTTGTTAGCGGGCAGACTGAGGGGCACCCCGAGACCCCCAAACTTGCACGTGCCTCGTGGGTCTGCCACCTGCGTAAGGCCACAGCGGACTCTCGGCACGGCCTTGCGTGGAAGAGAACGCTGGCTGGGGCAGCGTGAGGAGGGAGGAGGGGCGGCACGGCCCCTGGCGGGGAGACCGCCCCTCGCCGCC
>NW_004567110.1:2058674-2060032 GCF_000260355.1 Condylura cristata | reverse complement strand
GGCAGGCTTGCTGGAGGAGGCGCCCTGGGGCGCCGGGGAGGCGGAGGGGGCAGCTCCCCCGGGGGCGTGGGAGGCGGCTCCTCTGGCCCCGTGCTGCACGCTCTGGCGCGTCTGGGCTGCTCCTTCCCCGGGCTCTGGGTGGGCAGGGAGAGACGGCCCTGAAGGCCCGCAGGGCCCTCCAAATGCGCGGCTCAGGGCTCCTGGCACCCTCTGCTCGCCTCCCCGCCGCGGCCGCCACAAGCTTTACAGCTGGCACGAGGCCCCGGAGCAAGGTGGGCGCTCCTGGGAAGCAGAGGGACGTGGAGGGACCTGGGGAGGGCAGTGGGCAGCGTCTGTCCCGTCCGCGGGGCCCGGGGGGAGGCAGAGGATGGGGTGCAGGGTGACGCCCTGCAGACCGAGGCCTGGGGGTTTCTGCGTGGGTGGGTGTGGGCGGGTGTCGGTATGTACAGCCCACGTGGCTTGTCCACGTGTCGGCGGGTGCACGTGCACCTGTGTGCGTGTTGCCACGGGGGTGGTGGCTGTGGCTGAGGAGGGTGTTTGGTGGTGAAGCCATGTGAAGTTCTGGCTAATTCCACACTGAGTGCAGGAGGATGACTCGGTAGGTCCCTGGCGGCCAGGGCGGCTGGGGCCGCATGAACGGCAGGCGAAGCCTGACAGGACACTGACCGCGTGCTCACACTCATGGCCGGTGGGCGGCCCTCGGAGCTGCGCCTGCAGGCACAAGCCCATGTCCCCGGTGCCCGAAGGAGGCTACTGACAGCCAGAGCCACGCTAGACCGAAGTAGGCTGCGTGGAAAAATGAACACGGAGCAAAGATGTTTTCACGTCGAGAAAGGCTGGGAGGCTGTCGCGCCAGCCAGACCACGCTGCCAGACCCCCAGGCCCCAGGTGGAAGGGAAGTACCCCAGGTGACGGCCGTAACGTCGGGAGAGTGCCAGAGAAAGTAAATGCGCGACAAAGCAGCTCATGGTGACTTGATAGTAGTAATGTCTATGGGTTTCAAACATAGAGAATAAAAATAATTAACACTGGTATGTACACACCAATTTATAAATCTGTAATAGGTCATTGAACTGCAAATCCTGGCTGAGACTCGGGCAAAGCACACATTTCTCAGGGACTGCTGCGTGCCCTGTGCCCCGCCCCCTGGCGGTCGCATGTCAGAATTGCAGTGAAAGTTGGGGGGGGGAGGCGCGCAGTCAGGACAGGAAGCTTTGGTCCTAGGCCACCAACTGTTACACCAATCTCTGTCCAAAGAGCAGATGGTTGCCAGACTGTGCTATCAGCTGTGTTCTCCCACTATCTCAATAGCTTCTTTTCCCCTCCACCCTCACCTTTTAAAGTAAAATTGTTTTAGC
>NW_004567110.1:2056539-2058009 GCF_000260355.1 Condylura cristata | reverse complement strand
AAAAAAAAATCACATACAAAATAAAAGTAATACCTGTTTGTTATAAAAAAAAGTTCCCCCAAGCCATGAAAACCCCCCAGATAGGGCCCTCCCAGGGGGCGCAGGGGGTTCAGACGCAGCACTAGGAAGCTCCCCGTAGACACTGCAGCACGAGTTAGATCCCCGCCCCGGAGGGGACCCCATGGCGCACGGCACAGACCTCTCCTGTCTCCCCGCTGCTCCCCTCGGCAGTGTATTTCAGACCATCTGCCTGCTCTGCTCCCCACTCTCCTGGGGAATGCTCTCAGCTCTCCCCCCACCCCTCTGGCCTGTACCCCAGTTCTTACATACATAAACAAATACATGTTTTTAAAAAATCCCCAAATTGGAAGTAATTAGCACAAATCCCACCAGCCAGAAATTACCATTAATATTAGCTGTAGACCTCTCTATGCAAATACATGCGTAGGACTAAATGTGTAGAAAAGCATTTTTAAAACCAGAAGAATCATATTTTGGATACTATTTTTAAATTAATTTCCTTGGATTTAACAAGGAGAAGTTAATGCAACTGCTGCATTCATATAAATGTTCTCCCCAAAATATCCCTCCAACTTTAAGAAAAGGAGCAGTGCAGACGTCAAAAGGTTGGAGTCATTCTGATTTTTCCAGGACGTCTCCTTGTGCCTTGATGCAGCCAGCCTTGCCGTGGCAAGTGAGCTCCCCCACGCTGCCAGGAACCCCCAGGGCTCAGGATGCCGGAGCCTTCCCTGCCAGAGGGGCCGTCACCTGCCAGGCTCCCGTGGTGCCACCCTCTGTCCTCACTGCACCTGGACTCTGCCTCCGGGGCCCACCCCACCCTTCTCCCCAGGGTCCAGAGCCAGAGAGCGTGTGGGCCCGGCCCTGGTCCCTGCCCGCCCGCACCCCAGCTTCCCGGGTAGCTGTTCCAGGGGCCAGACTTCTGCCCGAGCACGCGCCGCTCCTTAAGAAGCCAGACCCGCCTGTAATCATTGCAATTACATCCTTGTCACCCGCCTGCGGGCGCGGAATCTCCCGTGAGCCAGCTGCAGACAGGATGAGGCGGGAGGTCAGGTGGGAAGGGAGCAGCCGGCCGCCCCGTGCCAGGCGTCCTGGGCAAGGGCTTCTCTCCCTGGGAGCAGCGACCCCGCCCCAGGTGAGCAGGCAGCCTGACCCGAACCCAGGCCCCTGCCCTGGCACCCCAGGCCTCGGGGTGGGAGGCGGAGGCCGGGCGCCGCGGCCCGCTGGAAGGCCTCGCACGCAGCACAGGAGTCAAGGGCTCTGGCGGCATGAGCGCCGCGGGCTGCCGACAGGCACCCCGCAGGGTGGCGGGGCCCGGTTGGGGTCCTGGTGCCGCCCGTGTCCCGGGACCTCCGGCAGGCGTGAGCCGCGGCTCCCCGTCACGGCGTACAACAGCAGTTAGGAGGTGCCCGGGCCCCAGCCGGGGCTCAGCAGCCACTATTTTTTTTTTTT
>NW_004567110.1:2051661-2054789 GCF_000260355.1 Condylura cristata | reverse complement strand
GGGCCCTGTGGCCACTTCCTGGACCCTCTGTCCCCGTGAGGCCACTGCTCCCTGCTGCCGGGAAGAGAGGCCCGGGACTGCACACCAGCAGCCCATCCTGACCTGCGGAGGGCCGGGGCTGTGCGTGCCTCCTGGATGCATCTCGGGGCTCCCAGGCAGCGGGACAGCTGGGGCGTCTGGGCGCTGCGGGGCGTCGCTGCTTGCCTGTCCGTGGAGCGGGCAGCAGCACAGAGCTCCTTGCCCCAACTCCGGTCCCGGGCGGCACGGGCACCGCGGGCCTACGTCATGTCATAGGTGAGGCGCGGGCCCGAGCGTGCCAGGTCACCCCGCTGGGCGTGACTCCTCAGAACTACACCTGGGACCCCGCCAGGCGCGGGGCTCCCTCCAGGTGCGGGGCTCCCGCCAGGCGCGGGGCTCCCTCCAGGCACACGCGCAAAAAGGAGCTAAAAGGAGGCACGTGGTCGGCACAGGCCGTGCTCACCCACAGCGCTCACCCGGGCCGGCGGAGCAGGCGCCCCTAGTCGCTCGCGGGAGGCGGATGGGGAGCGGCAGTCACTCAGCCCTGCTGAGGAATATTACTCGGCGCCGAAGAGGAAGGCGCCCTGCCCTGCCCTGCCCTGCCGCGGGGCCTCTGACCACACCAGGCTGAGCGACAAAGCTGCTCACCAGCACACGCGGCGGCTCCAGCCCTGAGCGTCCGGCGCCACCAGGCCCAAAGGGGCAGCCGGGAGGGCTGGGGAGGGGGCGGCCGCCGGAGCGGGCCAGTCTCGGGGGAGGAGGTGCTGCCCGGCTGCCCCACAACACAGCGCCGGCTGGACGCTCAGAGAGGGCCGGACGGCCGCTGCGCAGGTGCTTTCTAGACCACGGCAGCAGCGAGGGGGAGATGCCGGGGCTCCCCAGGTCAAGCCTGCAGCCCCTGTCGCAGGACAGGCCCCGAGTGACCAGCGTCTGCTCAGTCCACACCAGTCAGTGGCCGGGAGCAGCGGGGTGGGGTGGGGTGGGGGCCGGCCAGCGCCGGCCTGAGGCTTGCCTACCCCGGGCCCCAGGGGGTCAGACTCCCGCCCTCGCGTTCACCCCTGCCTGAGGACAGCCCTGGCTGGCAGCAGGCACCCCCAAGCACCCCACCTTCCCAGGACTCTGCCCCACCGGCTTCAGAGGACGCCGGCCTGCCCTACCTCTGGCGCCCTCCAGGGGGCGCGCACACCCTCCGGAACGGGGCGGGGGGCGGGGGGCCGGCGAAGGACCTGGGGCTGGAGAGAGGCGCTGGAGGGGACCGAGCGCGCCTGGCTTCTCCCGCTGCCCACGCGGGCGTGAGCCCCACGGTGCAGGCTGCGGTCTCCTGGGTGCGCACCTGCCCTGCCCTGCCCGCGGTCCCCTCGGGTGGGCCTGTGGGGGGCTGGGGAGCGAGCATGCTGCAGGGGGTGTGGGGGCGGGCGGGGGGCAGGGGTGCCCCAGCCGCTGCCAGGTCCGCTGTGTGGGCGCCATGTAAAGCCCAGGGCCAGGCCTCCCTGCACGCTGGCGTCCGGCCGGGGGCGGGGCAGCTCCCGTCCAGCCCCCGTCCAGCCGCGAGTCCCTCTGACCGGCCGCGGTGCTGTGAACTTGCTGCCTGCTGTCCAGGCCAGCTCCTGGGAGCGGCCCCAGCAGCGCTAGCTGTCCTCGGCCGTGGTCGGTGTCACTGCAGGCGAGTGGCCGACACACGCAGCCGCCCGCTGCCCTCGTGGCCCCGGGGCGTGTCGGGGGCCCCAGGTCGCTCGCCCCTTGTGCCCACCCCGAGGCTGGCGAGGCGCCCACGTCCGGAGTCCACCTGGCTTTGCCCCGGGAGTCACAGGCCCCTGTGTCCACGGGCCGCTCTGGGCCCGTCAGGCCCCACTCACAGGCTCCGGTCTGTGGGGAGCCCGTGGGCAGCCGCGCAGGCCAGCAGGGCCACGCCCCGGTGGGCGCCTTTGAAAGCCAGGCCTGCGTCCACAGCGCAAGGCTGGGCCAGCCGAGCTGGCCTCGGGCGGGTCAGCCAGGGCTACGTCCAGGCCTGGGCTGTCCATGCCCTGGGGCAGATGTGGGTGTAGGGGGCAGGCCGCAGAGAAGGAGGGTCAGAGTGGACTTGAGGTCGGAGCCTCGCCCGCTCTGCAGCCATGAGCTCGGGGGGTGTCGTGGACGCTCAGTCATCCCCGCCTCTCCCTCCATCCTCACTGCCCGTCTGTCCATCCATCTGCCTGTCTGTCCATGCACCCACCTGTCCGTCCAGAGCCCTCCCTATCCTTCCATCTGTCCATTCCTGCCCCACCTTCCCGCCCCCCCCGACCACCCACGGAAGCCCACTCAGGACCAGATGCGCGCTGACCGGGCTCACCTCGCTCTCCTGCAGACGTGGCCTCCGTAAAGGGGCCTGTGGGGCGTGGCACGGTGGCAGGGTGCCGCTTCCTCGGCGCTCCGCCTTGTGCTGACCCGCTCTCCAGAGCGCGAAGACATGGTGCAGGCGCCAGCCCGCTCCAGCCCTGCTTGTGGCTCAGGGCAAGCACAGGGCCTGCCGGGGGGGGGGGGGTGCAGAGAGCTGGGGGCGCGGGCCCGAGCAGGAGGCGGGGGCAGAGGGTCCCTGGACGTGGTCCCCAACAGCAGGGCGTCCCGTCCCGAGTCCCGAGAGCTGGGCCTGCTGTGCCCGCCCACTGCCCGTCGGCGGCCGCTGCGCCGCAGCAGAGCTGAGACCCGGGCGCTGCCCACTGCCGAGGGCCCTGGTTCGCTCGGCCCCTCCTCGCCCTGGCAGCTCAGGTGCCCTGGGGACGGCCCTCGGGGCCGACACTGCCGCTTCTGCCCTAAGTGGGGACCAGCCAGGTCGTGCTTAACCCGGCAGGCGCCAGGCCGCAAGAGGGAGGGGACGGTGCCCAGCCCGGGCGCCACCTTGCTTCTGCAGCCGGAGAGAGGTCTGTCCATCACCCCACGGTACAGAGGGGGAGACCTGGGCTCCCGAGGTGTTGGGAGGGGCTCTGGGCCCCACAGCCCTCGCGCCCACGCAGCCGGGCAACCCTGCCCCTGAGCCCGACAGGCCACAGAGGCCGCGGAGCCAGCCCGCCCTGCGGGTCTTTCCCGCCGTGGCCGGTGCGCAGCTGTCTCTGTCACGAGGCCGCGGGGGTCAC
>NW_004567110.1:2046878-2048351 GCF_000260355.1 Condylura cristata | reverse complement strand
GTGCGCAGAGCTCCCCCGCCACCTTCTGCCCTAGTGCCCACCACAGCCAGTACCCGGCGTTCACGAGGCAGTGAGCGTCCAGACCCGCCGGAGCCAGTCCATGGGGTGCTGACCCCTGCTGAGGGCAGACGCCTCCCCGTCGGCACCGGCAGGTGAGAGGCGCTCACACTGGAAGAGCCTCGAGCTCAGCCAGGGCCTGGGGGCCGCCCCCGGCCGGGAGCCCTAGGTCCGATGCGGGGTGGGTGTGGGGGGCACGTGGAGCCGAGGCCCAAACTGCCGCCTCCCAGGGCCCCCGGCTGAGCCCCGGCACACGCCTTGCCACGGAGGCCCCCCGTTCCGGCTTCAGCCCAGGCCCCCCAAAGAGCAGACAGTTAATGGAGGGGTGGAGGACAGCGAGGCTGGGGGCGGCGTCCCGGGACTGGGAGAGACCCACGCCGAGGAGCCTCGGGGTAGCTGGGCGACTGGGGTGCGGCCAGGGCCGGAAGCCCGCGAGCGCAGGTGTCTGCCTGCAGAGCCAGGTGGGGTGGGGGCGGGCTCGCTCCCGGGGGCTGGCGGGCTCAGACGGGCCTGGACCCCGGATGGCGGAGCTTGGAGAGGCAGCGGCTGCCGCGCGGCGCCGTTAGTCCATGGCCTGGCTGGACACAAAGGGGCCCAGTCAGGCCAGGCCGGGAGTGGCCGCCACTGGGCAGGAAGCAGGTGGGGCCCGCAGCAAGACTGGGGTAACATGCTCCCCACTGAGGTAATGCCGGCAGGGCCAGACTCCTCCCCGAGGGTCCCCGAGGGCTCGCCGGGCCTCTGGCGGAGGTGGACACGAGGGCCCCACCCCCGGCCCACCCGCCCGGCTCTGTGACAAAGGCCCCCGGCCCTGGCTCAGTGCGGCGTGGAGCCCACAGAAGCCGTCCAGGGGTCCGAGCCGGGTGAGCGTCCTGGGGGGGCAGCCGAGTCTCCCCCACCTCCCTGGGGGCGCCCTCGGGGGGCAGCAGGGTCTCCCCCACCTCCCTGGGGGCAGGCCTCGCCCCTTCTCACACCAAGCGGGCTGAGGCCGGATTTGCAAAGGGCCCTGGTCACTCTGAGACTTGGAGGGAGCGTCGTCAGCCTGCAGGTGCAGGACCGCGGGCTCACGGGGCCCGTGCCCAGCCCCCCGCAGCCGGCGCCGCTGGCGGGCTCTGCTTTTCTGACTCCAGCGGGCCCCAGCCTCTGCACTCGGAGGAGCCCATGCTGGGGGCGCCCAGTCCTGGCCCCGGTCGGGTGCCAGCCCCCTCGAGCGCCACGGGGACCCTTGCAGCGAGGGCCCACGCGGCTTGGGGCAGAGTCTGACACAGCAGGCTCAGGGAGGCTGTTCGGAGAAAGCCCCAGAAACAGTCACCTCCAGAGGTCCTCTGCAGAGCCCCAGCCCTCCCCCCATTTCTGTGGTGGGTTAGCAGGATGGGGCTGGGCCCGCTCAGGGCAGCCTCCCAGCTCTGGGGGGGGGGG
>NW_004567110.1:2043209-2045808 GCF_000260355.1 Condylura cristata | reverse complement strand
GGCGCTGGGCCGCCTCTGCCCCGGGCACCGGCACCACCGCACCTGTGGGCAGCGAAACCTGGAAGGAAAGCGAGACCCCAGGCTGGCCGTAGAGCGGAGGCCTGACTTAACCGCTCTCCCTGCACCCCGCACCCCAAACTCCTCCACGGCCGCCCCATGTGGGCCTGAGTCAGCCCCGCTCATGAACCAGGGCTCACCCTGGGCTCACCCTGGCCTCGCTTCGAGTCCGCCATTGCCCGAGGTTCTGGGAGGCGCGGGCTTGGGCGTACCCCAAATGCCCGGCCTCGGCCTGACACGCCCAGCTCCTTCCCGTATTACCTCGCGGTGACCCCCGGTGCCCGCCTGCTTCCCCCACTGAGGTTTGCTCTCGGAGGGCGTGGGCCTCCCACGGGCATGTGGGCACGTGGCAGGAGGTGGGTGCGGGGCTGGGACTGAGCCCGGGCTGGCCTGGAGGAGGGGTGCATCCAGGCTCGCGTGCTGCGCTGGGCTGGGGGTGGTGTCGGAGGCCTGCGAGGGTGTGCTGGGCGGGCTTGGGGTCGCTGCCCAGGACGGGGTGGGGGGGGTATGGGGGGCAGGCGCAGGGCCCCCTGCTGTTGAGCAAGGCCCAGGTGAGAAGCGGGAGGGAGCAGAGCAGCTCAGGCCTCCGTAGGCTCCAGGCCCTCACCCTGGGGAAAGCTGGGAGGAGCGAAGGGAGGGCACAGAGCACCCGCCTGCCCACTGCGCCAGCCGGCAGGAGAGAGAGCACACGGTGGTGCACACGGGCGGTGGTGCCCCAGCGGGAAGCCAGCTTCAGGAAGCCGCGGCCATCTGGGGCCCAGGCCCTCTTTGACACAAACCTCCGGCCCCACCAGGCCCTGGGGGCACTGGATCAAGTTACTCTAAAACTGATGTCCCGCCACACTTCCGAGAGTGGACGGGCCTCTCTGGGCCCGCTTGCCCTGGGCCTCCACCGCCCTCGCTTCCCTAGATGCGAAGCAAGTGGGAGCAGCCCCTCCTTGCAGGAGGCCTCTGCGCTGTTCCTGGAAGGCTCCCGGCTCGGAGCACGGAGCACGTCTCAGTGGGACAAGGGGCACGGGAGGGGCCGGCCGGGACCGGCCGCAGCCCACCACACTCTCCGGCTCCCGCTCCCCCAGAGCACGAGGAAGGGGCTCGCGCGTGGAGCACACGCACACTGGCACACGCCTGCACGCGTGGCCCCAGACACGCTCGCACGTGCATGCCAGGAATGGGTGCAGGTGCCCCGCCGGGGGCAGATGGTGACGGAGCAGTGAGTGGCTGGCTGGGCGAGCGAGGGGCAGACGGGGGCTGCCTGGAGGAGGCGGTCCGAGTCAAGGCACAGTAAGCCAGAGAACCTGGGCAGGAAGGGAGAAAGGGCACCGGGGCGGGGCCGCAGGTGCGCGGGCTGCCCTCCGGGCCCGGGAGCAGGCTGGCGCCCGACTTCCCCTTTCTCCCGCTTACTGTTAGCGTCTATTCTTAGGTGCCCGATTCCCAGCCGATGGTTAAGGCAGTTCTCACATCTGCGCCCTTCCTCCCCCCAGGGCCCTCAGCAGTAGCTGGACCGCAGCTTCCTGTATCTCTTCACACAGAGGCGTCTGGGCTGCGCAGGCACAGCCCCGGGCGAGGCCTCCGAGTGCTCCCCTGGAGGCCTGCGGGTGCTCCCCCCCTCCTAGGGCTGTCTGAGAGGGGCTGGGCGGGGCTCCTGAGCCGCCCGCCCTGGGGAGGGCCGGAGTGGGGCCCTCCTCTCAGGCACGCACTGCATCCTCACCTGCTGTCTCAGCCGGTCCCTCTGGCTGCAGCCCACTCTCTCCGGCTTTGGGGATGGGCACAGGGGTCCCCGTAATTGAAGCTGGGGGTGTTTTCCTACCAATCACGTTGCTCTGAATGCATCAGTGCTCCAGAGCATGAGACCACGGTCTTCTTTTTTTCCGATAAGGTATTTAGTGTTCACTCGAGTCTCTCAGCGCAGAGCTGACCCTGCCCACAGCTGGAGGGTGGAAGCCGGAGTGGCCGCCGTGGCCCTGGCCCGCGCCTGCCCTCACAGCCCGCTCTGGCCCAGGCCTGCTTGCTTTTCTGCAGCATGGGCTGGAGAGGCGGGATGGGGCCCCGCCCGGGGGGGCCTAACCAAGCCCGGGCGCAGCCTCCAGGCGCCAGGTGCTCCTGGTTCACCTGCTACTTGTGCAGAGCGGGTGCGCCGAGTGGCGGTGGGGCAGCCGTTCGCCGGGCGCCGGGGCAGCTTCTGATTTGCCTGAGTGCACGCAGCCCGAAAGCACCCCAGGTCTACTGGCCGGCACCCCGGCACCAGCAAGTGTTTCTTGAGCAGAAGTGAATGGTTTTATTTGGAGGAGGGAAGTACAATTGCTTCCGTTTTGCAACTGACATAACACAGAAAGCCCCACGATTTTGAAGCCTGACTGCACCTCAGCAGCGCCTGCGGTTCCCATGGGGCCCCAGAGACAGGCCCAGTCTTGCAGCTGGCCTCTGGGGGGGGGGGGGGGGAGGGGCGCAGCAGACGGCCAAGTGTCCCTTGGGGTCCCCCCGCATGGCCTCCGGAGCCGACAGGCAGAGAGCAGGCCCTCCGTCGCTGGCCGCCCTCCGTCGC
>NW_004567110.1:2040537-2043094 GCF_000260355.1 Condylura cristata | reverse complement strand
CGGGGCCCAGAGGCGGGGCTGCTGGGTCACAGGGGAACTCGCCTCTGAAGTCTGGAGAAGCGCAGGGCCGCTGAGGCCTGCACAGGGAGCCCCCTCCCGCCAGCAGCCTCGGGCCCTGGCCTCCAGGCCGCCCCGGCTCAGCACGGTCACCCCGAGGGGCCACCCCGAGGGGCTCCCAGCATGTCTGCATCCGCATTTCCTTAGTGAGCGGGAGGTTGAGCGGCTTCCGAGCTCGGGGCCGCCGGGGTCCCCTCGGAGAAGCGTCTTCGTCCCTGGCGGTCGCAACGGGCCGTCGCTGAGCTGTGGGAGAGCCTTCCGCAGCCCGGGCGCCAGTCTGCATCCGGACGTGCTGCCTGGGTCTTCTCCTACTCGTGGGTCACCTGTCCATTATCAAAGGTGTGTTTGTTGATGCACACAGACCTGGGGTACTGAGGGGCAGGGGGGTGAGAGGCTTCACCAGAGACAGCGGGGGGCAGAACGGGCAGATCCACGCTGAGGGAGCACGGGAGACAGGAGGGGTCTGCCGTGCCCTGTGGTCACCTCTGGGGCGGGGACCGAACTCACAGCAGCTGCGGCCGGCTTGCAGCGCTGAGTCCTCACCCGCTGCGCCACCGCACATTTCCAATTTTGATGAATTCGCCTGTTTTTTCTCTCACTGTCTGTCCGTAAGCCCCACGCCCGGGCGCTCCCCCACACCCCTCAGCCCTCTGCTTTGCCAGAGGTTGTACTTAAACCCAGCGCCTGCTCCCGCCCCCGGGCGCGCCCAGCCCCCTCTCCTAAATGCCACTGAACAGTTAATTATTGCTGGGGTCAAATTCCGGCAGTCTTCGCTCAGCCGTGCCCAGGTAAACACCCACGGTCTTTCAGTATATTCCTGACATTCTGCTCACCCCCCTTTTGAATCAGTACTCTATTACGTACAAACAATTTTCCCACTTGACCTTCAAAGAATTCCTGAGAGTTAGCCGGAGCGAACCCATCTGCGGGCCCGGAGGCCAGGGCGCGGGTGGGGCCGGCCAGCTCTTCAGCCCACCTCAGCTTCACTGGCCGGCTCTGCTGTTGCGGGCGGGCGGCGGGCAGCGGGACCAGGACCACGAGCGAGCTCCCCCCACCCCCAGTCCTTGGGGCAGCCCCGCCTCCCCACCTCTGCTGGGTGCTAGCTGCCACACTTTCTCAAGGACGCGAAGCCTTCGCAGGCTCCGTGGAAGCCGCTGTGGCACGTGCAGGGATCACAGAGCTCAGAGCCAGGAGCCCGCGGCAGTCTGCCGGCCCAGCCTTGGCTTTAAAGGCAGCCTAGGGCGTGCACTCACGCGGGCCTGCCACGGAGCCCCCGCTCCCCTCTCCAATCCGGCCCCTCTGGGGGCAAAGGGAGTGCCACCGTTCTGTGCTTGGCTGGGTGCACACGGGACAGCCGCCCTGGAGCCCTGACCCCACCCTGCAGGGTCTGCACAAACAGGAAGCGCAAGCTTGGCCCTCAGAGGGGCTGGGGGGGTGGTCACGGCGCTCACACCTGAGCCCTCCCCCGCCCAGCCCAGGCCCCGTCAGCACTGGGGCCACAGCCTGCGGAATCCAGCCTCCTGCTCCCCCACCCCCACCCCCACACTCCGGGGGCGCACTCAGCCCGGCCTCTGCGGGGGCGCCAGCTGCGAGGATGTGCTGGAAACCAGACATGCGTGAGCAACAGCTGTCCTCTGGGGTCAGTGGCCAGTGGCCACAGCCCACTCAGGGACCTGCCAAGGCCAGGCAGCCCCAGACCCACCCAAGGGTGCGGCCCCGAGCCCTTGGGGTGCGGCCGGGACTCAGGGCAGGGTGCAGCCCACCCTCCTTCCTGCTGGAGTGCTGGAGTGGGGCGGGCAGGGCCTGCCAGGCTCGCCAGGATGAAGGACCCCAGGGCCCAGCTGCCGCCCGCCCCTTGGTGCTGACGCTGCTTCCAGTTACTGGCCCTTTCTCTTTAGGCTGAAAACGGGGATCACAGATGCTTCCCATTATTTTTAGGCATCTGACTTAAAGTGTAGGGAATCAATAGGTGACTGGTACAGACAAGTCCCCTTGGGGTCACAGATGCTCACAGGACGCAGCGGCCCCGGTTCTGGGTCCAGGTCGCCCTCCTGGGCGTCCAGCCTGGGGCTGCAGGCGTCCTCCTGTCTCTGGCCACCTGGCCTGGGTCCTGCAGCCCTGGGTTTCACGCTGGGGCGGCCCGCGCTCTGCTGAATTTCACTAAACTGGATGAGGCTATTTTTATTTATTAACTAGGAGCGGATCTTTCTGTCCCCTTCTGGGCCGGCCCTTCCGGCTGCCCGCACGGGCCAAGTGCCCACTCGGCGGCCGGGGCCCAGGATTTCCTGAGGCGGCGGCGAGGGCACGCCTGGTCCCTCCACGCCAGGGCTGGCGGAGCAGGGGCGCTTCCACGCCCGGCCTCTCGCCCCCATCTGGGGACCCCACCCGTTCCTTCCTGTGTTCCCCGGAGGGAGCTGCCGCCCAAGCCGGGGAGCAGTGGGGCAGTAGCCGCGCACGCGCGGGGTCCGTAGGGCCCTTTCGGAAATGACGGCCACGGGGG
>NW_004567110.1:2038676-2039757 GCF_000260355.1 Condylura cristata | reverse complement strand
GCCGCCCTGGAGCTGGGGGCTGGGCTGGGGGCCTCCACCGGGTTCCGTCTCCACCCGCAGAGCCGCCCCCGTGCCCTGGCCCCGGCTGGCAGGACCCGGCGCACCCCGAGTCGGCCTGGGGCCCCTGGGGCCTCGCCCTCGGCTCGCGGACCGGGCCCTGCGGGTGTGGACAGCTGCCGCCCTCCAGGGCGGGCGAGGTGAGCAGCTGTTCCTCCAGCAGCGGGGGATAGGGGCCACTGTTGGAGGGGCGCCCCGCGGTCGCGCCGCCTCCTGGGCAGGGTCCGGCAACCGCGGGACACCTGGCTGTCGCGGCCTCGGGAGAGGCTGACCTGGCCACCATCCCTCAACTCGGGGAGCCGCAGGGGCACCGACCGGGCCCCTTCCCCGAGGCCAGCGGCGTGGACGTCCCCAGGCTCCTCCTGACCTCCATTCTCACTTTTTCTGCCTTCTGGAGCCTTTCGCTTTTGGCCAGGATGCCAGGGACTGTCCATGTCACTTCTCCGCCTGACGCGGCGCCCAGTGCCGGCAGCGGGGCGGGGCGCTGCTGCCGGTCACCCGCCAGACCCTTTCATCTCCTTCCAGGTGCCACAGAGCAGGGAGGCGCTTGGCCTGGATGCCGGAGGCCAGACGTCTGTCCCGGCCAGCGCAGCCCGGCTGTGTGCGGAGGCAGCGGCGCGGGAAGGGGCAGGGCTGGGGGCGGCCCAGTGGACATGGCCTGGGCGGGAAATCCTGGCTGGGATGGCCACCTGCCCGCCCCCCGCCCCCCCAGTGCGCCCGGCTCATCCCTGTCCCCAGCGGGCGTCTGTCTCCGCCTCTAGTCACCAGTAGCGCCCCCCCCCCCAGGAGGAAATGACTGGTCGCGCCGGTCATCTGGCCTCTCTGCCTCGAGGCACCTCGCTTCCCTGCCGATGACCAGCCCTCCAGTCCCCTCCCGGGAGAGCCGGCCGACCGATGTGGGTATTTTTAGCCGTGATTTCCTGGACCGCAGACGCTGAGACATGTTTCCCGGCCACGTGGGCACGGGCCGCCCTGGCCGCGCCTCCGAGCGCGGAGGCAAGTGGGGGCGCGGCGGCGAGCAGCG
>NW_004567110.1:2037166-2037678 GCF_000260355.1 Condylura cristata | reverse complement strand
GGCGGGTGCTGGGCCCGGCCGAGCCTGGGTGGCCAGCGGCACGTGGCCAGCGTCTCAGTGACCACCGGGCCGTCTCCTGGGCCCGCGCGAGCTGAAGCACAGCCAGGACCGCGACTGGGCGCCACCGGTCGGCCTGGCGTGGGGCAGTGGGCGGTCTGGGCTGGCGCAGCACTCCGATCCGTCGTGCCCGGGCTGAGCGCCTGGGCAGGGCGGGCGGAGGACCTGGTCCGGAGGGTCGCGGGGAGCGGACCTGCGGGGTCTCTGGAAAGGCGCTGGCGGCCGCGCTCAGCCCCGGCAGCGGGGTGCGGTCTCTGTGGGTAGCGGGACTCCCCGGCGTTCTGGAAGGACAGAGCTGTTCCCGTGGGCAGAAACAGGCCGTGTTCTCCCGGCCAGTGGGGTTGAGCCGCTGGCCTGGAAGGGACGCTCTAGGGGAGGCCTTCCCCCCGCGAGCGCGCCACGGCGCCACGGTCCGGTCACCTGCGTGTCCGCGATGGCCTGGGGCGGCCGGCGGC
>NW_004567110.1:2033377-2036863 GCF_000260355.1 Condylura cristata | reverse complement strand
CCCCGCCGGCCTCGCTGTTTCTAGCCAGCTCAGCACCTTGCCGCTTCCTCCTCTCCCCACGGCCGCTCAGGGGCTTCCGCAGGCGCTGGCCGTAGGCGCTGGCCACGTGGGAGCGGGGAGACTGAGGCCTAAGTATAAAGTCGGTGCCAAGTTCAAGTTTAACAAAATTAAGTGAGCCCTCGCGTGGGCCCCTGGACCGTGGGGTCGCCTGAGGGAGGCTGCGTGTCCCCTCCCTGCTCCTCCCGTGTCTCCCCGGGTCGGGGTACGGGGCCCGCTGGCGGTCCGCCGGTGCGGGGGCCCCCCGACTGCCCGGGGTGGGCTTCCCCGGCTGAGTTCCTCCGGCTCCCTCTGTCCGCTGTCCTCGCCGGGACGCCCGGGGGACAGAGACCGGCTGCCCCTAGCCCAGCGGGGGCTGGAGCCGGTGGGCCGGGCGGCTCCGAGGGGCCGGCGGGCTGCGGGGGATGGCGTGGCAGGCAGCGGGATGCCCGCGTGACCGTGCGCCTGCCTTTTCCAGGCGGCCCCGAGGAAGGGAGGCAGAGGCGCTTCTCTGGAGCCCGAGGTCCTGTCCGTGTTCGTGCCCCCGTTCGTCTGCCAGGAGGACAGCCGCGCGGCCAGCGCCCAGTGCGCAGCGCCGAGCCAGACCCGCAGGCGCTCCTTCAGGAAGAAGAGGGAGCAGCCGGCCGAGGCCGGGCAGGCCCGGCCGGGCGGCCCCCGAGGGCCGGAGCCCGAGGACGTCAGCATCCCCGACGGCGTGGACCTCCTGGCCCTGCCTCAGCTCTGCTTCCCAGGTGCCCCGAGCCGGGCAGACTGGCACAGCCTCCCGGGGGCGGGCGCCGCGGGCGGGTTCGGCACTGCGGGCACCCCAGGCCCGCCGGCTCCTGCAGTGGGCTCGTGCTCCCGACTTCCTCCTCCACGGGTCTCTGGGGACGGCAAAGCAGCCGACCCAGAAAACGCAGACCGAGGCAGACAGAGCGCGTCTCGTGGTTCCATCCACACCTGGACGCAGTCGCCTGGTCTTGGGGTCCAGCCCGGGGCCTGCCGGGCCCACGCTTCCCTCCACGGTGCCGGGTCTGGAGGAGCTCTCTGGCTGCCCAGCTGTGCCCTCACTAAGTCATCACACAGAGGGACACAGGGCACCTGGGGGCTGGGGGCAGAGGTGGCCAGCAGCATGGCCCACGCGTCATTGGAGCCACAGCTGGTGGTCAGGAGGTTCGCGGGCCCTGCGCACCGGCCGCTGGGCTTCTGGACAGCCCAGGCCTTCGAGATGCCCGGACTCAAGGGAGCGACCCTCTTGTCTGCCTGCAGGGGGCATGTGTGCGGCCTCTGCTCCCAAGGAGGACTGTGTCCACTTTCTGGTGCTGACCGACGTCTGTGGGAACAGAACCTACGCTGTGGTTGCCCAGTACCACCGACCCCTGCAGGTGCGTGACCCCCTGAAGGCCCCGGCAGGGCCACCTCTGACCAGCTGTGTGCCCGCGTTCTCGCAGGGCCCCAGCCCCGGACGCGGCTGGCAGCCGTGGCAGCGTGTGGGCGGGAGCTCGGGCGGGTGCTGGGAGGGCGTCCGCCTGGGTCCTGGGGCCGAGGCGCCGCGCGCCCAGGCTGCAGGGCCGGTGACCGGCGGCCGTCCCCAGGACGAGCACTGCTTCTACAACGGAAGGACACTCTGGGAGCCGTCGGGCCCGGCCGCCAGCCGCCTCGCGCCCTTCGCCGTGTGCGTGGTCTCCCGGTTCCCCTACTACCGCGCCTTCAAGGACTGCCTGTCCTGGTGAGCTGCGCGCTGGCCGTGGCGCTGGGGCCCCGGGAAGCCCGGTGCTTGGAAGGGACCATGGGGGCCTGGCCGCCATGCCCGGGCTGCCCGTCGACACTGCTCGGGTCTCTGAAAGAGGCCAGTATCAGGACACCCCGCAGGCGGCAAGAGCCGGGCATCTGGCCTTCCGGGGAGGGTCACCCACAGACGCGCCTGCACGCTGACGCTGGGCGGGAGCCGAGGAGGCCGGCAGATTCCTGGTGCCGCCAGGGGACGTGTGCAGGTGGTCAGCGCCCAGGGCACGCCCGCACTGCCGGCCACGTGGTCTGGAGGTGTCCTCGCAGCACCCGCCGCCCCGAGGCCACTTGTGCCGTGATGCTGGAAGCCGTGACCAGGACGCTCATTCGCGGGCCCCTGGGCGGGGTGCGGCGATCGGGCGCGGTGCCGGACGCCTTCCTGGCCTGGTCAGCACCCGGGAATTGAGGTCCCAGCCGACGGTGCTCGAGAGTCTCAAACGTGGCTGCTCTGCGGCGCAGCGGGCGTCCAGGCGTGCACCCGGCTAAGTCACGCCCGCCGAGGCCTGGCACGCTGGGCCGGCTGCACGCGGGTCCCACGCGCTGCGTGTGCCAGGGCCCCGGAAACGGCCAGTGTGACGTCAGACCTGGCCCCCTCGGCCACTGCCCGGTGACCTCCGGTGTTTGAGCTTCAGTAGCTTTTCTGACTCAACCTCAGCGTCTCTTCCGTGCAACGGGCCGTCCGCCCCGTGCCGCGTGATGGCCGTGAGCCGGCCGCGCCCCCCACCCGGCCCCCCGGTGGGGCGTGACCGGCCCGGCCCGGCCCCAGCCCCCGCCCCAGGAAGGAGGGGCGGCGCCCCCGCTCTTCACGCTGTGCTGTTTCATTCCAGCCTGGTGGCTCAGCTGAAGCTCTGTAAAGACTTTGAAGTCGACAATCACATAAAAGACTTTGCGGCGAAACTGGCCTTGATCCCGAGCCCGCCGCCTGGCCCCCTCCACCTGGTAACGGCCGCGAGTTGCTTTCCATTAAGGAGGCGGCGTGAGCGCTGAGGGTGGGTCGGACACTTCGGGTCCGCTGTCCGGGCCCCCCAAGCTGCCCCGCGCAGCGTGTCTGAGGCCGGGAACCAGGAGTAAGTCAGAAGCTCCTGGAAGCCCGAGTCCGAGAAGTTGCCTGGCCGCGGGGTCTCGGCCCGGGCTGGCGCTGCCAGGCGCGGGAGGCGCAGCGGGCCCGCTCCCGTCGTGTCTGGGCGCTGGGTGCCGGCTGGGTTCCCAGGTTTTCTCCCGCCTGAGAGTTTTATGAGTTTTACGCCGTGGCCACTCGCCGTGCCCCGTGTCGCTTCCCGGTCGCCGGGCCCCCCGCGTCTCCAGGCCTGTCGGCCGCCCGCGTGCGAGGACGCCGCCTGCCGAGTCAGACCCCCATTAAGTGAGCATCTTGGGGTGCAGAGCAACCCAGTCTCCTGCAGCTCCCTGGGGAACTGCACCTGGCACGCGGGTTCCCTGCACCCGGTGATGACTGGAGGCCAGAAAGTAAGCTGCCAGCAGTGCAGGCGCCGGCGCCACGAGGCCGCCGCTACTCGGGCTCCGGAGGGGCCGTCGCTGCCCAGACGGGGCCGCGGTCACTGCCCGGCAGCTCTGAGCTGACCGGGCCTGGTTGTCACAGATGCTCAGCATGAAGCCCCTGCAGGTCGTGTTTCCTGCCCGGGCGGACCCCGAGAGCCCCCTCAT
>NW_004567110.1:2030915-2033037 GCF_000260355.1 Condylura cristata | reverse complement strand
GCGTGGCCGGGGCGCGTGGCCGGGGCGCGGGCACGGGGCAGCGCCCAGGAGCTGTGCCATCCCCAGGTGCTGACGTGCCTCCTGACGGAGCAGCGGGTGGTGCTGTTTGCCTCCAGCTGGGCCCTGCTGACGCTGGTGGCCGAGTGCTTCCTGGCCTTCCTGCACCCGCTGCAGTGGCAGCACACCTTCGTGCCCGTGCTGTCCGGCCAGATGCTGGACTTCCTCATGGCCCCCACCGCCTTCCTCATGGGCTGCCACCTTGACCACTTTGAAGAGGTCAGCAAGGTCAGTGTCCGTCGTCAGGCCTGCGGCCAGGTGCCGGCGCCGGGGTGAGTGTGCTCGGGTGGGCGCCGGCCTGGGGGGTGGCGGCGGGCTGCGCCTGGACACACAGGCGGGGGCGCGCCCACCCTCCTCTGGCCCGGCCTCGGTGTGTCCTGGCGCCAGGGCCTTCACCGCCCTTGATCGGGCTCACAGCAGCCCAGGATGCGTGTGCAGCCACGGCCGGGCCGGGCGGCTCTGGCCGCCGAGAGTGAGGGGCCGTGACGGGCTGCTCGCCCGCGTGGCCTCGGTGTCCCGCTCCCGGCCGGTTCTGGCTGGGGCCTCACATCCCGCAGCGCCCAGACGCTGGGCCGCGTGGCCGCGTGGCCACATGACTGTGTTTGGTGGAGCCGCGGAGGACCCTTGATGCCACGTCTGCTGGCCGGGCCTGCCCTAGGTGGCCGTCACTTGTTCTGTGTCTGACCTGGGGACGCTTAGGCCTCGGGTCCTGCTGGGGCGTCCTGCCGGGCCGGCCACCTCCAGCCAGGGCTCGCCCCAGGGTGCTGCTGGGGAGGGGCGGCCCTGGGCACGTGAGGCGCGAAGCCCAGGGCCACTTGTGACCTGGCGCCGCGGCCCGGCCTCACCTCCCTCAGACACGCAGCGCCCGCTCGGTCAGCGGCCCCCCACCCTGCCGAGCGCCCGGCTGGCCACCTCAAGAATTCTGAGCGTGTGTCCCTACCCAGGGCGGGGCTGCAGGCAGAGCAGGCTGCTGGCCAGCACGGTGCTGAAGGCCCGCGCTGGGCCCTGGAATGTTCTGCCAGCTCCCCGAGGAGCGGCTGCAGGCTTGCACCAGGGCCAGGGTAGCCGGCCGGACCCCCGGGGCCTCGACCCAAAGGCACAGGCCGGCCTGGTTTCCCCAGGCCCTGCTCACCCTGCTCGGGCATAGACCGCCCTGGGGTGACCGCACCTTCGTACTCACTGGGGTGGCTGCCTCGGGCCGCGAGGTGTGTCCCGGCGTCTGCGGAGCTGGCCCCGAGTCCGGCCCTCATGGCGCCTCCCTGCCCGCTGCAGGAGGCGGACGGTCTGGTCCTGGTCAGTGTGGACAGCGGGAGCGTCAGCTACTCCAACGTCGCTGTCCCCAACATCCCGCTCCTGGAGGCTCAGACGTTCGTCCAGAGGTAAGGGCCCGGCCTGGTCCCACGGAGCCGCGGGCAGTTTTATCTTAAAACAAAAAGGTGCGTGTGTCTGCCCTGGTCTTGCTTCCAGGCTGACTGTGGCCGCCCGGCTCCAAGCCTGGCCAGGGTCGGCTGCCACGGAGCCCCTCGGCCCTTGTCCTGTCACTGCGCGGCACAGCCTCGCCTGGCCGTGCGCCGGGAACAAGCCCCTGGGCCCCGGGCGTCCCCGCAGCCCCGAGCCGGGTGACCCTCGTCGCTGGCCAGCCGGACTGTCCCCTCCGCCGTGTCCCCCGCGCACGGTGCACACTCGGGCTGGGCAGGCCCCGGGCCCTGGGGGAGCCCTTGGGTCTGAGGGGCGCTCAGGACACAGGCCCTGGCCCCTATGGGCTGGGGGGGGGCAGGCCAGGCTCCCCACTTTATCCTGTTTCTCCTCGGGCTTCATGTGAAGCCGCAGGTGGGGTGCTCCCGCTTCTGGGCCGGCCCCGGGGTCTACTGTCAGACACCCGTGTCCTGTGCGCCCTAGCGCTGTCCGGGCGTCCCGAGGAACATGGCTGTGCCCCAACCTCACCCGCCCCTGTGGCCGTCCTGGGCCTCCTGGCGCCGCCTCCGTGGCTCTCCAGCCTGGGGGCTCATAGCCCCGGGCAAGCTAGGCCTCTCGCTGTGCCCGGGCGCCCCCCCCGGCCTCTCGC
>NW_004567110.1:2029218-2030629 GCF_000260355.1 Condylura cristata | reverse complement strand
GCCGGGGCCCCCCCCGGCCTCTCGCTGTGCCCGGGCGCCCCCCCCGGCCTCTCGCTGTGCCCGGGGCCCCCAGGCCGCCCGCCATGGGGTCTGAGTCCCTGGGTGGGGGAGGGGCGGCTTCCTCGCCTGTTGGCAGGTCCCTGTTGGGCTTCGGGAATGTTTGCAGTGAGCAGGGCTCCCATCGCCCGCTGTCGGGCTGGGCTGTGACCGGGCATGCCGAGGGTCCTGCCAGCCTGGGAACCTATGCCCCTGCTGCCAGCCTGGCACGTCCTGAGGGGACAGGGCCCGCCGACTGCCACGTGGCCTCCTGGCGCAGATGGGGTGCCTCGGGCCTTGCTGCTGCGGCGCTGGGCCGGCCAGCGGCCACCCTGGCGTGTCCACCCCTGCGGGGTGGCTCTCTGGAGCCTGGGGCCTCCACACTGGGGTGGCCAGTGACCCCCAGCCTGTGTGTGGGTCCCTGCTGGACATCTGGGCTTGCTTCCCCCCAACCCCCCACTGCCTGTGCTGGAGCCCCACGGGCTGGAGCCAGCCTGCACCCCCAGGAGCAGAGTGACCCCGCTCTGCTGTCCACCGCAGGCCTGGTCCTTGCCAGGCCCCAGCCCTGTCCCCGGCTCACCACCCTGGGCTGTCTGCTGCCCCGTTCCCTCCTATGTCGTCGCCCGCTCTCTTTCCCGCTCAGACACCCGCTCTGCGTGGCTGAGCCTGGTCCCCTGCTGGCCCCTGGGGCGCCTCCGGGGGCGGGGTGGGGGGACGTTCGCCTGTGGGGGTTGCTTCGCACGCTCGCAGCGACTTCTTCCTGCTGGTCTTCAGTCACCTAAGGGGCCTGGGGGGGTGTCCCCGTGCCCCGAGTCCTCAGCCTCCCTCTGAGGCCCCAGGCTCCAGGGAGCCACCCCGCAGGGGTGGACACGCCAGCGAGGCCCGAGGCACCCCATCTGCGCCCATGAGCAAGTGGAGACCCCTGGTGGCCAAGAGCAGGCCCACAGGACTCCCAGCAGGACCAGCAGGGCTGTGTGGGCCTCCTGACCCCAGAGGGCAGGAAGTGGGGTGGGAGGGGCCCCCAGATGAGCAGTGGCCAATGGGGGCCTCACCTAGCACCAGCCGGGACGCGGTGGCGTGGTCCAAGGTGGACGATCCCGCAGGGGTGTCCTCTAGGGGCGCCTGCAGCCCCGAGCCCGGCTCTGCAGTGCCGGCGTCCAGTGAGGGTCCTGCCTCAGCCGCTGTCTGCCCCCAGGGCCCAGGGCCTGCGGCTGCACTACGAGCTGGACCTCGCCCACCTGGCCACCAGCACGGACCTGAACGAGGCGCGAGCCCGCAGGCGGGCCTGGCAGCAGGCCCTCAACAGCCAGATCCAGCACATGGCGCTGCAGCTGCTGGTGGGGGTCCTCAGGTACCCGCCGCCCCGCCCCCCGAC
>NW_004567110.1:2027617-2028142 GCF_000260355.1 Condylura cristata | reverse complement strand
ACCCCGTCGGTGATGGAGCACCTGGACAAGAGCGGGGGCCTAAGGGGGGTAGGTGCCTGCAGGGGCGGGGCCTGCGGGGCGAGGCCACCCTGCTTCCTGCCCCTTCCAGAGCAGCACTCCGTGTCACTGAGGGTGGGGCCGGGGCCAGGGGTCATGTGACCCCTCCTGGCGGAGGGCAGCCTGGCCTGCGCACGATGGCCGTCCCAGAGGGAGGGCGCTGGTCGCGGCCTCCGCCGGGCGCGGGGCTCCGGCTGGAAGGCGCTGCGCTGTGGACTGGCGCGGCGCGGCCTCGGGTCGGCGCGTGCAGCCAGTGAGCGGTGCCGTGGTCTGTTTCAGGTCCTGGACACGTACATGTTTCATTCTTTCCTTAAAGCCCGGCTCAGCAGGACCATGGACGCCTTTGCTCAGATGGACCTCAGCACGCAGTCCAAGGAGGACAGGTATGCCCGGCCCGGGTGCGCAGCCCAGCGGCCCCGCCCGCACGCAGAGGGACAGACGTGCGGAGACGCGCGGAGCCTCGCGGGC
>NW_004567110.1:2025061-2027112 GCF_000260355.1 Condylura cristata | reverse complement strand
AAGGAGACGGAGGCCGAGGCCCAGGAGGTCAGCCTGACCCCGTCGGTGATGGAGCACCTGGACAAGAGCGAGTGTGTGTACAAGCTATCCAGCTCACCGCGCCAGCAGATGGCCCCTCGGGGAGCAGCGCGTGTCCGGCCGCCGTGCCCACGGCCTTCTGCATGCGCACAGTCCGGGCCACCCGCGCGGGGCGCGGTGCCGGCACCCCCAGCCCACCGCTGTCCCTGGTGAACGCACCTGAGGGCTGCGGGCCCGACTGGAGGCACGGCCGGTCGAGGGAGAGCTGGACGTCGCAGCCCTCTGGGCCGCTAGGGCTGGGCGCCTGGGCAGGGCTCTGGGCACTGCTTGGCCTGTTCTCCGCGCTCCCAGCCCCACCCCCGGGCCCCCATGCCGCCCCCAGCCCCGGTCCCCTCCCGGGAGAGCCTCACACCTGCAGCCTCCGTGTCCTGCCCGGGTGTCCTGGCAGCGACCCTGTGGAAGGAGCAGCGAGCGACCTGGCCTGGGGCTGGCTTGGACAGCTGGGCGCAGGCAGCTGCAGCCCTGGGTCAGGTGGGCAGAGGCCCCGCAGGGCAGGCGTGCCGCTCCGGCTGGAGGCTCGGCCCGGGAGTCACTGTCCACGCTTCCACTCAGCGCTGCCGCAGCAAGGACAGCGGCCGCGGCTGTCCGGGTGGGGGGCGGGAGGCGGATGCGCTGGGCCCAGTGCGTGGCTCCGGGCGCAGACGGAGCCGGCCCTGACCGGCCGGAGCCCTCAGGCCGTGCTGAGTGCCCTGCTTCCCTCCGCCCAGTTCCCAGCGTGACCCCGAAGGCGACGCACACCTTTAAGATCCCCGAGATCCACTTCCCCCTGGTGGGCCAGTGCGTGCGGGCCTACTACACTGACTGCGTGGCCCAGCTGACCAAGGCCATGGGCCTGCTGGCCCCCGACCACTCGGTGCTGCTGGCCAGGTACTTGTACCTGCGGGGGCTCGTGCACCTCATGCAGGGCCAGCTGCTGGGCGCCCTGCTGGACTTCCAGAGCCTGTACAAGACGGACGTGCGGATCTTCCCCGCCGCGCTCGTGAGGAGGACGGTGGCGTCCATGGGGGCCCCGGAGCGGGCCCAGGCCGAGCACATGCCCGAGCTCCGGCGGCTCATCAGCGAGGTCACGGACCAGGCCCGCGAGGCCCCCAAGGCCGACGACCGCGTCAAGAACTTCGAGCTGCCCAGGCAGCACATGCCACTGGACGACTTCGTGAAGCGGGTCCAGGAGTCGGGCATCGTGAAGGACACCAGCACCATCCACCGGCTGTTCGAGGCGCTGACTGTGGGTAAGAGGATGGGGGGCGTGGCCGGGAGGGAGGCCCCAGCCCGCAGGACAGGCCGCTTCCTGGGGCCGTCAGCAGGGTCGCTGGAGAGCAGCGGCGTGGGTGGGCACAGGCCCCCTAAAGACGGGGTGGTGCAGGCTCACGGTTGTCCTGAGGGGGCGTGCCTGGGGGAGCTGGGCGGGAACGGGGACGGGGCCTGGCGGGTGCTCAGAGGCGCCGGGTGGGAGAGCCGCGCCTCGGGCACCAGCGGGCCGCCGAGCCCCCGTGCCCTGCAGCGGGACAGGGCCTGGCCTAACCCGCCTGTCTGGGACGTCCGACCGGGGGCTGGCACAGGCGGGGCTGACCCATCCCACAGGCCCGGCCCCCTGGCCCCAGCGTGGCTGCCAGCGGAGTGGCGATCTTTCCGGACAAAATGGGGCTTTGCGGCGCTCCCTGCCGGCCGCGGATTTCCATGATGACCAGGCCTGGGAGAGCCCCGCGCCGGTCAGGGCAGAGCAAGTGCCCAGCACCGCTCAGCTGGGGTGGGCCAGGGCCGCGGCAGAGCCTGCAGTCGCCGCCACACTCTGGCGCCACCTACCGTCGGCCCTGGGCAGCGCCGCTGAGTCTCCTCCTTGCCAAATGAAGGGCAGCAGAAGCTGATTGACCCCGACACGTTCAAGGATTTCTACACCTGCTGGAAGGAGACGGAGGCCGAGGCCCAGGAGGTCAGCCTGACCCCGTCGGTGATGGAGCACCTGGACAAGAGCG
>NW_004567110.1:2023249-2023851 GCF_000260355.1 Condylura cristata | reverse complement strand
GCAACGAACTAGACCCCCGCCAGCTGCCTTGCAGGCCCCCCACTCTGCTTGCACGCACTTGGGGGGCAGCAGCTTCAGGGGTAAAATCCTGAGGCCAGCGTGGGGGACGCAACGTCCCCCCCAGCAGCCCCCGTGGCCAAGTGCCCGGTGCTGGTGTCTGCCTCTGGCCTGCTGGGCCGGCCTGGCCTGCGGGCGTCTCAGCCAGCCACCTGCTCCCCACCACGCCTGGCCACATGCGTTTCCTTCTTCCGGGAGAGCCCAGAGGCCTTTGCTACGGGCCAGTTTTACGCGTGGACTCTGGTTTTCCCAAGGTCCTGGAGTGAGGCTGGTCACGGGGCGGGCTGCCCCGGGGCCAGCTGGGGCCAGTCAGCGCCAGGGCTGGGCTCCCGGAGCCGGACACCACCGCAGAGTCCCGGGGCCTCCAAAGCACGTTCACATTCAGCTGGGGGCACAGTCAGGGGTCCCCCGCGCCGGGGTGCCAGGCAGGCGTGTGGTGGTTCGGGGTGACCACCCTCCGCTGGCATTGCAGTGCCCATGGCCATGCCCAAGACCACCTCGGAGACCCTGGCAGCCTCCGTGTCCTGCCCGGGTGTCCTGGCAGC
>NW_004567110.1:2021025-2021635 GCF_000260355.1 Condylura cristata | reverse complement strand
GCCTCTGGCTCTGAAGGGCGGCCCTGGCGTCCGGCGAGGGAAGGCCCCTCGCTTCAGCAAGGTCCCCCTGGCCCCTGGGAGCCCCTCAGACCGCGCGGACAGAGGCGGCGCCTCGATGCCCACGGGGGTCACCCGCTGAGGGGGAGTTGCCGTCAGGGCCCCGCCCCATGAGAGCCCGGCGGTGGGGTCAGGACCCAGCCACGATCTGGGGGTGCTCGGCCGGACGGGGGGCAGCGCCGCGGAGGGCCTTACCCTGTGGAGGCTTTACCCGTTGAGTTGCTGAGCGGCACCTCAGCCGTCTCCGCGGGGCCGTCTCCTAGGTCCCGGTGGAAGCGAAGCCACAGCTGGCTCGGCGCCGGAGGCGGCCAGCCCTCGGTCACGCGGGGGTCCGCTGGGCACGGCCGGCGCCTGCTGCCGGAAACGTGGGGGCGGAGGCGGCATCCTGCCTCCCTGAGATTCCACGCTCGTGTAGCCAGCAACCCCCGGTGGCCGGGGGAAAGGCCTGTCCTAAGCCCTCTCGGGCGGCCCCACGAGACCCGACGTTTGGGCGGACAGTTCTGAACTGGCCGCTGGGCGCTTCCCTGCACCGCGGGGAGGGTGGGCGCATCCA
>NW_004567110.1:2018391-2019100 GCF_000260355.1 Condylura cristata | reverse complement strand
GGGGCCTGGGAAGGGGCAGGGCCGGGCGGTGGACACGCGCCTGACCTGGTTCCGGCCCGCCGCAGGCACAGGTGACAGCATTGCGGTGGTGACCACGAGCGGGTTTCTGCGCCGGGAGCTGAAGCTGGATGACAACTTCAGAGAGGCGGGCTCCGCCTTCCTGGGCTTCCAGCTCCTGCCCGAGGTACCCAGCAGCCACCCGCCACCCGGCCGCCCGCCCGTGCGCCCCGGCACGGGCCCCAGGCGCACTCGGGTCCCTGTTCCAGCAGGAGCAGCTGTGGGCAGCCTGCAGCGGGCGCCCCGACATCTACATCTGGAGCCTGCGGGACCTGGCCCGGCGCCCGGAGAGGATCCCCCTGCAGGACTGCGCCGAGGTCACGTGCATGATCAGGGTGAAGGGCCAGGTGCGCTGCCCGCCGGGCGGGGCGGGGGGCGCCCGCGGGGTCCGCCCTGCAGCAGGCTGACGCCCCCCTCCGCAGGTCTGGGTGGGCGGCACGGGGCCGGCGCAGGGGCTGGCCAAGGGGAAGATCTACGTGATCGACGCCGAGAGGAAGACGGTGCAGAAGGAGCTGGCGGCCCACGCCGACACGGTGCGGGCGCTGTGCTCGGCCGAGGGCAGATACGTGCTCAGCGGCTCGGGCCAGCAGGAGGGCAAGATCGCCATCTGGACGGTGGAGTGACCGGCCGCGCCTTGTGCCCGGCGCCTGCG
>NW_004567110.1:2012952-2015188 GCF_000260355.1 Condylura cristata | reverse complement strand
TGCCGCAGCGTTGGCCAGCGCCGAGCTCGCGACCCCGCCCCCTCCCCGCAGGCGGGGACGACAGACACGGCCACCGGTCACCTGCAGGGACAGGTTTATTGAGGTCAACCGCAGAGTAACAGTGAAATGCGCGGAACCGCGCCCGCGGACGGGCGACAGCCGGGCTCACAGACGCCGTGGCCGGGGGCAGGCGGGGCGGGCCAGGCCACTCGGCCGCCCCCGGCCTCGTAAACATCGTGTGTCTGACACACACAGCGTAGCTGGGTCAGCAGGAGCCAGTGCAGTGTCCAACTTAATAAGTTGATAAAGAGTAGCCCAGTGGCCAGTTCACAACGGAACTAAATAGCTTGTCCCAGGCGCTGGGGTCTCTCCGGTGACAACAGTCCGTGCCGACAGGCTCGCTGTCCGGAGAGGCGAGGCCGCGGACCTCAGGCCCGGAAAGCAGGCGGGAGCCGGGGGACCGACACGGACAGTGCCTGCGTGTCCAGCGGCAGCTGTGTGGAACGGGGCCCGGGGAGGCCAGGCAGGCGTGGGCAGCTGTTGGAAGCTGGCTCCAGTCCAGCGTGGACGGCAGCATGTGGTGGGTGCCAGACGGACCCGGCGTGGACTGCTGTGCTTCCCACTGGCCACGGAAGGGAGTCGCATCAAACAGGCCACACGTCACGGGTGCCGCTGACCCTCTGAGGGCCTGCTGTTCTTCCCCCCCAGGGACACTGCTGTCTCAGGACCCACCTGCCCTCAAGCACAGGTCGGTCCCCAGGGAAGACCGGGCCGGCGGAGCGGGGGGACGGGCCGGACCCCCACCACTAGCTCACGTGCCCGCCAGGGGGCGTCCCAGAAGACGCTCGGCTCAGCTGACTTCTCGTCAGGCTCGTGCTCAGTCAGTCCCGTCACGCAGCAGCCGGCCAAACCCCAGGCGGACGGGCGCCGCGCTGACCACTCAGAGACACCCACGCTGGGCTCCGGAGGCCCGAGCCCCTTGGCTGCAGCTACCACCCGACCGCCACTGCAGCGGCCTCGCCCTGGGGCACAGGCAGGCACGGGGACAGCGCTCGCCACGCGGCCGGAGACCCCGACAGGAGGCGTCCCCGCCCGACACACGGCCCGGAGCCCTGCACACAGGACCCAGCGCTCGCCGCTATCCACAAGCCCACACCAGCGGCTGTCACCCACAGCGGCTTCTGCCCAGGCCTTCGTGTCTTCGGGTCAGGGTCAAGTTTAAGGCTGGCATCCGAGGGCCCGGGCCTCCTGTCCTCCGTGCGTGGGGCCCTGCTCTGCTCTGGCTTCCGGCAGCGGAGACCGGAGGGCAGCAGGAGCACCAGCTGGACAGGGTTGGGCTGCCCAGGCCGCCATCCAGAGGAGGTCTCCAGTCTCAAAGCCCGGAGGGCTCAGGCGGGCCGCGCCGACGCAGGGGTGGGCCGAGGCCGTTCGCTGTGCGCCCTGCCAGGGCCAGCCCGCCACACACCTCCCAGGGTTTCTCTGGGAGCCCGGCGGCGGGGGGCGTGCACCCTGGACAGGCGCAGGGCCTGCGGAGGCCGGAGGTCACGCCCAGGGCCGTTGTTCCTTGAAGCACGTGGAAAATTCAAGTAGTTATTTTAAAACGCCTTTGTCTCATCC
The DNA here is from genome assembly GCF_000260355.1 of Condylura cristata. NCBI lineage: Eukaryota > Metazoa > Chordata > Mammalia > Eulipotyphla > Talpidae > Condylura > Condylura cristata. The sequence continues at coordinate 2,013,571 of NW_004567110.1, read as the reverse complement.
CCAAACGCGTGTCCGCCTGCATGCCGTGGTCAGTGCTCAGCCCGCACCCGCAGTCCGCGCGGGGCCACGTGAGGATCCTGCAGAGACGCGCTTCCAGGCTGGCCCGGCCCCCGGGCCCCGCGGAGTCCGAGTTGGCGTCCAGCGGGCAGCGGGCCCCGCGGGTGGATGGGGGCTGCGCCGCAGCCCGGAGCCCCACAAATGGCTGCCGGCCGCCTGGGGAGTGATGAGACCCCTCCCTGGGGCCCACATGCGGGCGCCGCCCCCGGCCACTCAGGCTTGGGGGGCGGCCGCCTCTCCCTGCCCACGCCGGGGTCCACCCGACCCCCCAGGCCCGGAGGGGAGGCCGCTCTGAGAATCGGCTTTGGAGAAAATGCTTCTTCCCTGAAACGAGCGGAGGAAAAGCAGCCCGCGGGCGGCAGGCGGGCGGCCGCGCCAAGCCTGGTCTCGCAGACACCTGGGCTCTGCCTCGGAGGCTGCGCGGCCGCTGCGTGAGCGTGCGCGTGGCAGGGTCGACACCAGAAGACCTTTTTCAATTAAAAAAAGACTTTAAATGACTGTTTAATGTGGAAAAGCGGCGCGGGTGGGCTGGCCGGGCGCGGGCCGCCTGGGCACGGGGCCC
>NW_004567110.1:2011201-2012768 GCF_000260355.1 Condylura cristata | reverse complement strand
CCGCTCCTCCTTGGCCTCCTCTGACACCTCGGGGTAGACGACCAGGAACGCGGCCGTCAGGAAGCCCAGGAAGGCGCCCACGGAGGCCACCATGGGGATGACGCGCACGGTCCCCACGGCGTCCACCACGGTGCCCAAGGCGGAGGCCACCAGGATCTGGGAGATGTACACTTGGCAGGACAGGATGGCACAGTCGATGCCAAAGCCACGCTTGGAGCTCCCCGGGCTGTGGTGAACGTACTGGCGGGGGAGAGAGGGGTGAGCACGTGTCGGGGCGACCCCCACCGGGTCCCACGTCGCCCCTGAGCGGCCCTCCAAGTCCGGCCGCACCCACAGCCCGACCCACCTCCTTGATGTCGTGGTACTGCCCCAGCAGGGCGTAGGGGCAGTAGGAGATGCTCATGGACACGACCCCCATGGTGCTGATCATCACCATGGCGACGTAGACATTGGCGAACATGGCCATCACCGCCGTGCCGACGGAGAAGCCCAGCGTGCCCAGCACGTAGATCACCCGGATGCTCAGGTCATAGTTGTCCAGATACTTCTGCAGCAGGGCTGCGGGATAGCCAGCCCCGCCCCGTGAGGAGCCCTGGGGCCGCAGGCAGCAGCTTCCCGTGCCGCCCCTGGCTGGCCGCCAGCAGGCGGCCCGCTCTGCCGCCCTGCTGCCTGCAGCTGCCCTGGCCACGCGGCCAACGCCGCCCGGCCAGCTCCCCGAGGCCCGCCTGCCTGGCCCGCCCCACCACCCAAGGCCGTGGGCGGCCCCCAGCCTCTCGCGGGGAGAGGACGTCAGCGGTCCGGTCACAGGCACCGGGCCTGGTAGTGCTGACAGTGCCCGCTGCCTGGGCCTGGCCTGCTCCAGCTGGCAGGAGAGCAGGCAGGGCGGGGCCCCAGTACCCCGAGGCAGACTGGGCGCCTGGATCCTGGCCCGCACTCCCACAGGGGGAGCGGCCTCCGGGAGGGGCCTTGCTCCTGCCGGGCGGCCCCTCCAGACACCCTCTTCTCTGCCACTGCACCTCCCAGTCCTAGCCAGGGCAGCAGGACTCCTGGGCTGGGGCTCCGGGTGCCAGGCCGAGACCCTCCAGCCCGGAGCCCGGCTCGGTCGGTGGGGGGGAGTGTCCAGTGGCTGGGCAGCTGCCGGGGGACGGCTTACCTGAGCAGATGGCACCAGTGGTGGCGTAAATGACCAGACCCCAGCAGCCCATCTTCACCCCGGCGTTGTAGGCCTGCCAGGCGGTGGAGTTGGAGGGAGCCTGTCCCAGAAAGGTGGGGTCAGGGCAGGAGCGCGTGCCTGACCCTGCGGGCAGGGCAGGGCCTGACTGTTCTCAGCAGGGCGAGGAGGTCACTGCGAGGACACAGCGCCTGCCCCGGGCCTCAGGCATGTGACGCTGCCGGGCCCCGCTCCCTGGCCCTGACCCTCCCGACCGGACAGACCAAGCCCCAGCCCTGCCTCTGCCTCTGACCCGGGAGCCCAGAGGTCCGGGGAGCCGCACAGACCAGTCTGACCCCGGCGCCGCGGCCAGCGTGAGCCGCCGAGGCCGTGGGTGCAGAGTGGCGGCCGGCTGGG
>NW_004567110.1:2008207-2009247 GCF_000260355.1 Condylura cristata | reverse complement strand
CACCCGCCGGGCCCTGCTGCGGTGCCACGCGCAGTCAGCCTGGGCTCGCTCTCTGACGCGCTTACGACAGAAGAGCCCCCTGGGCCGACCTGGGCGCCCGACGGCCCCGGCCAGGCACCCGCCGACGCGAAGGGCCTGGGCCTGAGAGGAGCCGAAGCCAGGCGCGATTCCCGCACGGGGGCTTTTCCAGCTAAATCCCTGACGGCCCGGGGCCACAGGCTGTGGCTGGGCGCGCCCCAAGAGCAACCCTCGCCCAGTCTCGCCTGCCCTGAGCCCGGAGACCAAGCTGCTGCCCGCGACGGCCAGCTAAAGCCGGGTGAGTCTGGAGGCCCACCCACGGGGCGCCCTCTGGCACGAGGTGAGGAAGCAGCCCTAGGGACACCGGGCTCCCTGCCGACACCCGGACCCCCCGCCGGGAGGCTGGGGTCACAGGCGCCAGCGGGCCACCCGCGACACGGGGCCACAGGTCAGCAGGAGGGAGCTGCCCGGCAGACACAGGAGGGCAGCTGCTCGGCTCACCCCACTCCTGCAGAAGCGCCCTCAGCCCCCTGGCAGCCGACCCAGAGGGCTCTGAAGCGCCCCCTGCGCGCCACGCGCCCGGTGCGGGGGTCAGCTGGAGATGACCCGGCTGTTCCCGCGGCTCAGCTGCTGCCCAGGCCGGACCCACCGTCACAGGGGCGGGGGCCGCAGCGCAGACAAAGCGCCGACGGCAGCAGAGCCGGCCACCAGCACGGGAGCGAGAACGCGCGCCCGCGGTCTGGGCACCCTGGATCCAGGGCCGGGCCTCAGGGCTCCGGCGGCGGACACTCACCGATGGCAGAGCCGTTGAGGAAGAGCGCCACGCCGCAGAGCACGCCCACGCACAGCGCCAGGATGAAGGGCCGGCGGCGGCCCCAGCTCAGGGTGCAGCGGTCGCTGGCCGAGCCGATGAGGGGCGTGAAGATGAGGCCGAGGATGGGGCTCAGGAACCAGGTGAGGCTGTAGTACTGCTCCGGGAGGCCTGCCGGGCACGCGCAGGTCAGGGCGGCCGGCCGGCGCCC
>NW_004567110.1:2005925-2007831 GCF_000260355.1 Condylura cristata | reverse complement strand
CGGACCCGGGCCGGCGGCCCTGCAAGCTGCGCCCCGGGACAGGACCTGCTCTCCCCGGGCCCTGCTGAGAGGAATGTGGGCGCGGCCCTCACACAGAGGCCGGCTGCCCGGGGGCGGGCGTGGGTGTCCAGGCCGGGCCGCGGGCGCCTGCTGGGAGGCAGGGGTGGAGCAAGCGCCAGGCTCCTCCACGCGAAGCTGGCGCCTCAGGCCAGCCACGGCGGGGGCAGACTGGAGGTGAAGGCCATGCGAGGGCGGGCGCGGGCACTACTGACCGCTGGCACACCTGGCCAGGGGCCCCCGGCCGAGCCCTGACTCTGCGCACGCCTCCGAGGCCGTCTCCGTGGAGGCCCTGCGGCCGCCACTGGGCTGCCCGGCCCCGGGACCCACCTGCCGGCCCGTGGTGCTCCATCCTCATCACACCTGGCCCAGAGGCCCAGCATGGCGGAGCAGGGGCCTCACGCTGGGCACCAGCAGGTGCCGACAGTGGGGGCTGGGCGCAAACAACAGGGCAGAGCTCCCCGCCCAGCCCTGCAGCCTGCCTGGGGCCGCACCCCCTCCCGGCTCTGTACCGTGACCCCGAGGAGGAGCCTGAGCCTGCAGGACCAGAGCTGACCGGGCCGCCTCGGGCCACACAGCAGCGGCCATGCCTGCGCGCCAGGGGTCCTGGCGGCCGTCCTGGACTCAGCAGGTTGGCAGGCAAACCCTCCCCCACGCCCCAGCCGCCCGAAGGGGGCCTTGCCGTGACGGGGCTGCGCTGGGACGCCCGGGACAGGGCATTTCCCAGCAAGGCCCTAAACAAACACCAGCCAGGTCCCAGCAAATAATTTTTGTTTTCTTCCAGGAGAAGCTGAACAACAATGGTGGGACAGGAAGGTTCCCTGCCCACAGGAAGTGCTGAGTGTGTCACGCTGGCCGGCTGGCGAGGTGACAGGCCACGGCGGCCACGCTGGGTCCCACGCCGCGGCCCCCATTCAGGCCAGTCTCCGGTACTCGGGCGCGCCGGGGCGGGGGACGGCAGCGGGGACCAGAGGATGGGAACGTCGCCTATACATGTTTAACAAAAGATCTGAAATGGGAAGAGAAGTTACATTCTTCCCGTCAATAGACAAAGCCTCCACATCGAGACATGTTTGTGTTCTGAGACACGAAGGTCACGACAACACAGCCCCGGAAGCCAGGTCTCTGGGAACCACAGCGGCCTCGCGTGACCCTGGTGCCCGGAGACGGCGGCCCTGTCACCAGCGGCTCCGTGGAGAGCAAGAGGTGGAGGGGAGGTCCCAGGGCTCGGACGCCGGCCCCGACCCCGGGCACAGGGCTGTGCACCCCAGGAGAGGCCCTGCGCGGGTGGACGCACTGGGCCCGCGGCTGCGCAGGGCCTCGGCGCTGCAGCTCGGCTCCACAGACCCAGGGCCGTGGGCAGGGCAGGGCAGGGTGGCAAGAGGGAAGCGAGCGGGGTCTCGTGCTTGTGTCCGAGACCGGATGGCGCCCGCCTCGCCCGGCCCCCCTCGGAGCAGCGCTGTCCGGGGAGCAGGAAGCGGGGGCGGCAGGCACCGGGCAGCCTCCACACCACCCCTCAGCACTGGACGGCAGGAGCCCCCATGGCCCGCGGACCGGGAGGCGCCGGCATGGTCTGCTCACGGCCGCACCCCTGCAGCGGAGGACGGTCTGCGCGGAGGGCGGCCGGGGACGCCAGAGCCAGCCTCTGGGAGCGGGTGCCGCCCTGCTGCCGGCTCTGTGGTCTGACCAGAGCAGTCCTCTGGGAGACAGTGTCCAGCACTGGCCCTGAGGACACTTGTCTCCAGGGCCCACGGCTTGAGGCCCCAGAGGCTCTCTGACGAGCAGCCGTGCAGGGCACGTCGCGCCCTGGCCGCCGGGAGGCAGAGGCCCCGGGCCCCGGCACGGCTGC
>NW_004567110.1:2002435-2005205 GCF_000260355.1 Condylura cristata | reverse complement strand
AACCGGGCCTCTTCAGGGACAGTGACGTCACCGGGACACTGGCGGGGGGCCCCGCTGTGCAGCAGGCTGGGCAGCGCTCACCGTCAGAGGAACCCCCTCCCCGAGGCTCCGCTCGTGGTCTGCGTTCAGGAGCACGCAAGGCGCCACTGGGACCCTGCGGCGAAACCGCCGGCCCCCCGAGGGCCGGGCGGCGCCTGGCCAGGCTCCCCGGGACACGCCGGGCGGCATCTTCTTTCAGCGAGTCTCTCCTCCGTTTGCTGAGTGATGCGCCTTGCTTTGGCGGGCACAGTAAAGTGAAAGGCTTCCACGACTTCTCTTTCGGCAGCCGAGGCCTCGGCGGCTCTGTTCCGTGCGATCCTGAGCACGGCCGAGTGAGGACCCTGCGGCGGCCGCTGCTCACGGCGGGACGGCGGGAAGGCCGCCGCCGCTCCCCAGCACGCCGCGGCACAGGACTTCCAAGGGCACGCTGAGCTTCTCGGGGGTCGCTTCCTTGGGGAGGGCTCCCGAGCGCCGCACTGAGCCGGGGGCCAGCGCCTCCAGACCCCTGGGCCCAGTGTGTGTGGCCAGGCACCCGCTTCCCTCCCCGCCCCCACCTCGTCCTGGGCCCTGGAGCCCCGCCCACCCCTTTCCGGCACCGAGCCAGCGTCTCGCGCCCTGTCCCCGTGTGCCCCCGAACAGAGTGGGCGACGGCCGGCGTGCCAGCTCTCCCTGCCCACCTGCTCCAGGCCACAGCAGTGCCTTCCGGTCACCGGCCGAGCTGCCCCCACCTGTGGGCCCCCCAGCTGCCGGGCAGTGCGAAGGTGGGCCCGTGCTCCTGGGGAGCAGCCCTGTCTCCCACTGTTTCTCAAGCACAGTGAGCGGCAAGGCAAGGAAGCCAGACTCCCCAGGCTAGACAGGCCCCTGCAGAAGCCTTTGCCAATCGTCTGGAGGCTTCCTGGGTGCCTGCCTGCGTACGGGGCCTCCTCGCGGCATGCTGGCGCTGGTCTGGCCTCGGAGGGCCCCACCGGACGGGCCGCCCCCAACCTCAGCGAGCCGCGGCCCTCCAGGCCCGCCGCGGTGTCGCTGATGTCCCCGGAGAGCCCCCGGCGGCAGCAGGCCCCTCGTCCAGGTGGGCGTCCTCCGTCCCTCTCTTTCGCACCTTTCTAGATGCGGCGAGACGGTGAAGAGCACGCCTGGCCGCGCGCCAACGCTCCATCGCCGACCCCCCACCCTCGCCGGAGGAGGCAAGCTGGAGAGGCCGGGGCCGGCGCAGCCTCCAGGCCTGCAGCGCTCCCGGCACGGCACGGCACGGCACGCACGGCGAGAGCCCCACCTGCCCGGAGGCGCCGGCCAGGCCCGCCTGTCTTTACCACCTACGGAGAGTGGAAAGCAGAACTGAAGCCCGCGCCGACACCTGTCCCTGGCTGAGGGAGAAAGGCCCCTGTGGGGAGTTCCTGCAGGACAGGCCGCCTACGGGGAGGGCCAGGAGACTCGCTCGCTCTGGGGGTAATGCCGCTGAGGGAACACCCCGGCTCCTGCAGACCCCGACTCCGGGCTCCCACCTACTTGGACTCATGCCAGGTGGGGCCCTGTCACCAGCACTGGGACCTGGGTAACTCGCCCCATTTCTGGGCTTGGCTGCTCTGGGCCGCGAGGCATGGGGGGCCCGCGTGACCCCAGCAACTGTGCCTCTGAGGACCCTCCTGCACACAGGGAGCCACCAGGGTTCCCCAGGGCGGGCGACAGCGTGGCGGGCTCCAGACACACCTGGGGTCCCACGACTGCACACCTGTTTCGCACAGGGCGCGGACGCCTGGGCTCTCAGGAGGCCCCGACGGGCGTCTAGGCGTCCCAGCTCAGCCGCACTGCAGCTGCACGCTAGCTGGCGAGCCCCGCCTCTCTCGGCGGCCCCTGCGCGCACCTCGCCTGCTACGAGCAGCAGGTGTGGGCGGCGACGGCTTGGGGATGCCGCGGGAGCAGGCGGGATGCCCTCCAGAGGCCTTCCTTGGCAGAGGCTGCAGGGGGCACGGGAGGTGCCTGCCTGAAGCTGAGACAGGCTTCCAGGGGCCTTTTCTGGACGCATCCCAGGGAGCTCGGCTCGCGTCAAACAGCAGTGAAGCATGGGAAAACCTGCAGCTTCTTCAAAACAGGCAGGCAGACAAAAGAACAGGCAGCGAGAACACAGACCCGTCCCGACCCTCGCCAGCGGGAGCCCGGGCTTCAGGAGCCCGGCCGGTCGGCGTCTAGCCCAGGGGCTGCAGCCAGACTCCCCACCGCAGGGCTTCCTCTTCCTCCAGGGTGCTTCCTGAGGACGCAGCGCACACAGTGAGTGAGAGGGGAGGCCGGGGTTCTTCCCCAGGGAACAGTCTGCGGGAACTTCCCGCGGGAGCCCAGGAGGCGGGCGGGCACGGGGGAGTGCCCCCAGCCGGAAGAGCGACCCACACTGCCCAGTGCTACCTCCGGGGCAGCAGATTCCCAGCTGCGTGCCCCACGGCTGGACGCTGACGGGACAAGGCAGCACTGGCTGGGGGCTGCTTGCTCCGGGCGGGCCTCCGGGCCTGGGGCTACAAACGTGCCTGTGGTTAAAAGCCCCCAGAAGGTGAGCCGTTCCATGTGGGGTACAAATGTGGCCCTCATGTGGGGGGGCAGTAGAGGCCTCTGGGCCCAGCCCCATGTCACCCAGCAGTATTGCCCCAAGGGCGCCAAGGAGGGGGAGGCCACGGGGCAGCGACCGGCCCCGCCACCTGCAGCCGGGCCTGGCTCCTGCCGCCACAGGGCTCTCGGGGCCGCG
>NW_004567110.1:2000415-2002210 GCF_000260355.1 Condylura cristata | reverse complement strand
CGGCCTGTCTGTCGCCGCCGATGGAGGACGGCCGCGGGGCCTCGGGGCTGCAGGCCCTCTGGCACCCTGCCGGCAGGGAGTCTGGGGCGACCGCCGTCGCAACTGGCGGCACCCACGTACTTCCCAGTACCCAGAGGCTCCTGATTGTCTACCCGCCACGGGAACAGGGGGAGCAACAGACGACGCACCCCACTGCTGGTGCTCACAGCCACCCCGGCAAGTCCTTGCCTTCAGCGACACGTGCCGCAGAACCCACTGCCAGCCCCTCTCTCCTGGGGCCCCCCCAGACTGCTGCTCCCAGAGGCCAGAGTGAAAAGCAGAGAGGAGAGTGACCCCAGCACCCTGCTCCGGGGGCCCAGAAAGGTCCTGGACCACCTGGACCAAGGCCTTCCGGGCCTCACAGGCCTCCTGGGACACAATCTGCAGGCTGGAATGGGGAGGCCGAGGCCAGGCAGAGCACGCTGAGACACAGCCCCAGCCGGCGGGGCCTAAGCGGGCGGCCAAGCGCCGACGCAGAGGCGGGCGGGCCGTGGAGCGGCCAGCGGCGTGGAGGCCCACTGAGGGCCGGCCTGGCCGTGAGCGCCAAATGCGAGGCCCTGGTCTAGCAGGCAGGAAATGCCACGGTCTGCAGACCTGGGCCACTGGCCGCTGCCACCGGGGGCTGGGCTCACGGAGCAGCTCGTCTGCGTGTACCCGGGGCCAGCGCCAGGTGGGCCTCGGAGGGCGCGGCCACACGGGGGCGCAGCAGCCGGGCGAGCGGCCCAAACACCCCTCAGACAGCGACAAAGTCCTGGGCTAAGGTTCTGGCACCGCAGCCGGCTGCGTGACCCCCAGTGGCACGGCGGGCGCAGAGTACGTCAGCATGAAGACCGCGCTGGGGCGCCGACCGACGTCCCGGGCCAGGCGGGCGGCGGCAGGCTACCAGCTCACCGGCAGGGCTCGGCTGGGGACCGCGTCCGGTAGGGCAGGGGCCCAGCAGCAGGTGCGAGGGACCACTGGGTGCCCGCCGCACCGCCCAAGCGCTGCTCGACCACCGGTCGGCCCCAGTTCCGTGGCGACACGAGGACCCCTCCCCGCCCCGCGGCAGACGGGGCGGGGCGGGCGGGCACTCACCGATCTGCAGCAGGATGGGCGTGACCAGCGCCGTCTCCATGGCGTAGCAGAACTCCCTGCCGAACATCACCGCCCCGTGCATCACCCACAGGCGCACGGGGATCCGGTCGACGGAGCCCTCGCTGGTGGTCTCGTCGCGGGGCTCCGCGGCCGCCCCGCCCGGCTTCTGCAGGTCCGGCAGGGGCACAGGTGACTCGCGAACTTGCATAGATTCTGAGTCGGCATTCTGCGGGGCCATTTTCATTACCAACAAAAATATATATAGAATATATATATATTTACTCTATCTATATAAATAAACTATCGCGTATCTGTGAGGATAAATTAAGACGTCTTCGCTTCCTGCTCCGGCGCTGCTCCTCGGCAAGTGACACTCCTCTTCCTCCTCGAACAGACAGATCTCGCAACTTCTCAGTCGTATGGGACGCGCAGCAGAGCAGAAGGATTTTTGGTTGGATTTTAAACATATGGCTTGCTGGCTTACTGTGAATCAGAGTTAAAAATCCATAATTGCCATTCAGTTAATACCAGTTTCATCATTATGGCTGAGGCGGTGCTGAAGCTACTTTCCGTGCCACGGAGAGGCGGGAGGGCGACACAAAGAGGCGGTCCGCGGTTGCTCCCCATCGAGCGCCTGGGCGATCTGCATGCCAGGTGGGGCCCTGTCACCAGCACTGGGACC
>NW_004567110.1:1998049-2000266 GCF_000260355.1 Condylura cristata | reverse complement strand
CAGGGGGGGAGTCCGCCCGCCCTAGCCGCGGACCCCGCACCCGCTGCGACCTGGGCCGGGCAGAGGCACTGCCCAGGGGGCCGAGCGATGGGAAGCAGGCCTGGGCAGAGCACAAACGGGGTGGGGAGGCACAAAGGGCCCCCAAGACGGCTGGATTCCTGCGAAGCCGGCCAGAGCACGGGTCCTTGACGTTCTGGGCCATAAAGCTCTTGACCATCAAGGACAGTACAGTCCCTCTGCGGGAAAGGCACCGCCCCCCGCCCCGCCCCAGCGTCCGGCGTCCTGGTCCCAGCGGCTCGGCCCTGTGACCGGCTGCCCGCTTGGACTATCAAGGCGCAGCGGCCTGGAAAGGTGGGGGCAGGGCCGCTGGACGCTGGCCCCGAGGGCCTCCCGGCTCAGGCTAAGTCACGTCTGTGGGCTCTCAAGAAAATTCCCCAGCAACTGGCTCACACCACGCTCTCTAGCTAATTCTCGCTCAGCCAAAGGTGACCTTAAGTAGCACCTTCTCCCCAGAAGGGACCAGAAGTGGAGGGGTGCACTTCACTTATCTCCCTGGGAGCCCGAGTCCACAGCAGGCCCGGGGCACGGCGAGCTGCAGCCCAGCCAGGACCTTGCCCGCCCCCGGGCACCTGCGGCCTCCCCCAGGAACCAGGTGCCGGCTGTCCTTCCCAGGTGCTCCCCTCCTGCCCTGCACTGGGCCCCTCCTGGGAACCGCCCCAGGTAGGAAGGTACACCGTGTCCTGGCCGCAAGAGAAACATCGTGTCCACGACAGCCTGTGCGTCCCACTGCCCCCGCCACAGAGCCGACACTGTCTACAACACAACAGCGGCCTGCCTGGGCCACCCTCTGCCTCCCCACCCTGAGCAGACGTCAAGCTTCCCTCCCTCCCCGGTGACCTGACGCCCACTGGGCCGGCGCCCTCCTCCGGCGGGGAGGGGGCCGGCAGCCACAAGCAGGCCTCCCCGCGTCAGGGCTCCGTGGCATGGACAGTGCAGCCCGTGCTGGGTCCTGTCCGCGCCGGCCCACCCTGGACTCCCGCTCCCAGGGGACGGGAGCGCAGGCCTCTGGGACAAGCATGCAGGCGGCCGGGACTGGTGCGCCTCAGACTGGGGTGGCCAGCGTGCCTGGCTGCGGAGGCCGGGCCGACCCACCTCCCGAGGCACACCCGCCCGACACCCCGCCGAGAGCGCGCCAGAGCCGCAGGGTGAGGACGGAGCACTAAGAGCGCTCGGCCTGGAGGCCCACGCCGCGGGCAGGCGGCCCCGTGGGCGGAGAACGAGGCCGCCTCCTGCCCGTGCGGCACGCACGCTTCACAGCGCCACAGAGCCACCCAGCGCGCGGGGCCTGCAAACCCAGGCCCGAGCTGGAGGAAGCCCGCCGCGGTCTGTCACCTCTGACCTGGACCGGGGTCAGGGTGCCCACAGCCCTCCACCTTGCAGCCTGTGCTGTACCCCGGCGTCTTCAGCCAGGAGGGGCCTGCACAGGCCAGCAGACGCAGGTGCAGGGGCAGATGGCTTCCAGGCTGGGCGGGGCCCCTCCGCCCCCCCCCCATGGGGAGCTCCTTGCCTGGGAGTTTATTTCCAAAGGGAAGGCTGAGCAAGAACCCCCAGAGTGCGCAAGGCCTGAGGACTCAGGGCGCCCGCCGGCCTCTGCACTCTGCTGGAGACGGGGAAGCCGCACGCTGCCCGCGAGGGGCCATCCCGCGTGGCCGGAACACCACGTCGGGGCCGGGGAGGGGCGATGCACCTGGCACTCCCCAGCTGGGCTCCTGTCCCAATGCCTAAGTGTGGCCCCCCATGGGCCTTTGGAAGAAGGGGGGGAGGGGTGAAAACGGGGCGAGGTGGCCACACCCCGCCTCCCCAGGGCAGGGTCGCTCCCAGTGTCCAGCCAGGGCCAGCAAGCCTGGGCAGCGCCTAGAGCACTGCCTGGTGCGGGGGCGGCGTCTGCGCTTCTGGCAGACACACAGCGCCGGGGGTCCCAGCTGGCCGGCAGTAGCTCCTGCAGGGCCTCCAGGTCTGTGTGGTGGCGGAAGGCGTCTCCTTCAGGGAGGATGACCCCTCCGGCCAGGCACCGAGCCCACCTGCCCGGCCTCCGCGCCCTTCCCCTGGCCACACACTCCCCTGCCGCCTCGCGCTCTGCCCTCGCGCCCCCACCTTCTGCTCAGGCCACACGGCGCCCACGAGCACCCGCAGGCCCACCCTCCCGCCTGCAGAACC
>NW_004567110.1:1995916-1997774 GCF_000260355.1 Condylura cristata | reverse complement strand
AGGGCGGCGCTGGCGCGTGTGCCTGTGAGCCCAGGAGCCCGGGCATTAACGCGGCGGCTGCCCCTCGGCAGTGCGGGCGGCGCAGGGCTAGTTATGGGGCTTTGCTGCCATCTACGGTGGCGAGCACACGCGTGTTGGCCCGGGAGCGGCCCCCAGCGGCGGCCCGTGAGCGCCCACCGCCTGCTCAACGACCGACAGTCAGCTCCTCTCAGCAGAGAGGGCTTCCTCCGGCCAGCGCGTCCCGGCCACCTGGGCACCAGCGCGTGGCCGGCCGTCCCGGCACTGTGACGGACGCACAGACCACCCGGAACAAAACGGAGGCATCAGGGCGCGAAAGGCCGCGCCATCCTGTCATGGAGCCGCATGCGGGGCCCACGGCCCTCAGGGGTGGGCTGCGGCGCGGGGAACAGGAGACCGGGGAAGCGGCTGCTCGGGAGGGGACGCGTCCTGGCTGGCAGGAGGCGCGGGGGCGCACGTCCACTAGGGAGCCCCTCGGGGAGCGCCCAGCCACCGTAGGTGGGGAGGGTGCTGGCCCGTTCGGACACGCTTGAGGCACAGACCGTGGGGGCAGGCAGCGCTGGGGAATCTAAGAGGGCCACTCAGACCTCTGACCCCTGTCCTGGGCACGGGGGTGGGGCACTGTTCATTCTCCGCAGTGGCCATCCAGCTGGCTTGTGTCGTATGTCCATGCCCTGTTCTACCTTGCCTGTGCTGCCACCACCAGCGTCCAGCGAGGAGGAGCCCCCTTTCTGCCGAGGCCGGTCCCTCGAGGCTCCCCGCCTGGTGCTGCCCGCCCCTCCCGTGCGCCCACGCAGGGCATCAGGAGCACGCAGGCTTTAGGAGCTCGGCTAAGTGGAGGCGGGCGGGCGGCACCTGTGCCCGTTAATTTCGCAGGTCAGCCTCGGCCTGAGAACACGGAGCCCGCGGCCGCAGGTGTCCAGCACGTCCGCTCCGCCGCCGCGGGGAGTGAGCGCCCCCTTCCGTCTCGCTGGGGGCGCCGCAGACCTGCTCATCTTTCTGGCACTGAAGGCGACCACCAGCCCCCATCAGCCTGGCCAGGAGGATGTCCAGGCACAGAACATCCCCAACACCCCGCAGGGCCCCTTCTTCCCCTCCCCGCACGAGGGAGGCTACTGCTTTTTAGGTTTTTAACCCGATAACTGAATTCCTTGATGGTCTGAGAGTGGGCAGGATGCAGCCTGTGCCAAAGGTACGGCAAGCCCCCAGTGCCCCGCGCCGCCCAGGTGAGGGTCACGCGGCCAGCAGCTGGCGGAGGGCGGGGCCCGGCGCCGCTCAGGGGCCGAGCAGGCCCACGTGCCAGGACCGAGGAGCCCGGACTCCCCCTCTGGGGCCCGCGCACGGGGTCTCTGCAGGGCCCTTTCGTCGGGGCTCCGCAGGGACGCGCAAGGGCGAAGCCCGGGCAAGACCAGGAAGGCGCGGGCGGGCGGTGTGTGTGTGTGTGGGGGGAGGACGGGGAGACGGGCCGCGGCGGGCGCCTCAGGGCCACACGCTGTTCTCTCCGGGGCGGCGATTCTGCACGAACGCTGCGTCCCCTGAAAACGCCGCAGCGCCACCCTCCGGAGCCCCCGACTGCAGCCCCGGCCCACACCGGCACGCAGGCGGGGCGTCTGACAGCAAGCACGGGGCCGCCTCCCCCGAGGCGAGGGGCGCAGCTCAGGCTCCACACGCCGGCGTCTTCCACTCAAGGCCAGGGGCTCTCCCGCGCTCCCGCCGGCTCGCGGATGCAGGTCCCCGAGGACAGGACATTGTTCCAGCCAACGACTTCCTCTATTGTCCTGTTTCTAATTTAAGGGGGACTGATGCCAAGACACGTGGCTTCCTACCACTTGCCTGTGGA
>NW_004567110.1:1992869-1993297 GCF_000260355.1 Condylura cristata | reverse complement strand
TGGCCCGGCCCGGGGCTGCCGGTGGGCTGGGTGGTGTCTCACCCCGAGGCGGTTCAACTTGTAGGTGATTTCTAAGGCCACGATGTCCAGCCCACGCCCCTGGGCCTGGCGCACACCTGACAGGGGAGGGTGGCTCCCATGACTGCAGGATGGCCAGCAGCGCAGGCTGTTTCCCAAGGCCGCGCAAGGGCATCCCAGGAGGCCTCCTCCGTGCTGCCCCTTCTCATGCCTCGGGGACCCCCCGCTGCAGGCCGGGGAGGGGCACCCTGGAAGCCCAAACCGCCCGCCACATCAGGACAACACATGCTCTCGTGCGAGCCCTCGCCGGACAGGAGCCCTACCAGGACGCGGCGGCGAAGGCCAGCCCAGGCGGTGCCCAGCCCCGAGGCCGCCCCCTCAAGGTCCTGCCCGAGAGCCAGCCCGCCAGA